>NC_141686.1:73186448-73502941 GCF_964263255.1 Lissotriton vulgaris
CTACCCCCTGCTCCACTGACTTCCGAGCAATAGACCAAAGGGAGAAGCAAGATCAGTTGTGGAGTGCCCTTTCTTAAAGTCTCCATGTTCAGGAGGCACTATCTGTTTTCGTTCTACCTATTATTTTTGCAAAGACCTGCTCTCCCACATCCAGTAGATTGATTAACCTATAGCTTTTAGGTTTCTTTATATCTCCCCGCTGATGGATGGGTCTAATAATTGCTCCTTTCCAATTTTCCGGGATCTGTCCAGAGTCGAGAATGCTTGAAAACATTTTGGCAAAGAATTCAACCCACCAGTCTGACCTGATCTTTATAACAACTGCCGGGAGATTATCAGGGCCAGCTTCTATAGTCAATGTTAATTTTGCTACGGTGCACCTGATGTTTCATACCGAGAAGAGAATCTAGTATCCTCCTCCAACTCATTTCATAGTATGCCTTTCTGGTATGTTTCATCCAGCCCTTCCCCATATAACTCACCCAAATATCCCTCCCAAGCATCTTCTGTCGCCGCATAAGTCCTAGTCCCCTGTGACTTTCCAGATCCCTCTTGGACTAGCTTCCCGAACCTTTTTTATATCTTTTGTTTCTATTGCCTCCAGTAAACTTCCCCAGCATCTCTCTTTGTATATTCTTTTTTGTTTCCTAATGGCCATTTTATATGTTTTCTTTAATTTCTGTAGGCTATCTGTTGTACTTTTCCTATCTTTCAGTTCGCACGCTTCAGTGTTCATCAGGTAGAATGTTGGTGGGCTGCCTGGTTACCCTGTTGTGGTGTTCCTCGCATGTAGTGCACACTTGAAATATTTGTAAGACTTGTTGCAGATATAATGTACATGTGAAATACATTGTGTACTGCAACATCCATGAAATAAGTGTAGAGGCTTACTTTACTCGAAAGCGCAGTTCTTGTTGATATGGCCACGTGAGAGGGAGTACAGCATGCTTGAGCTGGAGCTGTCCGATGTGATGGACACTGGTGGCGTTCTTTCTTGTTTGCTTATCTTCTGCCAACCATACTGCCTTTTGCCTGCCGCAATAAAGTTTCAGCATAACCAGATGGAGTCTGGGGGACATCGCAGTGTTTCATGGATGGAAGGCGAGGAATTGTCGATGTTGGATTACTTTGGGGGCATGGTCCGTTACAGGCATGTTGGAGGTCATTTTTAAAATGATAATTAAACATCAAGTTAGACCAAAGACGACGCTGGATTTTTGTTGATTCCCGTTTTTACAAATGTTTCTTGTATGGCTACATCGTGTGCATGTCCTTAATACTACGTTTGCACGCAGTCAATGAGTAACAGTGCCAAACTGTTGGACACTTGGTGTATTTGCAGGGATTTCTTCCACAGAGGTGTTCAGCATTGACTATTTGGACAGGGAAAGCTTATTTGACTGTTTGTGGTCTGACTCATGTGGAACTCAGTCGCATCAGCATATATTAACATGTTACAGGCAATATTACATGCTTGTGTGTCGTGCTACATGTACTTTCTGTTTTCCTCGTGTCTGCAATGGATTCACATGTTGCTTGAGTGGGGTACTTTACCAGTGTGTGTCCACAGTTTTTTTTCTCAGTAAGAGGTCGCTCACCGGCGTTGATTCTTGTTTTAGGAATTTCTACAGTAGATGCTTCCGATGTTTTGCTCGTCTACAGAGCCTATTTACTTATGGTTGTCCCAATACATAAAGAGTTTGCATTGTTAACAGTTTATGCTGGAGAACTTTTACATGCATGTCTATTAGTCACATACCTACACTTTTTGATTTAGTGTCCTTAAGTGAGGGTTGACTTCAGGGTTTTGTTCCCTTTTCGCACATGAATGGAAAGGGGCGACCACTCGGTCCCCCCGAACGTATGGTGGAGTACCCCGATCCCCCCGGGAAGCCATTTTTGGGCGGGAGGCGAGTCTCGGCTGGTATGCCCGAAGCGGCGTAGCCGGGGCGCTCCTTTTCCCGCCCAAGAGGGGGTTGTCCTAGACACTGACGCCGCGAGCCACGCCCCGGAGGCGGATTGGAGGTGGGTCCACGCCCGCCCAAAGAAGGATAAAAGGAGCGACAAGCCAAGGAAGCATCCTCTTGTTCCTGTGCTCTGAAGCTGCACCTCCCCGTTGCACGTGAGCTCGACACGGAACGAAGAGCCAATTTTGAGGGATTTAATTTTGTGTTTATTCTTTCAGTGAGTCGGAGTTTCTGGGCCTAGGACCTTGAAGATCATACGTGGACGATGCCTGGCAGGAAGGTCGGAAAGAGGGTCGGGACTGATCAGATGCTTCGTATGCTGGTGAAGGACATGGCGGAGATGAAGAAGCAGATGGCGGCAATGAATGGTGCGGGGGGACCTAAGAAAGTCGTCGGACCAGCATTGCCGGGAGTGGTCCCTAACGGGAGAGGTAGAAGGGCCAAGAAGGGGGCGTCGGGTGGGGAGACCCCGGTTCCCGAAGCACCCCCGGCGCACCCGGTAACACCGATCGAGGCCCCGACCCCGGCCCCGAACGGGGGGCAACCAATAACTGTGGTAATCACTCCCGTGAACGGGGAGGATATGCCTCCTGAGCTGGCTGCCCAGTTGGCGGCATGGTTGGGCAAAGAGAACGAGGGGGCCACGGCTGATGATGCCAGGGCGATAATGAAGCAGTTGCGGCAATCGAAAGATGCTGCGAAGGCACCGTGTCCTCTTGTTTCCCCGCAGGCTCCCGTGGAACAACCAGTATCAGGCGTTGGTTCGGCAGGCGCTACGGTCACGGCTACCGGTTCAGGTAAGCAGCCATTGCCGATGGCGGGGGAGGGATCGGTACCTTCAAGGAGAGAGAAGGTTGTTCAGCATATCCCGATTGAGGTAAAAGAAAGGATATGGGCTGATAAATATGTAAACATGTTTTCCTTACTGACCGATCACTATGAGATTGAGCATGTAAAAGGTCAAAAGGAGTTTCTGCACCCTAGTGTTTGGCGCGCCAAGATGGCTGCTTTCAGAGTTGATGAATCGATAGGCAATTGGGGCAGAGCGTTTGGAATGTTTACTGCAATTATGGGTGAACGTAGGCCCGAAATATTGGTAGAATTAGCCGTCTATCAGACACGTATCATGGAATTTGCTGAGACATATGGTGGCAATCAATGGTTTTGTTACGATAGCATATTTCGTAAGTCCAAGGAGTACGACACATCTCTGACGTGGAATTGTTTCGACTCCATTTCCTGGCAGAAAATGGAGAAGTCGGGCATGGCGAAGTCGCCATCATTGGGGGGAAACGGGGTCGAGCTTTCCCGCCACTCGTCTGGGGCGCCCTTTCGGGCGGGATCAAGCAATGATCAGCACACAAGGAGTAATGGCAACTCAGGTAAAAAAGGGGCATGCTGGAGCTTTAACAGAGGCAAATGTACTAGGCCCCAGGGGTCATGCAAGTTTAGGCATGAATGTACAGGGTGCGGGCAGTCCTCGCATCCCGAGACCATGTGCAGAGCCAAAACGGTTGACACAGGAAGTAGAGGGGGCGCCAAACAGGTCTGAAATAGTCCGAGGGGCGCCTCTCCCTAACCCTGTTGATACTATGGCAATGATTCCTTGGCTGAACGAATACCCGGATCATAGCTCCGCTGGGGTGTTGCGAGATGGTTTTTCGTATGGTTTCCGCATCCCGGCGGGGGATTTTCAGGGTGAACCACAATGTAGGAACCAACTGTCGGTTCTACAGAATACGGCAGTAGTACAAGCAAAGATTGGGAAAGAGGTGGCCCGGGGTCGGGTTGCCGGACCATATGACGTGCCGCCAGTTGCTAATTTTGTTTGCTCGCCTCTGGGAGTAGTCCCCAAAAAGGACCCGGGGGAATTCAGGTTGATACATAATTTGTCAGCTCCGAGGGGTCTTTCGGTGAACGATGCGATTGACCCGGGAATTTGTTCGGTGCGGTACGCATCTTTTGATGAGGCCGTCGCCATTTTGAATCGCCTGGGGCCCAGAGCGCTGATGGCCAAATCAGACATCGAGTCAGCGTTCCGGTTGCTCCCGGATGATCAGCGTCTCCTTGGGTTTATGTTTCAGGGACGCTATTACATGGATAAATGTATGCCAATGGGTTGCTCCATCTCTTGTGCGTATTTTGAGAAATTCAGTAGTTTTCTGCAATGGGCGTTCACAAGAACAACGGGGTTTACGCATGTGATGCATTATCTTGACGATTTTTTGTTCCTGGGGGCAGCCGGGGACACGGAATGTGCACAGGCTTTGAATGAATTTTGTGATCTCATGAGACGCTTTGGCGTGCCATTGGCACCAGGTAAGACAGTGGGGCCGTCTACTTCGCTCGAGTTTCTTGGAATAGAGCTCGATTCCGAAGAGGGGTGCTTCCGGTTGCCCGGGGAAAAGGTAATGAAATTTAAGGCCTCGCTTGAAACATGTATTAGCGAGACGAAGGTGAATTTGCATCAGTTGCAGCAGACTGTGGGTCAGTTGAATTTTGCCCTTAGAGTGATACCAATGGCTCGCCTTTTTTCCCGCTCTATTGCTCAAGCCATGGTTGGCCTGAAGGAAGGGCACCACCGCACAAGGCTCTCGGCAGAGGTCCGCCAGGACATGCCCATATGGTTAGCATTCCTGGCGGATTTCAACGGTCGTGTCGTGTGGAACAAACCAACGGTTTCCTCCGAGGAGCTGGGGTTGTGGACAGACTCGGCAGGGAGTGTGGGCTTTGGTGCCATCTTTGGTAATCACTGGTCAGCACGAACATGGCCGTCATGGTGGCACGAGAGTGGGCTCACAAGTAACATTGGGTTCCTCGAACTGTTCCCTATTCTGGTGGTCTTAAAAACATGGCCTGAGGGGTTTCGTGATCACTCTGTGGTGTTCTGGTCGGATAATATGACCGTGGTTGAGTGTATCAATAGTCAGGCAGCACGCTGCAGATGGATTTTGAGATTGCTGAAGGAAATTGTTCTGCTGTGTATGAGACTGAACGTCCACTTTAGGGCGAGACATGTGCCAGGGGTGTTAAATCAGGCAGCTGATGCGCTTTCTCGTTCCCGTATGCAGGCCTTCTGGGGTTTTCTGCCCACAGCGGACCCGGTGGCGGCACCATTTCCCGAAGCTCTCTGGTCTCTCGGTGCCCCGGACTACAAGACCTCGTGGGAGAGAGTTTAGCACCCAGGACAAGGAAGGCATACGAAGGGGCGTTCCGTTCCTATTGGTCCTTTTTGGGTTCTGCTAAGGGGGAGCTTTGGGGCCAGGAGGAGTATGTCCTGAAATTTCTGTTATCATTACATCAGGCAGGCAAATCAGTGGCTACGGCCCATAGGCACCGGGCCGCCATTTCTTTCATGGCGCGGGCTCATGGTATCCAGGACCCCACAGCGTCTTTTGTGGTGCAAAAAGCGCTGCGTGGGTGGCAACGCCTTGAGGGTCGCAGAGGGGATGAAAGGCACCCGATAGGTCTGGAAAGGTTGGCCCTGTTACTGTCTGTACTCCCTGCAACGTGTTCATCTCAATCAGAGACAGTGCTATTCCGGGCCGCTTTTGCATTAGCATTCCATGGGGCTATGCGGGTAAGCGAACTGGTAGCACGGAACAAGCAGGATACGGGGGGAGGTCTGTGCCGAGAGCACATTCAAATTAAGGTGGAGACAATGGTGATCTCATTTGCCAGGTCCAAGACCGATCAGGGAGCGATCGGGGACAGTGTAGTAGTCCAGCGGATTCCCGGATCTCCCATGTGCCCGGTTGCATGCGTTGAGGAGTATTTGGCGCAGAGGGCGGCATCATGGGGGGGAACCTTGCTGAGGCACGCCGACGCCACCCCACTGACGAGGTTTCAGTTCCAGCGGGTGCTTGCAATGGCAATTGCAGCTGCGGGCTTGAACCCGTGCGAGTTTGGGACCCATTCCTTCCGGATAGGGGCTGCTACAGAGGCTACAGCCAGGGGTCTGAGTGTTGAAAAAGTGAAACAGTTGGGGCGTTGGTTCTCGAATTGTTATAAAAGGTATGTGCGGTTGCACATGTTGTGAAGCTAATATCATGCGCTCACGCTTCTTGTTTTTGTTTGGTTTACAGTTTCGCGAGCTTACGAGGCGGGGCGGACTGTGCAGTCGACCCGACACCTGGGAACCAGCGGTCAAAGATCACCGGCTGAGGAGAAAGTGGTGTGGGTCGTGGGCCACTCATACGTGAGGCGTGCCGCAGACGTATTCAAAGCAGGTGACATGATTCACATGGCTGGGGAATACGGGTACAGGGTGACCTTCTACGGAAGGGGCGGGCTCTGTATTGACCAGTTTCAAACTTTTATGGAGGGTTTGTTAGGGCGGACAAGGTCACCGCCATCTATAATCATAGTGCATCTTGGGGGCAATGATTTGGTGACCACTGGTCGACGAGTACTTCTCGAGTTAATACTATCCACTGTAAGTTGGTTGGCGAGAAGGGTTCCGGGGTGCACGATTGCATGGTCCCATATGATTCCACGGAAGGTGTGTCGGGGGGCTAATTCTGTGTCTGCTATAAATCATTCGGTGAAGAAAGTGAATAATAAACTTGGTAGACTGTTCCGTACAAGTACTTTGCATTCGATTCCTCATGGATGTATCAGGGGGGACCATATGTATCTAGAAGATGGGGTCCATTTGTCCCGGGTGGGGAACTCTTTACTCATAGGAGACCTCGTAGCCTGGTTAAAAAGTTTGCAGCCATGACCTTTAAGTAGGAGTTTTTGTGGGGGGTCCGGATAGCCGGTCAACTATCCGGCCTGTGGCGGTAAGGTCATGATCGGTGAGCAGTAATTGGAAGATCCCTAGAGGTGGGGCGTCACCCATTATGGATGGGAGCGCCCGGGGGGAGGCGGCCATTGGCCCCTCAAACGGGGAGGCGGTCCCCTCTAAGGATGGGGACGCCGAAAGGAAAGGCGGCCATAGGCCCCTTCCCTGGGGAGGAGGGGCTGCGGGTCCCTCCTGGGAATTTTCCGGGGCCAGGACATCTGCGACGGCAGATGTGGTAAGTTGTGTGGGGTGGGAGGGGGGTCTACGCTACCTTCTAGACACCTCACACGAGTCCTCGGACGACCACTAAGATGGCATCGAGTTAACATGGGGCCCCCGTCAAGACAAGGGAAATTGGAAGTAGGCACAAAGGTACAGTCCTCTGTGCGACCGCCTCTCACAAGTGAGGGGGGAGTTCTGGTTTAGGGATCTGACACCGGTTACGACCTTGCCGTTGGCCCGTAATGTTAGGATGTACAATTTCAATTTTGAGAAATGCATTTGCAGGATGTTTAGTATCGGCTAGGAGAACCTTTGTATTAGAGATGTGTTAAGGTCAGCCAAGAACATCATAATGTGGAAATGAAATTGTACATGTACCGTTTCCGTATTCTCATTCTTGGGGATTGTGTTGAGAGGGGGTGGCGGGTATCTCAGCCATATGGGTTCTAGCCCCATTGATGAATGGGTTTTAGTCCTGTATCCACACTATTTGACACTTTTTATTACTCAGTGTCAGGAGGTTGTTTATTGTTTACAGCATATTCTTGCATTTTTGTTTCTTGGCATTCTTGCATTTTTTATTCATGTTATGTTCCTTTCCAGAAGGGATGTTCCAGGCAGTTGTTACTCGGGTGAGTAGTCGCGCACCGGCGTGTGTTACAAGTCTATGTCATTACATTTCTGCTTCGGTTACAAATGTTTTACCATTTGTTTACTGTTCTTTTTGCATGGTTCTTGTTCCCCTACACTGGGATTGCAATAGGTTTGTAGTCCCATTTGCCAGCAGTGGGTTTAAGTCCCATCTGCTCATTTTACAGATACTGCTCTACGTCTTAAGTTGTGTTCCTACACTCAAGGCAATCATGCATTAGGTTTTAGTTATTTTGCATCTCTATACACTCAGGGCAACTATGCATCGGTTTTAGTCCATTTTCAATGGTTTCTACTCTACTATGTGGCCTGTGAGTCATGACAGTTGCGCTTCGTTTGAATTCAAAATTTGGCTTGCACAACTTTCCTTGCCCACGATGCCTCGCGGAGCGTCTCCTGAGCCTTCCATAACTTGTTGGGCTTTCCTGGTCTTTGATGCTGCCTATGGACGTTTGGCAGAATAAACACAGAGCAGGAGTAAACCTGTTACCCCAGTTGAGACTGGGTAGTAATTGCAACAATAATACAGTGTCTTAACAGGAATATCACATAAAAAGACAATTAAAGGCGAGGGTAAATCATATAGCACAGGGAAAAAGAACAAGGGAGACCAAAAGATAGTTCAAGGTTGCTATTTACATATAGAAGCACATAGGTACAACTAAATTTCAGTAACCATAACAACCAGATGTGTACTGGCAATGTGTAAGTGAGTGAACGGTGCAGTGACACAAGTGATTATAAAACAACGTGACGCGGCGCGAGGTGAAAGGTAATCAGTGAAGGTCAAGAGAAGATATTTACAATTATAGACAAAAATTAATTATTTGCAAAATGACCATTAGAATGCCGCAAATGGCGTTGTAGGGTCGACGGCGTTTCAACCTCTCTAACTCGAGGTCATCATCAGGATGATGGTTACACGAATGGCATCAGTGCTCTGTCAGGTAAGTCAGTAGATTCCGCGTCTGGCATCCAAGTGGCAACGTCTTAGGAAATAATCAAAGTCCAAGAACTAATCGATGGAAGGCGGTGCAACATCTGGGGTTAACATTAGGTTGGGCAGAGAATCAAGCTCGTGCAATTGCAGCGATGGTTCTTCAAATGGGGTTCAAACTACTCAGCGAGGCTGGAGCGCCCGGACGAATTGGGCCTTAACTCTGGGTGAAAGTAGTCGATGCCGGGTGAATTCGAAGCGCCTCCGGGGAACCCGATAGCCGGTGAAGGATGGCCAGAGAATCCGACGAATGAAGCTTCTCGGAAGTGCCTGCAGGGGATGGACGTTTGGCAGCAGGAGCGCGCCGTGAGCCACTCAACATGCGTCTCCTGTGCGTCCCGCCATCTTGGAGTTGGTGGATCCAGGCATTTTACCTTGCCTATTATCGTCTGCTGATGGTGCCCTCCAGTAACCTGCCAAACATTGTTCAACAATTAAAATGTTGTTTTAAGGATGGCTCGTCATTAGCAGCGTCACGATGTTAGGACTTCCTTTTCAACATGGGGGTTTGCTGCTCTACCCCTCATCTGCTCCAATGCTCCAGTAGTGTATTCTTTCTTCAAGTCACTCAACACTCGACACAGGATTTTGCCACTATTGCCTCTTTTCAGCTTCAACGTTCCAGTCACCGAACGATGCCTACATTCTTTGCAGTGGATTTTTTTTTTTGTTTCTCTACATGCCCCGGTTCATTTTCATCTTCGGTGGGCATGATGTCTGCTGCCAGATACTTTGATCTGCTGCCAAGCACTTTGTTTGTTTTAAGACTTGTTGTTCTCTGGTCCTCAGTGGGCAATCTTTTGTCTGCAAAGCACCTTTTGGTGGTACGTCACACACTGTTGCACGCTTGTCTAATCATCGCGGTGACAGGCATACCTATGACTTTGTTTTCACGACAAGCATGTTTTTGGATTTCAGTACATACTAAATGGTTGTGGTTTCACTCTTTCAAGAAAAATATGTGTATTTCTAAGACATGTCACCTGTCGCGTTTTCCCGTAGCGAATGACAAGGAAGTGTAATTTCCTGCTGATTTTGAGGAGGAAGATTCAGATGATTGTCTTGTAGCCTCACTTGAATTACAGGAACATTGTCTTGACACTGCAGATGGTTGGATTAAGGCTCTTGCTGACGATGAAGTATTGCAACGAGTGTGTGGTTTTGTTAAGTCAGGTTGGCCCGGTGAGCACACCCTTCCTCAATGTATTCAACATTTATGGAAGGTCGAATCCTAAATTTCTTTAGAATATGGTGTGTTTTTACGGGGGTACAAACGTATTGCTCCTCAGATTCTCATGAAAAACATTATTGTCAAAGCACAAAAGGGACACTTAGGATCCATGCTCACTAAGCGTCGAGTCCGTGAGTTCTTCTGGTGGCCCTCGATGGAAAGCGATGTGATTGATCTTTTTGGTTCATGTCCCGTATGCAGGTCAGCCGATAAAGGAATAAAAGTTGTCACCCCTCCCCCCCCGTTCTTCTTCCTGTTGAATGTCCTTCTGGACCTTGGTCCAAGGTGGGTGTGGATTTCATGGGACCATTGGAAATTTTACCTGGAAGGTGTCATTTTATTTTAGTTTTCATTGATTATGCTTCAGAATGGCCTGAAATATATCACTTGTTAAGGAGGCTTCCAATAGCAATATCATCCTCTTCCTAAAAGATGTGTTCCTAAGGGAGGGGTTTCCTAACATCATGGTGATGGACAATGGTGCTCAATTCACTAGTGCTGATTTTGGTTTATTTTTGAAATTATGCAACATACAACACGTTAAAAGCTCCCTCTATCACCGCCAGTCCAACGGGCTCGTTCAGCGAATGAACAGGGGTGTGGGGGACTGCATTAAGTGGGCTATATCCTGTAATTGTAACATTATCAATTCACTTAATAGTATGCTTTGGTTCTACGGAACCACTCCCCACTCCACAATCAAAGTTTCTCCCTTTGAACTTTTGAGGAGAAGAAGGGCTAATACCAGTTTTAAGCCTGCATGGATGAACAAATGGATCAAGTCTGTTCCTGACGACATTGACAGCCTCATGAAGGTGGTAAGAGAGAATGTTTCTTGCTCCCAGTCTAAACAAAAATCATGGTTTGACAATAAGAAAGGTGTTAAAACCGTGCCCATTGTGGTTGGTGGTTTTGTTCGGGTTAAGTCCCGTGCACACGTTAAGAAAGGTGAGAGCAAGTTTGGTTCTCCCATTTCTGTCACCAAGGTGGGTAGGAATGCTGTGCAAGTTGAAGGTGGAAAGTGATGGAATTCTAGCAAAATTGTAAAAGTCAGGAATGTCTCTCCATCCCCCATGAATTGTACCCATTGTCATGATATTACTGTACCTTCTTATATGTCTCCCAGAAGGAGCACTAGATTTAGAAATGATCCTTTGAGGTACCGCGTGTGAGTTGTTCAATATTTTTGTTGATGCTTGTTCATTTGCATTTTGTTATACTGTATTTGTAGTTCTCAATATTCTTGTGTTTTTGCTAGACACATTTTTGCTTATGCTTTCCTATTTCATTTGTTTTCTTTTTGTTTATTGAGGAAGGAGGTTATGTTGTACTCTACCTATCTTTTAGTTCTCCCACTTCAGGTTTTATCAGGAAAAATATTGGTGTGCTGCCTGGTTACCCTGTTGTGGTGTTCTAAGATTCAAAGGTGTGGAGAGCGGTTGGGAGGAGAAGTTGTATCTCCTTGCTGCTTCTGTCGTCTGTGTGGTTAACTTGGAATAAAGTCCTGTTCAACGCACACTACGGCTGTGTTCATCTACTACACTATCAAACCTGTCTCGATCATACTTTATTTTCTGATTTCTTTCCCCTTTTCTTATATTTGATTTTAGTCTCATGCATTCTTCATTAAACCAGTTCTTATTTAAACTCTTACCTCTCTTTTTCCTATATTTCCGGACAATGTTCCCTTTTATTTGGACCCTTAAACATTGGACCACTTGTGTGATTAGATTTTCAAACACCATTGCATCCAGATATATAATACACCAAGTGACATTACACCTGCAACAAGCCAGGACTATTGACTTTGTCAATGGTTGGTAGTTGCATAAGATAAATAAGCAACAACTACAGCTTTGTTGCATATAATATTAAAAGTGCTTCAGTTCTGACTGAATGAAACATAATGAAACAGTAGTGCCTGGTTTTCTGTGGCCTCCACATCAGATTTCACCTACCAGTACTGCATGCTGTACTGTGGCCTTCACATCATACCTTCTGTATTTGTAGTGCGTGCTATAATGTCGGGATGCCCCTGGGTAACTGAGCGCGTTATAAATTTTATATAATAATAATGTAGTATTCATTTCATGCCTCCTCAACCAGTAGTGCGTGCTGTTCTTCACATCATACGTCACCTGCTAGTACTGCATGCCGTACTGCGGCCCACACAGCATTCCTCACCTACTATCATATCTCCTCTGCCGGCCCTGCATGCTCTACTGTGGCCTTCACATCATACGTCATCTACTAGTACTGCATGCTGTACTGCGGCCTCCACACCAAAGGTCACTAACCAATACTGCATGCTACACGGAGTTCTTCACATTATAACGCCTTCCCCAGCACTGCATGCTATACTGCAGCCGTCTCAGCATACATTACCTGCCAGCACTGCATGCTATACTCTGTGTGCCACAACATGGTCTTTTCAGTACCAGTCAAACAAAAGGTGCCTGGACAAAGGGATTGCCGATGCACTCTAATTTAAGTATGTAAATTGTTAAGTAACATTTTCACACTGAATTCAACACAAATTGACAGAAGTCTTAAACAGAACTCCAGCAGACGAGTGAATCTTGGAGTCTTTAATGCAGTATACAGCCAGCCGACACGTGTTTCATCCCATTCGCGATTCCTCAGGGCTAGATGGCCGTGTAAACGTCAAGAGGTCGCTCAGCTGGTGATAATTCCGACCCAGCCGGGCCTGTGACCAAAGACACTCAGTATGAGTGTATGCAGCGAGGGTTTCAATCCTTGATTCTGTAAATATTCGTGGTATCGTAGTGTCTATGAGGCTCGGAGGTCACAAAAAATCTCGTAATTAAGTCTTATCCTGTTCTCGAACAGAGTGCTGTTCTATTCAAATGTATCAGTTTACGATAAGGTTCCGGTTGCGGTTCCCAACAGAGTAAACCCCAGGCTGTGTGCGGCTCTCCGAAAGCGTACAGCGAGTCCTATCCTCCGAACCCTGTTCCAAACTCATACTGAGTGTCTTTGGTCACGGGCCCGGCTGGGTGTGATGAAAGGTTATACTAGTGTATGATAAGGTGTATCTGATTGTCACGTGGATGATGTAATCAGTGATGTCACTTGAGATGTCATAAGTGATGTCATTAGTGATGTCACTGACCATGTCATGAATGATGTGACATCATCACCAGTGGATTGTGGAATTGCAATGATTTCGGGTGAGTGAAATGTCCAGCTAACTATAAAACCCCTGCAAACTATGTTTTTTTCAGTGAATGAATATATATATATATATATATATATATATATATATATATATATATATATATATATATATATATATATATATATATATATATATATATATATATATATATATATATACATATATATATATATTTAATAAACATTTTTAATATGTAAAAACATACCATCAGCACTTACAAATTGGTATAACTGGTGCAATATTAGGAACATATGCATTGGCACCTTTACAGATATGTTCAATTTGCATGAGTAGCAAATGTCTGATTCTATTCTGTGTCCTCTCAATGATCACAATCCAAGTTGACATAAAAGAATTAGCACCTTTGAAGTACCCCCAAACATTTACCTCCAGATAGGTTAACAAGTGAACTACGATCAGGGCCAGGGAGCACTGAGTTCAGATTGTCATCCTATCCCTTGGCGTGCTTGGCACATTAAGCAGATACGATTGCAAATGGTCCCAGATGCCCCTAGGGTCATGAGGAAATAGGCCGGAGTTCAGCATAGGTCCACATCTGATGTGGAAAGTAAACCAAATCTTGCAGCCACTCCCTAAATTTGGGGGCTCTTCATCTTCCCCACCTGCATGCCACCCTTCGCTTTACTAGCAACAGTCCTAGAGAATAAAACTTCAGCAGCGGCAATACAGCCTTGATGAAGATGAATCTTTTTTAAAAACCTTTTACACTACATTAACTAAAACAGTAGAGAAAATATTGGATAGAAGAGTGGATAAAATGATTATTCCTACTCCAGAGAGTGCAATAGTAGAGAAAGTTTTGGATAGCGTAGGGTTAAAATTACTATTCCCACTCCAGTGAGTGCAACAGTAGGTAAAGTATTGGATAGCGGAGATGAACAAATTACTATTCCTACTACAGAGAGTGCAAGAGTAGGGAAAGAGTTGGATAGCGTAGGGGTAAAAAATTACTATTCCCACTCCAGTGAGTGCAACTGTAGAGAAAGTGTTGGATAGTGAAGGAATAAAAATTTGTATTACCACTCCAGTGAGAGCAACATAGGGAAAGTGTTGGATAGCAGAGGGTTAAAATTAACATACTAAGCAATTAAATCATTATTAAAATTAAATAACCAATTAATAATTAATGTATAATAAATACGAATAAATGCATATTAAAATTGACTTTATTATAACTAAATTACTTTCCATCCTAGTCCCCTATAAACCCACAACCCACTCCTAAAAAACGAACACAATTAATATAATTATCTATTAAATAATTATTTAAGAATTAATAACCAATCAATAATTATTTAATAATACTTGATTTAATAATAAATACAATTTTATAAAAAGAAATTATAATTAAATTACTTCCCACCCTTTTCCCCTATAAACCCACAACCAATTCCTAAAAAATAACACAATTAATATAGTTATCTATTAATTAATTAATATTAATAAACAATTAATAATAATACATTAATTATACATATCAATAAATACAAATTAATAATTACTTTATTATGATAAAATTACTTCCCACCCTATTCCTCGATAAACCCACAACCCGCTACAGAACTAAAATACTCAAAAATTATTTTTCATGAAAGTAATTACTGCTATAAATGTAACACATGCATAAAAAAACTACACTTATACCACAACATTACAGCACATACTTTTAACACACACACTAAAAATACAGAACACTAATATAAGTATTGATATTATTAACAACAATATTTTTACAAATCATATTACTGTCTTCGATATTCGAAAAACTATATTTCTTACCTTACTGTGGATATTCTGTGCAATGATAAACTTGTTGTCGATATTCTTGTACCTTGATATTTCAAACTCAATATTGTTGTAGTTCCAATAAAATAACTTGATATTCTGTCTGTACACCCCACAAACAGGGTGCACAGGATATGAGAAGTAGCTTATCCTGGAATTATCCCGGACTGATCCGGCAGGACCGAAGATTCCATGAATAGGCTCAAATAATTAGCTAGGATTTCATCCAAAATCTTTACATCGCAATTTATAGGTGAGAGAGGGCGATAGGATTCACAGGCATCCACTGCATTCTTGGGTTTCAGTAGAGATATAATCCAGCGTTCCCACACAGGACTTATAGAAATCAGCTGAGAAGGGAGTTCAGTTCAATCAATCAATCAATCAATCAATCAATCAATCACTCAATCAATCAATCCATTTGTAAAGCGCACTATATGCCCGCAAGGGTCTCAAGTTGCATTCTGGGGGTTTCGATCTAGTCTTCCTTGAAGTCAGCAGAGAGGAAGTCCTGCAGTGCCCTGATTCACCACCCCAGAGCCACTTCATCCAGGTATCAGGGAAGTTCTAGAGGGCATGCCCCATGTGTGGTATACCATTTGGAATCAATGAACAGAAAGATTTTTAATATGTCATTGGTGTCCTTGTAGAGTGTACTGTCGCATCTGTGATTTCCAAGGCAAAATTGGAGAACTGGGTCCGATGTATTAGTTCAGCCAATGCCTTCCCTGGACATTCACCCTCCCCCTTAGTACGTCCATGAAAATATTTGCTATGAAAAAAACACTCCTGCTCTGCTGTGGTGTCGTACTCAATGAGTGCATCATTGAGTTTAGCCTTTAAGTCCCTCGTGTGCAGCCTATCCCATTCTGCTTCAAGAGATTTAATCTCAATCTCTAGTTTATGAAGTGTATTTTAAATGTCCCGCAAGATACCTCCCTTTTTTTCTATGTAGATTCCTTGGACAGTAACCTTGAAAGCCTCCTGTACCGTAGAGAGCAAGGGGAATGAGCCTGTGTTGTGGGCAGTTCATCCCTGGAAACAGTATCTGAGAGGGTTGTGGGGTAGGGTCTCCAAGACCTATTAATCTGGAGACCAGTCAAAGGGGTCAACTGTATATTATCGGGGAGTGGTCAGAATATGTACTGGCTCGGTTCAGAGTCCTCTGGATATAAGCCAATAATCTAGCCTCGACCAGGTGGAATGTTCTGCTGAATAAAATGTTCCCTCCCTGCTCTGTGGATGTATAGATGTCCATGCATCTAGTAATTGGTGTGCAGTCATAATGTTATGTACATGTTGCCGCTAGCTGGTATGGTGGTGAAATTGGGGATGTGATCTATCTACTATGGGTTCTAATACCGTATTGAAATCCCCACCCCAAAGAATTTACGTAGCGACAAAATTCAAAACTAGCCCCCCCCCCCCCCTCCACCCCCCCACCCCCACCCAATCCGGAAGCCTAATCCCACAGGGAACAAAATCATCTCCTGGAAAAGGCCATAACAACAACCTCATAACTACTATAGCATAGATCTAAGATGTCTTTTGAAATTACAGTAGTGCCATTCAAGAAACAATCTGCAAAGAATCCCACACTAAACGCAGGTGACAAAAGAGTGAGACTAGGTCAAGGAAGAGACCTTGTGCGAACAGGTGCAGCGCTAGGGAGGTAAGAATAAACCAGGTAAGCGAGAAATAGATGAAAAGAGATAAAAAACAGATAGACAACATGCAGTGAATCACAACAGGGGTATCCTTCTGGGGTATCGCCAAGAACATGGAAGTCCCCCTTCAAGTCAACAAGATTGTCCAGGGCATGTTCTTAGGGGCCCCAGGCAGTCTCTGTGAATGACCGTTAGCACATTGCCCTCAGAATCCCAGTGCTTGGTCATGGAACATTGAGATGGCATTCTGAATCAAATGAAGTTGTGCTGGGAATCCATCTGCAGCCACAGCCCTGAAGAAGTCGAGCCAAGGATGCTTAGTTGCCGTATGGAAGGGCCTGTAGTCTGTTCATCGCTGCTCCAAAGTGGGCAGTATTTTTCTGCTCCGTTGCATATCCCCTGCCCCTTGAGGAGATTACCAACTGACATGCACATGTTGTGGATTTTAAGCAATATATTGTTTCCCTTGGTGATTGAGGCACAGCCATGCCAGATGCTGTATTACATAATCTATGCTGGCTTGTTGCAGCTTCTTCCTTACCAGCAAGACTTGTTTCCTCACCTCCTGGACTGCCATGGTAACATTGTGCTATTGTGTTGCCTTCGAAGTTTATTGAGCTATGATGGGTCTTGGCACGGTTCCCAGGAAAGGGGGGGCGGGCGGGCTGTCAGAGAGCGGCGGGCTCACTCCACCACCAGCTGTTAGGAGATGGCAGCAGCATCAAAAAACGTGGTTAGCATTCTATCTAAAAACGTCCTCCATTCTCTATAGTATCCATATGTTATTTATGTGTGTGCGCGCCTCCAAATCCTACTTTTTTGCATAGATAACCTTTAGGATGCACATCATGTTTAGGAGCTCTTTGCTTCTTTGTGAGGAGGTATCCTCTAGGTCTGATATACTTTGTTCTGCCTCCCCAATGCATCCTTTCTGTTACTTCAGTTTTTTAGTGATGAAATCCATGCCGGTGCACATACAGTTAATTTTGGCTTCAATGGATGTGAGGCTAGTTTTTATTGTTAGCAGGAAAGATTTCAACTTGGACTCTCTGGCTGCCTAATCCGATGGTGGATCATCTTACATGGTGTGATCCCCCACCAGGAAGCAGCCCGGAACCCCACCTTGATGTCTTCAACACATCCCAGACCAGGAGATCCCCACCAGAATGATGAGGCTGGCCTGAGGGCAAGGGGCCCGGGGGTACCGCCCTTCAGAAGGGCCAGACACAGCAACCTGATTTTGCAGTCTGTCACCCACCAGGCCATTCAATCAGCATTTATTACCGAGTAGTTTCTGAAGGCCGTGCCATCTCCTCCCACCTCACAGCCCAGAAAGGGCAGTTAGGCACCTGTCTGTAGGCCTCTTTTCCTTCCTCAGCCACACAGACCACTTCGCCTCACAACTTAGACAGACACAGGGATTCATAAATGTCTGCGGGTCTCTGCCTTGTTAGAAGGGGATGATTAGAGGCAATCTGGGGAAGAGGATTATGATGAAGTGTTATCCTGGGTGGCAGGAGCTTTATGCAAGTGTGCCATCTTGACCTTCGGCTCACTGCTGCCTCTGCGCCTACAATATTTAAATGTATCCTTAATATTGTAAGTGCTTAGGGATGCCATAGAGAGTACTTTTGCTGGAAACCTGACATCTTGAGTTCCACAGCACTATGATGGCTTCACTGAAACCAGGATTGTTTGATACCAAACAACTCCTCTTAATGAACCCACACTGAAGCCAATGTTAGATTTCTTAAAAACTTGTACCTAAAGGGCACCTCAGGGGTACCCCCTGGCAACCTACCAACCCTGGTGTGGGCTCTGACTAGCTTTAGGCAGCCTGCCACCACCAGGCATGTTTCTGGACCCATGGGGTGGGAGCCCTTGCTCTCTGAGACCAGAAACAAAGCTCATCCTGGGCAGAGGTGTCACACCTCCTCCCCCAGGCAGGCACAGTGCACTATAGGGATACTTAAAAGCCCTTGTCACCTTCATAATGCGACCCGAGTTCAAACCCCCACTTTTGGTGGGGGTTTGAACTAGCTGGAAAACTAAGTGAGAATGGGAGGTGTGCCCCCCTTTGCCAACTCCATCCCTCAGGTGCTGGAGGCAAAGTGGAGCACATTTTTCAGTGCCTACCATCTTGAAGATTTTGGGACTTAGCCAATCAGGGCTAGGACTATGCCCCCCTACAACAGGAGGGTGGCATAATAGAGGGTGTAGACACCCCACAAAAGGGACCCATTGGTGCCTACCGGTCCCTCCCCTGTAACAACCCAAAAGCTAGTATTTAGGTTTGCATCCCCAGACCCTCAATTTGAGATTCCTGATGACCTACGAAAACTATATGACGAAGTGTGCAACAGCAAGAAAGAAGAGGTGCCAGTGACTGACTGGGCACCTTCCCTGCCAATCTGTCTGCTGATATGCACCCTGCTACAAGAGTCAACTCGTTGGGGGCATGGCCAGCATGCCCACTTTCTGAGGCGGCTCTGACCGAGCGCACCTGCTCCGGAGTAAATCCGCTCATTTATCCGCAGTGATTACTGGCAATTTTCAGAGACGATATCACCGGAATGTAGCGTGAGTTGATCCATCCATTCCTCCCGGTGTCTGTGTTGGGAGAGGGGCGCGTAGGCCCCAGATGCTAGGAGTGACTCCGTCCCCCAGATCATCATCTGCAGAGCAGGCGGCCGAGCCTGCAACTGTCCGATTTTCACCGGGACTGGGGCGGATCACCGAAGAGTTCCCACTGACTGCAGGTGGAGTGGCTTGGCAGTGGAGGGGCACACACATTACGAGGCCAGGAGACCGCCTGGGCCCGTAGAGATTATCACCCCAGCATGAGCCTGACCGGGCCCGAGTGCTGCCAGTGTTGCACCAGCCACAACCATGGTCCGCTGTGAGTAGCAGAGTGGGGCGCCCAGTCCTTGGCCGAATTCGAGAACCTTTAGTGAAGCAACTTGGAGGCCTGAGGACAAAATCTTTGCTAGTGCTCATTGCGCCCTCGCGCCTCACCCCGCAGCTGCCATACCTTTTGCCTCCCTGAGAGTTGCTTGAACAGTGAGGGCAGCATTATTCTTGCTTTTCCTGGGCACTGAGCCCCTCTCCACTTTGCCTCATCGCAGCACACTGTCCACATCATCTGCTGGTGCCTGGGAGTCAGGATTGTCGGAGCGGGCAGGCCAGCCCGGGTACAATGTGGTAGAGTGGCCCCCCCTGACACTGTGTGGGGGGTCACCAGGTGCTTCCTAACCCTGAGCAGCAGCTTGCAATTTTGTGGACCAGGCTTGGTGGCGCAGATGACACTTTGGAATATTCGAGCCCAATTTGTCTTCTCTTTAATTACTCCCTGTACCGCCCCCATCAGTTGGAGTTGTCCAGTTGGGGCCAGAGGATTGGATTACTTCTCAGGCTGGTCGACTTGCGGTGTGTGGGGGTGAATTCCATTGTGTGGTCATGCTCAATGGCTTTTTGGGGAGCTGTTTATGGTCTACGGGCCTATCTATCATCACTACTTTTATCCCTGTCGTCAAGGGTGCTGGCTTGCAGACGTTGTTGATGTTCTAGCCATGCACTGCATACCGACTCTGCATTCAGCTCTGCGTGCAAGACTCCAGCAAGCGGGGCTGCATAGCGGGATAGTCACTATTTGCCGGCCTGCCCTTCTCTTTCCGTTCAGCTACTGCCTGAGGTGATGGCTGGGGGTCGCAATTCCCTGGCCACAGTCCAGGCCAAACTGGAGAAATTTGCATGGGACAAAGGCCCAGGAGAAGCTCAAAAAGGGGGTAATGGTCAGACGGTGAAGCAACAGCTGGAAGAGGGGGCAAAGGAATGAACATTGCAAGATATCCTCACAGCCATTACCATGGTCCGTACTTCACTAGAGTCAAGAATTGACTCTGAATCTACAGAGGTCTCCCTTATCAGAACAGACATGCGTTCTATGAACACAAGACTGAAAGAGGTAGGAAAAAAGTGTGCTCTCTTGTCACTGACACTTTTAACCTGCAGCGCAGGGTGGATGACCCATACTACTAAACTGGAGGCACAGCTCGACGACTATCAAGGACGCTCTAGCGCAACAATGTCCGTATACTGGGGGGCCCCGGAAAAGAAGAGGAGCTGGAAGCAGACTTCTTCATTAAAGAGTTGGTCACTACCTACCTAAAATAAACTAGGCTCTCTAGCTTCTTCTCAGTTGAAAGGGCTCTTCGTGTGCCTGAGGGCTGGCCAATGCCCCGGCCCCCCTGAGACCCATTGTTGCCAGGATTTTCAACTATGGGGCTCGAGACATCATCCTTCAGGCAGTGCGGGAGGCCCCCGACTCAAATTCAAATCAAGACTTCACTGTCAAGGTGCAACAACAGTGAAGGAGCTTCTTAGATATCAAACAGCCGCTTCATGAGATGGACCTCAAATATGCAGTGCTCTTCCCAGCCAAGCTGAGGGTAGAGTTGGAGGGGAAGGCCTGGTTCTTCGCCACCCCTGAGGAGACATGGGGGTGGCTTGACGGCTGGCGCTTGGCAGGACGCAAAAGCAATCGCACCCCAAAACCTGGCTTAGTAGGGGTTTGCTGCGATCTTAGTGGAGGCTCCCTGTCAGGCGGCCACGAAACGGCAACGGGAGAGACTGGATAAATGGTTTGTATGTTTGTGACACTGGGGTGTTGTGCCCTATCTGCCAACTGATTGGACTGGGCTGCAAACGTATCCTTTTTGTGGCCGTACCCGCTGCTGAATTGTGCTTATGGGGCTGTTAAGTTGTAGAGAAACTGCTTTTTTGATTTCATAATGTAGTACCTCTGTATTTTGCCTGTCATAGATTTTTATCAATTGCCTTTTTGTACGGGGCGGGTGCCCGACTGGTTATACGCACCTTCAAGTTTAAGGGGTAGGCAATAGGCACTCTGCAAGTTTGGGGTGGCTGAGATTTTATATGCGCCATGCAAGGATGCAGGGAGATGGGTCGAGTTTTGTTTGTTGGGGGGGTTGGGATCCTGTACACATCATATCTCCATCAAGAAACAAATTCAGTTTGATAAACAATGCTTTTTTTCTTTGCTCAGGATCGGGAGGGAGGGAATGTTTCATTCACTTTTGTTTCATGTTCGACAAACATGACACTATTCATGGAAGGGCAGTTACTACGCACAGGCTCCTAGTAGCTTTTCCCACAGGGAGTGGTCCACCAGTATGATCCACATCAGGTGCATTTATGGGAGGTATCCCCCGCGTCAGAGCAACCCTACTCCTTATGATGGGCACAGCCACTAAACAGGGGCTCAAACTGTTGTCGTGCAATGTGAATGGGCTTGGTGATAAAGTCAAATGGGGCATAGTGCTCCAATTCTTAAAGCTTGTAAACAAAACGGAGTTTGGTCCTGGGACAGAGGGGCAGCTGGACCTTGTACAAACTGGGAAAGTGAAAATGCTAGCCCTCAAACCACTTTATCTCACAATTTTTGTGAATACAAACAGACAAAAATATTTTGTTTGTATGGGTGAAAAGGGTAAAATAAATTCACCCATACAAACAAAATATTTTTGTCTGTTTGTATTCACAAAAATTGTGAGATAAAGTGGTTTGAGGGCTAGCATTTTCACTTTCCCACCAATTCTTAAAGCGGCACTTCCCCAACATAGTCCTTTTGCAGGAAACACACTTGCTAGGCAATGCCTGTGAGGCCATGTTGAGATGGGGATTTAAACTGGTTGCACACTATGCATTTGGATCTGGCTCCCGGGGAGTGGGCATAATGGTACGAAAGTCTTTCCCCATGACAATTGATCTTGTCCGTACAGACAGCCTTGGCAGATTCTTCGCTACTTCTGGGACCTTGGTGGGGAGTAAAAGTAATCTTCTTTCTGTTTGTGTGCTGCCTGGTTTGCAAACCCAGGCCTTTACGGACCTCGGGAATCTCCTTTTAGGGTTCCGGAGGGTAGTGTACTTATTGGAGGCACCTTCAATTCTATTCTTTCTGACTTCCTTGATTTATTGCCCAAGAGGACTTTGCCTCCCTTCCAGACAAGGATCCACAGTTTCCTAGGGGCGTTGGGCCTGGTGGATGTCTGGAGGAGTTTGCATCCGCTTGAGCAATAATACACGTCTACTCAGGTGTGCACCACAGTATGTCCGAATAGATTATGTCCTCACGCCAGCTCTCCAAATTGACAGTGTCAAAGAAATACAAAACTTAGCCAGAGGAATTTCAGACTATTGACCAGTTCTGTGTTTCCTTGAGGTGGGCGAACCCACCATTGGCCGTACGGCCCAAATCAACCCCTAGTTCTATAAGATTCCCCAAATCAGTGAAAAGATCCTGGAGAACTCAAATCTATACTTCCAGGAGGATGAAGGATCAGTAGAATTACCAGTAACGCTCTGGGAGGCCTAAAGCTGTTCTTTGGGGGCGGCTTTGGCCCAAATACTGGGACTGCGTAAGGAGAAGCGTGCCGGTACGACCCATTTGGAGGGGGACATTTTACATTTAGAGGGTTTACTCGAGTGCAGGCACGACAGACACTACACATCAATATTAAGGAATACACTGACTTACCCACTGAGACCGCCAAATCGCATTACAGAGCCACACTGAGTAGAAATTATGGTGTTGGGGATAAGGATGGCAAGTTGCTGGCATGGTTAGACCGTAGCGACCAGGCCCATCGTGTTGTGGTTGAGATAGAGACAGACTTTGGCTCCCGCCTTACTGCCCAGCAAGACATTGCTGACACGTTATGCCAATACTATCAGGCCATCTATATGTCCCAAATGCTGTACACTGAGGAGGAGGCTCCTTCTTGCAGGATATTTCAATGCCTTCGTTCACCACATCAAAACTGCAGAGGTTGAGAGAACCATCCATGACTTAAATAGAAGGAAAGCGTTGGGCCTTAATCGCCTGCCTTTTGAACTCTTTAAACTCACCGTGGGTAAATCAGTCCCCTATCTCACTAAAATGTTCCTTGAAAGTAAGGAAGTGGAACTGATGCCCACAGACGAGAGGCTGGCTAACATGGTGGTTATCCACAAAGAGGGTAATAGGTGCTCCTCCTATCGTCCAATTTCACTGCTCAATAGCGAAGCTAAGGTTCTCTCAAAGGTCCTCGCCTCTCACTTGTTAAGGGCCATTACCCACCTGGTTCATCTGGCCTAGTCGGGATTTATGCTCACTAGAAATACCTCCCTCAATCTGCGCAGGCTCCATGGGGTGTTGTGCCGGGCGGATGCAATACCAGAGGATGCAGTGGTGATCTCTCTTCACGCTGCTGTGACATTCGATACCATCGAATGGCCCTATATTTTTGCTGTCCTTTATAAAATAAGTCTGGGCCCTGAATTTATGGGATGGTTTTGGCTCCTTTACCAGCAACCACTAGCCAAAATAGTATTCAATAACAGGAAATCTTCCACCTTCATTCTCAGCAGGGGCACCAGGCAGGGAAGCTCTTTGTCCCTGCTTCTCTTTGCTTTGACCCTCGAGCCGTTGGCGATGTGGGTCTGTAAAGACCCCATTATCAGGGGCCTCAAAAGGACCTCTGGATGGGAAGACCGTATATCGGCATCACTGGCAGCATCCTTGAACAGGGTCCTGAATATATTTCGGGTGTTTCGCAGATACGCGGATTATATAATGAACTGGACCAAATCAGTGCTCAATGTCTTCTATGGTGGGACTCCTCCACTCCCTCGGGACTTTCAACTAGTGGAAACAACTGACGGCTTCAAATACCTGGGGATATGGACCTGTCCAGGTTCTACAAGCGTAACCTCCTGCTGCCCTTGTTACGTCTTAAGTCTTATTTCCAGCATTGGAAATCCCTCCCTCTGTTCCTCCCCGGACGAGCAGCAGCATTATTCAAAATGATGTCCCTTCGCAGATTCCTGTACGCTCTGCAGAGCACTCCGCACTACGTAGAATCCTTGTATATCAAAGAAGTTGACAGTCTCATACGGGACCTGCTCTGGGAGGGTAAGCCTCCAAGCATAGCCACGCACAAGCTCGCGTTAGGATGGTTTGATGGGGTAATTGGATTATCAGACATCAGGGAGTACTATTGGGCATCTCGCCTTCCAGCAATTAACCAATGCACATACAAACCAAAGGGCCACCCTGCCTTCCAGATCGACAGGAGGCTTCTGCCGGGAGATAGTTTTGAAGGGACGCTATATGTGCGTTTGTTAAAGATCGTCCTGACCGGCCCCACTGGGCATGCTGTGCAGGTGTGAAAGGTCGCCACAAAAAGCTTGGGGTGGGAAGAAAAGATCACGCAAGCCACCCCACGTTGGCACAGCGAACCGCTGGGTAGATTGATCAGCTCGGAGAGATTTGACTGCTGGGACCTCATAGGCATATCCAAGGTTGGAGACATGTGGCAACTAAGTGACGTCATCCCTTTCACTCACTTGCAGCAAGAATATGAACTGGTGATCCCGAACACTTTAGGTACCTCCAAATCAGGCATACCTTACTTGCCGCAATACCTAGAGGAGAATCTCTCCCTGAGTACTCCCCACTTGAGGACAGAGTCTTGTATGGCGACCTGCCTGAGCAGGCCATATCGCTCATTTATAAAAAGTTGATCAACAACACAGCGGCTCCCCAAATCCAGCTGAGGGCAAAATAGGGTCATGATGTGGCAGGATTGGACAACAAGGAATGCCTGGAGGCGGTGGCCTCTCCTGGGGAGGTGGCCATGTCCTCCAGGCTTCGTTTGGTACAGCTAAAGCTCCTCCCTAGGTCGTACCTGTCTGGTCCTTTGCTGGTCCGTATGGTTTATGATCAGATGGTGGCTGTTTAAGACAATGTGGGCAGGAGGGGACCTGTATTCACACACTCTGGAAGTGCACCACTATCCAGTGGTACTGGGCAGTGGTGTTGAGACTCAAGGAAAGGGTGTTGGGGTGCGAGATAGACTGTAACATAAAGCTAGCCATTCTAATTGCCTGGATCCAGACTGATCTAACCTTAAAGGAGCGGATATGAGTAACCCTGGGGTTGATGGTGGCAAAGCGAAAAATCACAAGATTATGGAGGGTTCAGAACCCCTCAAGCATAAGAGATTGGGGTAAAGACATAGACTGGAGTATGGTCACAGAAAAAAACATATACGAAGCTAGGGGGTGCCCCAACAAATGGACTCAGGTTTGGGAAAAGTGAAACACCCACAAGCTGGAGTATGCAAACCTCCAAAGACAAGGGAAGAAACTGTTACTCGCGGTCAGTGTACGCTTGGACCGTGATGGAAATATTGTTGTTCTGTACCTACTCTATACTGAATCTCCCCTGTAAGATCATTGCACTGTCATTGCCTGTATCAATTGTCTTTTTCAAATGTCGTACCTTTTATTCAATAAAAAAGATTTTATTAAAAAAAAAAATCAACTCGTCCTGCAGGCTCAGTGACCTCCAAAACCCTGGGAGGAAAGACTAACTTCAATAAAGATCAAGAAATCCCGAGGATGGAGGACCTGTTCACAAGAAACCTAAGAACGTTTGAGCTCTGTAGAACTCCAATATCTGACCACCAGCCCAATCACTGCACCCAGCGCCTCTGGCCCAAGTCCATCTGACCCACTGGTCCTAAGAAGGATCCTAAGTGGTCCTGAGTCCAAAGCCATCGATGTTTGACCCCTCCTGGTCACGACACCAATGCTTGCAGCCTCAACCCAAAGACTCCTCTAACTGTGAACTGCTCAGGTAAGCTTTGTATGGCGTCAAAGGACGCCCCTGCCCCTGATGCCCCTGGGCCTTGTGGAGCTCAAACAACAGTGGCCCATTATGTCCCCAATTCAATATAAACAGTGGTTTTGTCAGGTATGTCACTTCATTCCTTCAATACATTAACTAAATTCTTTGTCAGGTGCAATTTATAGTCTTCTAATTACTTAAGACAAAGCTCTAACCTAAGAGCTTGCTCACCATACAAATCCAACATAAAAGAAATTCAGGGTATTCATCCGTTTTTAATTTATGAATTAGTTTTCTCATTCATAAACAACCCTTATACATATCATACTTTTTAATCAGGACTCATTCACATTTCATAAACATATTTTTCAAAGAACGGCGCAACAAAATTAAGTGATTATAATGTGACATAGAGTGAAATAGTGACATTCAGTCTGTGGTTGGAGGTTGCCCCTTTTGTCTGACCTTCCTCCTTTCCTGGGTTTGACTCAATACTGTCTAAGGTAACAAAGAGCAGGCAGACCTCGGCGTTAGCTACATTTGTAAGCAGCACAGCAGGCATTCTGTAGAATTGTGAAAAGGGGTTAGACAATTCCTGAAACTACGTTTACAAATCAAAGGATGAGCTGGCCATCACCCCTTAGGACACTCTGCTCAGGAGAGCCACACCCTGCCCCACATCAAAGGCCTTTTTTGTGCCCATGGCTTGAAGGAATACACAAACACAGCAGAAGTGCCATTCACAGCCATATGACACTGGCAGAAAGACACATTTGGTCTTAGCACAAATTGGCAACTTTCTAAAAATTGTGTTTTCAGAATAGTAACTTAAAATACAACTTTACTATTAAAGAACGTTTCACATTACAAATTATTTGAGTGCAAAAAGCATTTCTTTATCCGTTCCCAAACTGAAGGTATTACTTATTAAGTGTGATAGGGTAGCCATTGCTAATGGAAATATAGCCTTACAACAGTTTTTCTCTGTCAGGACATGTACAACTCAAATTCACGTCTTGCTTTTTGAATACCATGCACTCTGCTCTAGAAGTAGATATAGCTTACATTAGGGTTGACTTAAAAGTATTAAAAAGGAAGCTTTAAGCCTGGCAAAACATGTATTTTGCCATTTTGAAATGGCAGTTTAAAACTTTACTATATGCTGCAGTGCCAGGCATGGGAAATGTCTTACAGTTTTCCTTTAGTGGGTGGAAAAATAAGTTGCAGCCCACTAGTAGCATTTTCTTCATCAGCCCTGGGTACATCTAGTGCCATTTACAAGTGAATTAATTGTATCAATCAGGTGTAGGCCACTTTTAGCATGTTTAATGGAGAGAACACAAGCACTTTACCACTTGTTCGCAGGAGTAAAATGGAAAGAGCCTTCAAAGCCAAAAATAACTGGTTTATCAAGGAGGGCAAACATCTGGGGTGACCCTGCAGAAAGGGCCTGGTCCAATAATATTTATTAGCTGCCATAATAGGTTTTAGAGCATACATCAACTACTATTGCAGATCAGTGGTTAATAGGAGGATTATAAGTGTAGGTTATATTTAATACCATCACTCAGGAGTGCAAAGTGGTTTACCTATAATGTCCTAGAAAACCTTCTTATCACTGATACTGCTATAACCCATATTTTGTTCTGGTTTCTTTGTCTACATTGGTGCTTTCTTCTTTATTAGAGTGATATTGCTGAAATCATGATTTTCTACAAGATACGAAAACCAATAACCCTGGTGAATGGAGGTGCTGCAGGACCGCCATCATTTGTAGTTCCAGCTCCTAATTTAGTCTGAAAATAAACGTTGTGTCTATCTATGGCCAATGCCTATGTGTGTCTGGACATGGAAGTGAAATTTAAATTAGTATGCTGTTTTCTTATTGGTGGCAAGAACTTACCTCGCTATCCAATCCCAGGAAAATAATCATCAGAAAAAAGAAACAGGCCCAAAGTGGTGAGAAAGGCATCATGGAGACAGCTCGTGGATAAGCAATGAATGCCAGACCAGGACCTGTAAGAACAAGCAGAATTAAGAAGGGGAAGACCACAAGTAAACAGCTTGAAAATGATAATTTTAGTGGTGTAGCAAAGTCAAATTGGACCCCAATACAAGAAAGGAATTAAGCACGTTATGACCATGTTATATCATCCCCGTAGTAATGGTTTGGTAGAGCGATGTAACAGGGTCACAAAGGATAGTATTCAGTTGTCAGTGGCCAATGGATTAAATTGGAAGAAAGGAACTCATAGACTTGTTGGGGGCTTTGCGCACCAGTCCCAGTGCCAATACCAAGGAGTCGCCTTTTGCTGTGTTGAAAGGTAGAATGGCTGCTACCAAATTAGCAAGACCATGGATGCATGATTTAAATGTGCCCGGTGAAAGAAAATTGTGAAAAGTATCACAGCATGTGTATTACCAAGGAAGCAATCAAATGTTCCAGTGTCATGCAGATTATTTCAATCGGAGACAGATCTGTCCTGCTGTATGATTGGAAATGGTGGAACAAGGAGAGATTGTACAAACAGAGTTGTGGCAATGAGCAAAAAAATTGTACTGCCAAGCAAAGCAATCCTAGTTTGAATGGGTCAGGAAGGGAACGGAGACCGCCTGTTTCATTTAAGGATTACGTGACATATAAATGCGTCCATTCATTTTAGGGTTCTGTTTTTTATGTTTTATGTTATGCTATTGCAGCCAGTTTTTATGGGGAACTGTTTTCTCCAGTGTTCTTTGTGTAGGTTATGTTAATCTTTTCGTTCTTCTTTATTTTTCATTATTGTGGGGCAAGAGATGTGTTGGGTTCTGCTTTATGATTGTAATGCACATGCCATCATGACGACGGTTGCTATGTTGGAATGGTGGCATGTGGAATGGTCAGGGTTTTAGGAAGTTGGTCTTCGCTGCCTGCTCTGACCCGTCCTATACCTGAATGAGCAATAAAGGAAGGTTTTTCTTTCCTGGATTGTCCACCGCCTCCTGCTTTCACTAAATCCATATTTTTACATTTGGACATTTTTTTAAGAATCTTCTATAGAAATCATCATAACAAGTTGGACACTAACCTTGAAGACAGTATGGTGCTCTAGGTGGAGCTACATTAGCATTGACCGGCAACATAGGGTGCAGAAAAAGCGCCACAGGTTGCCATTTGCAGTCCTTCAAAACTCTGAATTACCATTCATAGAAAACGATTTGAATCATTTCAGCCAAAATAAATAGCCTACATTGAATGTGCCCACTTTCCAAATGAACCTGGATCATTTTACACGAGGTGATATTACACACAATCCTTCCCCACCAAGTTATTGGTGAGATCCTCTCACTCACCTGACTCCGCCACTTCGGAAATGGGCACACCTTGTTCTTGTGCCATAAATCCTAAAACGGAAAATATGGCAAAGCCAGCCACAAAACTGGTAGCACTGTTCAGAAAACAAAGAACAAGTGAATCCCTGTGAAAGAGAAAAGAAGAACGAGTTAGAAACCAGAACACGGTACCACCTTTGCCAATTAGAATGAGGAACACCTTAGAGAAAATGAAGACCCAGAAAGTGACATCCCTATTTTCCCTAGTAAAACAAGGCTTAGGACATTAATGGGGGCGTAGGACTACAGCAAAGGTTATTAAAGATCGAGGTGAAGGTGCACTTTAACACCCTCCTTTCGCAATGGTTTTTTTCCATTCTTCTTTTCCTTCACTCTAAAAGCAGCACTTCCAAAAATTCTCAGTAACCTAAGAGGATAGATACCTGTACAGGTGGTGCAGAGACCAGTGCCCGTTGACTGAGGAGACAGTTGCTCTCATGCATCAAGTATTTAGAGCAGTTTAAAGGGTTCAGCAGAAGGATGGAGATGTTTATAATTTCTACCTGCAGGAGAAACATGAGAGCTATTTTGTCAATCAATGTCTATCAGGAGTTTGAGATGATTTGCAGAAGGAATGAGGTATATTATAGTATCACCAGTTGGGGTGTACTGTTTTGATATTTTGCTAATACCATGTGGTGAAAACAGTTGTTTCTGTGCTAAGGATCCATTGATAAAATGGTGGTTTCATGCTAAGCTGCACATAAGTTGGCTAAAAGCCGGACCACTGTAATTATGCAGCAATGAAGCACCAACTGTATGCTGTGTTTGTGAGAGAAATGCAAATTATGTGGTGTAATGTGGCATATGCTCCGGTCATAAAACATTATCCTACAAAATTATCAGAGGCATGATATTGTCTTCACAAAGATATTTGCCGTCATAATATCATCTGCACTTCTGAGGTAATTTATATTATTGAGTATGAAGCAAAACCTAGGACTATGGTTAGGGCCTGACAGCCTGACCTGAACATAAAGAGTATCTGTCAGGCTGACTATTGCTTATATCTTCATGTCTGCTAAAAGTGGGAGAGTGTTCTGTAGTGTTGGTCTCAGGTTTCAATATTTATACCCGGTGCCAGCTTTGAGGTGGAAGAATATTCTGGCACTGGAATTCCCTTCTTTACCCTGTCCAGGTCCCAAGATGTCAGGGGTGGCAAAAGGCTAGTTTGAATTTATTTGTGACAATCCCTATTGAAGCGCAAGTGTGGTAGCAGGAAGATCCATCCCCCACCCATCCCCTCAGGATCGCCCATCCTACCATCACCCACTCCCACTTTGTGACATTGTCTAGGAGGACTACAAAAATACCAACTGCAAAATACACCTTGCCATGTGAACCAGGACACAGGCTGTGGGCACCAAATGGTTAGAACAAAACAAATGCTAACTTTCTAAATGTAACATTTCTAGAATTGTGACCTAAAATTCGGGGTGGGTGAAGAATTCCTCTCTGCCCGCGGAGTTTGCAGAGTTTTGTCCACGTGTAGTGCCGAAAAACTCCATGAATCAATGCAGAGTTTTTTGTCTCTCACGGCTTGCTTACGTTAAGTTGGTGAGCATGAGAAATTGTGCGCAAGACCACCTCCCAGCGAGATTTCTGAATGTGGTTGGTCGCAGCAGGTAGCTACCACTTACGTTGAGAAAGCAGAAAGAAGCAATGCCCTATGGCTCTCCAACTGATGCCGTTCGTGCTGATTTTACAGCCTGGGAGAAACTCCTGGTGCTAAAAAGCAGATCAAACACAGTGACGTACTGGACTACGCAGCTCAAAGAACTCCACGTAGCAGAACAGAGTTTGTTTGACACTTTTCGAAGCACAGTGAAGTGTGAGTCGGCAATTTCTGCCCAGGCTTTCTTATAATCCTACTTTACCATTAAAGAGGTTTTTAAATTACAATTCTTAAGAGACCAAACATGGCATTTCTAAATCTTCCCTATGAGAGAGGTTGGCCTTGCAGTAGCAAAAACGAATTTAGGAATTTTTCACAACCAGCACATGTAAAAATTAAAAGTAGATGTCAACTTTTTAAATACACTGCACTCTGCACTATTGGCTGTTTAGAGCCTACCTTAGGGGTTACATATATGTATTAAAAAGGAAGGCTTTGGTCTGGCAAAAGTTTATATTGCCATGTTGAAAAGGCAGCTTAAAACTGCACACAGACTGCAATAGCAGGCCCAGAGAAGTTTAAAAAGGCTATGCTAGTGGGCAGCACTATGACTCCTGCCGGCCTATTTGTATCATTTAATTTACAGGCCCTATGTAAATGTAGTACCATTTTATTAGAGGCTTATAAGTAAATGAAATGTGTCAATATGGTGTAGGCCTATTTCACCATGAGGGAGAGAGCACAAGCACTTTTGCGCTGATTTGCAGTGGTAAAGTGTACATAGTTCTAAAAGCCAATAAAAATATGTTCAGAAAACATGAGGGTGAAAGCAAAAAGTTTGGGGCTGACCGTGCAGAAAGGGACAAGTCCTACATATACTATGCATTACTATACATAGTTACAGGGGATTTCAGTCAGCCCTCTTTAGCCATTGGTCTGCTGTAGTGCCATTCATAGTTTGTTTCCGCCCGTCATAGCAAACAACATGGGGCGCAGGGGTCAGCCCACTTCTGCCATCAGCCTACCTGACTGTAAGTGAAGACAATTTGCTCTTGCACAATGTGAACATCTGCACAATAAGTAGCCCACTTCATTGCCAAGAACTACTACTGCAATGCATGCTTTTTCTCGTGGACACCCAGAGCGAAGACGTGCTTTTTTTGTTTCATAAGTCCTTTTTCCGTAGTACCGTGCTCGTGACAATCAGAGCTCACAGTTTGTTCCCTGTTTCACTAAACAGGCTGCTCTGTTCACATTTAGTGTGTCTGGCATATTGTGGACCGTTCTCACTGTTGAAAAAAAACAGGAAACCCTGATCACCTCTCTGATTACCTGGGCTTGTTTAACCCTGAGCATGCTATGGACATACTAGCGACGTGCCATAGCAGAGGTGCTCAGGTGCTGTGAATAGCTCCAGGAAGTCCTCGCCCTAAAGACTGGACAGCTTCCTGGTGCTCGTACCAGTAGGGTTTCAGGTTTGTAAATTGGCATCATTTCAATGAAAGTGAAAGTGAATGAGTTGATTGGCTCATTTCACTTTCACTGCATATGTGCTGGAGGTATATCTCAGTCCCCGAGAACTGACTTGAATGGGGAAGGTATTTATGGAAAGGGGAGAACCTCGCCTTGCACATGCTATCCCACCCTAGTGAATCTCTGCTTGAGGAGCGCAACAGAAGGATGGTTCCCAAGCAGATCCACCCATTAGACACAAGGGAGCGTATGTGGAGGTTGGGAGCACCTCCATAACAATGGGCTAATATTCCCCTTGTCCTGCCATCCACAGAAGTCTTTTAAATAATGGGCCATTACCTCCATTCTGCCTTTGGAAGGCAAAAAGCCAACTAGACACCAGAGAGTGTTTTTTGACAATACAAAAGTGTAAGAGAGGCCCACCCAGTGATCATGCCAAGCCTCCACCCCACAACCATCACTAAAAGTCTTTCTGCCCTGCCTGGAGGTAGATAGGAGGTCTTTACCTCCAATCTGACCCCTGAAAGGGGCCCGCTAGACACCAGAGAGATTCTTTTTTTATTGCAGTCAGGGGTGGGTTCGGCCTGCTCAGACATCGGGCAGAGCACTTAACCCCAAAATCACACTAAGGGGCCCATTAGGATGTCGGACGGATCGCCCCCGCTGGGCAGTCGGTAGTCACCCCCGGCCCGGTGGGGGCAATCTGCTTGCCATCCACACAGCAAAGAATTCCGCCATATTATGATGGCTGAGTGATCCACGGTGGATGGAAAGACTGTCCAACGCTTTTCCGCCGGTCGACCATATTTCAATGCTGGCGGTTGTATACCTTTCCATGGCGGCGTTGCCGCTGTGGAAAGGCATAGGGTCTTTGCTTTGGGGGCCCAAAAGAGTGAGGGAGGCTCACCCAGGGATCATGCCAAGCCTCCACCCCACAAACATCATGAACAGTCTTTCTGCCCTGCCGGGAGGTAGATAGGAGGTCTTTATCTCCAATCTGCCCCCTGGAAGGGGCCCACTAGACACCAGGGAGATTGTTTTTTTTATTGCAGTCAGGGGTAGTGTCGGCCTTCTCAGACATTGGGTAGAGCACTCAACCCCAAAATATGATGGCTGAAGGGTCCACGGTGGACGGAAAGACCGTCCACCGCTTTTCCGCCGGTCGACTCCTCAACTGGTGGAAAAAGTGCCTGCATATGGTGGCGGTGTCTGAAAGACACTGCCATCCATATTACAATGCTGGCAGTTGTATACTTTTCCATGGTGGCGTTGCCGTTGTGGAAAGGCATAGGGTCTTTGCTTTGGGGGTCCGTTGTGGGCCCCCAGGTTGAAGGGGGGTGCACATGGGGGGTACCTATGGTACCCCCTTCATTGCCCTGCACTACGTGGCTGGCATCACGTGGTGCCTGCCATGTAGTGCATGGCAATGCTGTGCACAGTTCTTTTCCATTGTGGGCAGGTCTGCAGCCAGCAGATCCACCCGCAACGGAAAAGGCACAGGATGTGCCCGCCAGTGTGGCGGGCGCATCCTAATGTGCATCGTAATCAGCCTGTCTTTTTACTCCTGGAGGAAGATCAGAGATTTGCACCTCCAATCTGCTGTCCCTGGGGGGAGGGAGGAAGAAATCTCAGGGAAATTTTATTTTTGTATTGTTGCATGTACTGGGGTGGCCTTCTCAGATTATGGGCTGAGCCCCCACCCTCAAAATTACTGCAGCTGTGTTCTTGGCCCCCACTGGGCAGACAAAACATCTTTATCACAGATCTGCCCTCCACCCACTAGGGGCAGAAAGCCCATTAGACTCCAGGGAGTTTCATCTGTGGCATATAAAAAAGTGATTGGGTGATTACCTGCACCAAGGGTCAGAAAAACTGTTGTGCCCACTCTTGACTGCCGTGTTGCGAGTACCGTGAGCGCGAACGACTGTGTGCATTGAGCCAATTTAATTGGACATGTCGGTGAGCTTAATTTGGAGACGCCACCTGCTGCGCCCATAATTCGAGCTAGCATTGAGACATCCATCTGTCAATAATTTTTGTGTTGTTCGTGGAATCCACTAAAGTCCTGAATTCTGTTCAAGGGCCATTACGATTTTTTGATTGGCCAAGTGCAATTTAAGTACAAATTTCTTTCGCTCAAGTAAATATTTGTCCTGATGATGAGTAACCCAGCGATCGAAACGCCGTTGACGCCCCTTTGTGGCCATAATTTTGAGAAGGACACATTATCTTGTGTTTGTTGTTCCTTGTATATATCATGTCTGTGTGTAGCTACGTGTTTGGCATGTAAATTATGTTTTTTTGTTTTGTCAACATTTTTATTGAGCGTTATATTTCTAGGATTGTTTTTATATATAAAAAATGAAATACATGCATAATACATTTTTACTGCTTTTGTAAATTCATTTATGTGTATTTAGGCTTCTTTTCTCTTTTTCTCCTTTTCTCTTGTGATTTAAGCACGTTACAATTGTTCACCTGAACCAATTGTTTGTTGTTATAAATCACATGTTATAAATGGTTCAGGGGTGTTGGATAGCCCTTGTTGCTGGTTAATAATCACTCTGGACTAGGTCAAGACTTGATGTGTTTGTGAGCCAATGTAATAATGTGCAGCCTGCACTTGTTTTTTGATTGCTGCTTTCCTCAAATATAACGTTTGACTTATACTGTTCTCCTAATTTAACAGGTGGGTGCTGCCCTGTGACAGGATCTGCTCATGTCCTGATACAAATCAATATTCTTGGGGTACATGAACAATGTACACTACACACAGGGCACATTACTCAAAGACAATAATGGTTCAAACCACAAGATTTTTAACTTTAAAAAACACTCAATAAATCGTATTCTGCTTACATTTCTTTTCCCCAACAATGTTAATTGTACAATAATACAAAGCAATTCAAGGGTGTAAGTATTGTTTCCATGCCATCAAATGAACAGCAGTTACATATGATTCTCCCAAGAACAATGTTACATCACATAGTTTCTGGTAGTGATCTTAATTGAGCGACAACATCTTCATGTCCCATTGCATTTTCGGGTTATGGCAACCCTTCATCAGGGGACCTGTAAAAGTAATATCAACATAATCATTCTGCTGGTGTCCACCAGGAACAGTACATTAATGATACAAGGAACACTTGGGGTAGTGAGCTCCGTATCAACCTTTCCCTGATGATTAATAGGAACTGTAGCCATCTACAGCATACCGTGCAGTTTCAAGGTGCTCATGCCAAAGTGTGTGCAATACCTCCAATCTAACAAAAGTGCAACAAGTCTTGAATGTGATTGTGACAACATTCCTTTAGCCCCGGTGCAATACGTGTCAGTGACAAACATCAACCATTGTGTGTACCAGTATCCAGCAAAGCACTTAGAATACTGAAAATTGGAAAATTATCAAAACTCAATTTAAGCGTTACAGTTGACATGTACCTCAACATTCCAAAGTGCATGTATAATTCAAAGTAAATAAAGAACCGAAGTCTTGAACATTAAAATGTCAGACAACAAAACCTGTTTGGTAACGCCACAAACCATTACTTATAAATGAAAAGTTTGGAAGGATGTGTTTAAAATTACTTACAGTGCAGGGAAAGAATATTGAGGTAAAAAATTGAATTGCACAGTTCTCGTGGTAAAAATATCGTGGGTCAGGAATATCGACAGTAAAATCCTCATGGTCAAGAATATTGATTTTAGGAAAGTATTATTGATTGAAAAATATTGAAGTGTTTAATATCGTTTGTAATAATGTAGAGGGTCATTAAGATGGCATGCAGACTAGAGTCTGCCCGCCACCACGGTGGTGTTTGGCAGCGGTCCTGCATGTAGAATCATGATGAGACCAACACCATGGCAGTCGCATCTGGCATCTTCACCATTGCGGCGGGTGCTGCATTTCCCTGCACTATGTGGCAGGTATCACGTGGTGCCTGAGGGGGGAAATGTAGGGGGGTCATGGTACCCCCAGTGCACCACCAATTCCCCCAACACAAGGGGGTCCCGCAACGTGCCCGCGAAATAAATCCTTGCTAGCCTTTCAATAGCAGTTTACCAGCAACTGAGAGGCTGGCTGCGACCAGCATTGTAATTTGGCTGACGGTGCCTGCTAGGCACCGCCAGCATTTTACTGATGCTGACCGCCCCGCAAGGCAAGTGGAACGATTGCCTGTGGTGAATCCAAAGCAGGTGTTCTTTGCACTCGCCACGGTCGAGGTCAGATACACCCCACCATCCTTATTTGGCAGGGAGAAAATTGCTGTCCAATGGCGGTGGTGTGAAGAGTGGGAAGCAATTTAGTTTTTATTTATGAAATATTAATTAGTTGTTAATTAAAATGTAATTGGTAATTAATTAAGGTAATTAGGTAATTAGTTTTAGGTGTGTGTTGTGGTGATTCGAGGTGTAAATGGTGAGAAGGGTGGTAAGTATTTTTTTTATTGATGAATTAATAATTAGTTGTTAAATAATTTACATTAGTTAGCTAGTAATTAATTATGGTAATTGTGTAATACATTTTAGGTGTGTGCTGTGGTATTTATAGGTATAAATGGTAGGAAGGGTGGGAAGTAATGTATTGTGTATTGATTATTTATTCATTATTTGTTAATTAATTTAAATTATTCAGTAATTAATAATCACAATTGTGTAATACATTTTAGTTGTGTGTTGTGGATAATATAGTGTTAAATTATGTGTACTCAATTAATGTTTATTATCTTTTTTATTAATACTATATTTTAACTTCAGTATTAATTATGGAAATAAATGTCAATAAAAATGTTGATGTCTTTTTTATTGGTGCAGTGTTATAGGGTGGGAAATAAAATAAATACATTTATGTTTTAAATCATTTGTTTGTTTGTGAATATTTGTTCCTTTTACATAAATATTATATGTAAATGTATTTATGATTTTTTTATATCATAGATTTTTGTTATGTATAATTAACATTATAATACCTGTTCTTTTTATATGTTTAATATATTTAATTGTATATTTTAAAGATATTGTTTAGTTATTTTTAAGTTTATTTAATGTTTTTTAAATGTAAATGTTATTAGTAATTTTTGTTTTTCTGCTATACAAAGCCTTCCCTAATGTTGCACACACTGGAGGGGGAATAGTAATGTATACCCCTCTGCTCTACAGCATTTTCCCTTTTGTTTCACTCACTGGAGTGGGAATAGTAGTTTTACCCCTCTGCTATCCAGCACTTTCCCTACTGTTGCAATCACTGTAGTAGAAATAGTAATTTTTACCCCCCGCTATCCAGCACTTTCCCTACTGTTGCACTCTTTGAAGTGGAAATAGTATTTTTTACCCTTCTGCTATCCAGCACTTTCCCTACTGTTGCACTCACTGGAGTGGGAATAGTAATGTTTACCCTTCCGCTATCCAGCACGTTCCCTACTCTTGCACTCATTGGAGTGGGAATAGTTATTTTATCCCTTCGCTATCCAGCACTTTCCCTACTGTTGCACTCACTAAAGTGGGAATAGTCATTTTTATCCCTCCGCTAGCCAACATCTTCCCTACTGTTGAAATCACTGGAGTTGGAATAGTACATGTAATTCTTTTACTATCCAACAGTTACTCTACTGTTGGGCTAACTGGAGTCGATATTTTTAGTATATATATTTTTTTTAAATATTTTTACCATTGGTGTTTTAACCATCGATATTCTATTACTGAACCATCACTTTCACACAAAGGCCAGGCAAATACCAAAATGCCGTTTCCACTGCGACATCCGCTTAATCACCGAATGCTGCAAGCACATTGAATAAACATAAATCCCACCGTAAGGGACGGTTACACATTTAATTTAAGATGGTGGTATTGCAACTGTTGCAGATCCTTCTTGACTAAGGTTTCAAATGTATCAAGTGTTTTATGTGAAGATGGTACCATGAAGGTGCTTTTCGGGTTGAATTGGTGTTGTCCTTATCGTGGCGTAGTGCCATCCGTAAACGGTGCGTTGTGAAAAAGACATCTCAATTGTAGTTTCCTAATGAACTTGAAAATTGCTTTCTCAGGTTCCAGTTCATTGGTTTGATATATAGGCGCAAAGGACATGCCCTTGTTTAAAATCGTGCGTTCTCTTTGGGTTAACGGTCTGCTGGATATGTTCATCAATCTGTCTTCTTCAAGTTACGTAGAGTGCACGAGTACTATGTCACATTTCTTTTATCCCCTCCTTGTCCGTTGCCTCTCAGGGCTCCTTTTTCCTCTGGTGGATGGTTGGATGTCTGGCCTGACTCTAAAATAGAGTTCTTAGATGTAGTGGCAAGGGATGCAGGCTCAATGTATCTATGTATGTCAGGGGCAGTGTGCGCAATGGTGCATGTGCAGGATTCACCTCCTGCTCGGTGAAGACACTTTCCTCTGATGAGGAAATCCAAGGTTTTTTAAAGATACGTTCTTGGGCTTATATATCTCATTCAAGGTATATACCTCATTGAGTTTGTAATCAATGGTATTGTCTTTTACATTTTCTCAACTTACGTTCATGTGCTTCCCTGCTTGATTGTCTAGTGTTTCGTTGATTTCATTTAGTGTGTTTGTCCAAGTATCTGCGTCCATTCTTTTCTCAACTTCTGTTTTAAGGTCAAGGATTTTGTCGTAATGATGGAAAGGCACATCGTGGATAAGGTCAGTCTGTAGTTTATTAACAGAATAACTGGACCATCAAAGCAGGGCGGCTGCAACCACACAAGGAGCTTTTTAACTGCCAGTCAAGAACACACCCATGTAATACTAGAATTAGAGTGTTCCCATAGTACAGACATTCCAAAACAAGCCTAAGACACTACATGGGTCTTTCCTTTACAAACAGAAGTTGAAACTAAGCACTACTTAAGTAAAAACAACAAAGAACAGAAAAGGAAAAGAAAGAAAACAAAAAGAATAAATACAATTAATTCCTATATCCAAAAGGGATTTGCCTAGTACGAGCACAGCGCCTCAGGGAAGATTCCCCGGTACAATCTGAATTGAATGGTTTTTTTTACACGACACTTCAAAGTAGCCTTACTCGGACAGTCTTTCCCCACATCATTGATATCATCATTAATCAAAGGAGGATGAACAGTTCTCTTAACTAAAAGAGATTTGTTCCACCATTGCCCATTGCTGAGTTTCACCTAACTGCCCTTCACATCTACAATTGTGACTGGTGAACTAATTTTCGAAGAACCTTTCTGTACATGGACAGATTTTTTGATACAAGCAAAATCACCGGGTCTCAACTCAAAGTCTTTGACTCTCATTTTCTCATCATAATATGATTTTTGTTTGTTTTGAACCAGTTAAACTTTTTTCCTAACACTTTCATCGGACCAACTCACTCCTTTGACCCATTTACCCATCCATGCAGGACAGGAAAGGGTGGCAGCCCTTCGTCCCCGTAACAACTCAAACAGTGACACACCTGTAGTTGAGTGAGGCGTAGTGCGGTAAAACCACAACATACTCCTCACAGAATTAACAACTTGGCATTTATTAGTAATAGCCCATTGGATACATTCACCCAATACCCTATTCATACGTTCCACTAAACCGTTGGCCTGAGGGTGGTACAGTGAGCTTTTGAGATGCTTGATGGAACAATTATCCCAAAAAAAATTCAAATTCGGAACTCACAAACTGTGTGCCATTATCTGTAATAAAAAATTCTGGATACCCCTCCTTCAAAAAAACATCATTCAAAAACTCAATAACTTTCTTAGTGATTACTTCTCTTACAAACGTGACTTCTGGCCACTTAGAATAATAGTCCAAGAGGACTAAACCAAACTTGGAAGATGGGTCAAGAGCATGAAAAGGACCTACCATATCTAATCCTGACTTTAACCATGGTGCAGAGGGAATTTCAAAAGGGGTAAGAGGGGGAGTTTGTAGTTTAACAGCTTTGTCACATCTCGAGCAAATAACACAGGATTTGACATACTGGTCTACAAGATTGTCCATAGACGGCCACCAAAATGATAAACGTAGCCTTTTTTTAGTCAACGTCGCCCCAAGATGACCTTCATGTGCATTTTTAATCAAATCCGCTCTCAACGAAAAAGGAGGTACCAGTTTATCACCTTGAAGTAAAAACCCATCCTCAATAGTAAGTTCATCAGCTACCTGCAGAAAAGTTTTAAAATCAAAAGCCAAATTCCTTTCTTTGGGCCAACCCTTCTCAACAAATTTCATTACTTGAACTAACAAAGAGTCATCTTTAAGAGCTGTACGCCAATTCTCTTCTGACACAGCACACAAATGTGGAACATCCACAGCTGCTACAATAAAATCTTCCTCATCGTCTTGTATGATTTCAGGTTGACTTTCTAAGGTGTCAGAAGAATGAGATAAATAATCTGCACAACCACTTTTGGACCCAGGGATCTACTCTGGCAAAAAATCCAACTGGAGAAGCTTAGAAGATAAACGTGCAATCCTTGGAGTAGAAGACCTAACATTCTTGCCACTTAGAAAAAAAACTAAGGGTTTATGATCAGTTTAAAGACAGAATTTCCTTCCCCAAATGAAATTTCAGAGTTTCATGACAGCCCACCAGCATGCCAACAACTCTTTTTCAATTACGGAATACTTAACTTCAGATATGGATAGGACTCTAGACTCATAACCTGTGGTCCTGACCTCATTTCCTTTCTTTTGGGAAAGGACTGCCCCTAACCCCACATTACTTGCATCTACTGTAAGTGTGCAAGTAAGAGACGGATCATAGTGTTTGAGAACTCTCGGAGAGACTAATTGTTGTTTAATCCACTCAAACACTTCCTGACAATCTCAATCAATCAATCAATCATAACATTTGTAAAGCGCCACTCACCCGGAGGGGTCTCAAGGCGCTGGGGGAGAGGGGTCCGTTACTGCTCGAAAAGCCAGGTCTTGAGTTGCTTCCTGAAGGAGAGATGGTCCTGGGTTAGCCGTAGGTGGATGGGGAGGGAGTTCCATGTCTTGGCTGCCAGGTAGGAGAAGGATCTTCTTCTGGTGGTGGCGCTGCGGATGCGAGGAACGGCGGCAAGGGCGAGGCTGATTGATCGTAGCTGGTGGGTGGGAGTGTAGAAGGTCAGGCGGTTGTTGAGGTACTTGGGGCCCAGGTCGTGGAGAGCCTTGTGTGCGTGGGTGAGGAGTCTGAACGTGATCCTCTTGCTGACGGGGAGCCAGTGCAGGTCTCTCAGGTGGCCGGAGATGTGGCTGTGTCGGGGGATGTCCAGGACGAGTCGTGCGGAGGCGTTCTGGATGCGTTGCAGTCTTTTATGAAGTTTGGCTGTGGTTCCGGCATAGAGGGTGTTTCCGTAGTCCAGTCGGCTGGTGACGAGTGCCTGGGTGACTGTCTTCCTGGTTTCGGTGAAGATCCACCGGAAGATCTTTCGGAGCATGCGCAGGGTGTTGAAGCACGATGATGAGACGGCGTTGACTTGTCTGGTCATCGAGAGGGAGGAGTGCAGGATGAAGCCCAGGTTACGTGCGTGGTCTGTTGGCTCGGGAGTGGAGCCCAGGGCAGGGGGCCACCAGGAGTCATCCCAGGCGGAGGGCGATGATCCCAGGATGAGGACTTCCGTCTTGTCTGAGTTCAGTTTCAGGCGGCTGTTCTTCATCCACTCGGCGACGTCTTTCATCCCTTTGTGTAGGCTGGTTCTGGCGGTGGTGGGGTAGTTGGTGAGAGAGAGGATCAGCTGGGTGTCGTTGGCGTAGGAGATAATGTTGAGGTTGTGTTGGCGTGCCATGGCTGCGAGGGGGCTCATGTAGACGTTGAAGAGGGTGGGGCTGAGTGATGATCCTTGTGGTAGGCCGCAGATGACTTCGGTGGCCTCGGATCTGAACGGGGGGAGGCGGACTCTCTGGGTTCTTCCGGTGAGGAACGAGATGATCCACTCCAGTGCCTTGTCTTGGATTCCAATGTTGCTGAGGCGCTGCACTAGGGTGCGGTGGCAGACAGTGTTGAACGCTGCAGAGAGGTCCAGGAGGATGAGGGCCGCTGTTTCCCCGTTGTCGAGCAGGGATCTGATGTCGTCAGTGGCTGCGATGAGGGCGATCTCGGTGCTGTGGTTGGCTCTGAAACCGGACTGCAAGTGGTCGAGGGGTTTGTCTCAAGGAAGGCGGAAAGCTGTCTGTTGACGGTGTTCTTGATGACTTTGGCGGGAAAAGGGAGTAGCGAGATGGGACGGAAGTTCTTGAGATCGGTGGGGTCCGCTGTTGGTTTCTTCAGGAGGGCGCTGAGCTCGGCGTGCTTCCAGCTCTCCGGGAAGGTGGCGGTGTTGAAGGAGGTGTTGATGATGTCCCGGAGTTGGGGTGCGATGATGGAGTCGGCCTTTTTGAAGACGTGGTGGGGGCAGGGGTCGGTTGGTAATCCGGAGTGGATGGTGTTCATCGTGCGGTTGGTGTCTTCGGTGCTGACCGGGGTCCAGGTGCAGAGGGTGGTGGTGGGGGGCGTTGGTTCTGAGGTTGGGTGCGTGGTCTGTGCACCGAAGCTGTTGTGTATGTCAGCGATCTTGCTGTGAAAGAACGAGGTGAGTGAGTCGCAGAGGTCTTGCGTGGGAGTGATGTTGTTGTTTCTGGCGCTGGGGTTGGAGAGCTCTTTGACGATGATGAAGAGTTCCTTTCTGTTGTGGGCGTTGTTGTTCAGTCATTCTTTGAATGCTGTCTTCTTGGTGGTGCGGATCAGCTGGTGGTGTTTGCGGGTGGCATGCTTGAGGGCAGTCATGTTGTCCTTGGTCTGGTCGTTGCGCCAGGCTTTCTCGAGGGTGCGGCAGTTCTTCTTGGAGTTCTTAAGTTCCTCGATGAACCAAGAGGCTTTCTTGCTGCTGGGTCTGCTGGGAGGGGTCTTTAGTGGTGCGAGGTCGTCTGCGCAGTTGGTGATCCACTGTGCGAGGTTGCTGGCTGCTTCGTTGGGGTCCGTTGTGCTGGCGGGAGGGTTCTTGCTAAGGGAGGTGGTGAGCTGGTCGGCAGTGATCTTGTTCCAGCTCCTGCAAGGAACCTGTTGCAGGTGGTGGTGGGTCGTGGTTCTTGTGAAGCTGAAGTGGACGCAGCTGTGGTCAGCCCAATGAAGTCCGGTAGAGTGGCTGAAGGAGATGTATTTGCTGGAGGAGAAGACTGGGTCAAGCGTGTGGCCGGCGTAGTGGGTGGGGGTGTTCACCAGTTGTTTGAGTCCGAGGTTGGCGAGGTTGTCCAGCAGGGTGGTGGTGTTGCTGTCCTTGTTGTTCTCCGGGTGGAAGTTGAGGTCCCCTAGGAGGATGTAGTCAGCAGAGGGGAGGGCGTGCGGGCTGATGAAGTCGGTGATGTCTTTGCTGAATTGTGTGTGTGGTCCCGGGGGTCTGTAGATGAGGGTGCCTCTGAGTGTGGTCTTTGGGTCGGTGTGTATCTGGAAGTGGAGGTGTTCGGCGGTGGTGAGGGTGTCGTCGGAGTTGGTTGTGATGCGGATGGTGCTCTTGTGTGCGATGGCGATGCCTCCTCCAGTCTGGTTGACGCGGTTCCTCCGGGTGATCTTGTAACCGTCTGGGATGGCAATGGCGATGTCGGGCGCTGAGGAGGCGTTCATCCAGGTTTCCGTAAGGAAGGCGACGTCTGGTGATGTTGTGTCGAGCAGGCTCCAGAGTTCCACGGCGTGTCTGTGTACAGAGCGGGTGTTGAGCAGGATGCACTTAAGGTGGTTGCTGCTGCTGATTGGCTTGGCGGGTGCGGTGCAGGTCCGGAGGCAGGTGTATCAGCAGGCTTGGCAGGTGAAGGGTCCGTGGGTGTGTTTCCGGGTGGCTTGGTAGCAGGCGGGATTCCGGCCGGCGTTGAGTGCGTTGAGGGAGGCGGCGTCGTAGGTCCATCGTGTGGTCTGGCTCCGGCAGGGGCCAGGATTCCTGGCACTGGGCGCGGTCCAGGCGCGGACGGGCTTGCCTTTGGCGCGCCTTTGGCGCACAATCGGCGCGCCCGCTGCGCGTACTCACGGTCTCCATTTAAGTCAAAGTGGGAGGGAGGAGCTGCTGGGAGGCGAGAGCGGGGAGGACACAGAAGAAAAGGGGGCAGGCCGTGTTGTCACGGCGGCGGGAAGCAGGGAGCGGTGGGGGGTCACACCAGGGTAGCTAACGTACCAAAAGGAAAACAGAGAAACAGTGCAAAAACAAAGTAACACTCAGAGGCACAGGAGAGCAAAAAGACGGTACAACGGGCGGCAGCAAGGGGGCACAGACAAGTAGCAATCAGAGGCACAGGAGGGCAGAGAACGGCACAACGAGCAGCAGCAGGGGGCACAGACAAGTAGCAATCAGAGGTACAGGAGGGCAGAGAACGGCACAACGAGCAGCAGCGAGGGGGCACAGACACACCTACAGCTGGGGGGACGTGCGGCGTGGGGGTGTCCTGAGGTCAATCTTTGTTCCATTCAAAACTTACTCCTTTCGTCAACATTTGGGACAATGGTCTTAACAGGGTTGCAAAATCTGGACTAAAGCGAGAATAAAACTCACACATCCCTAGTAAAGACTTCAACGTAACTTTGTCAGAAGGAGGATTACATTTGACAATGGAGTCAACAAGACTAATTTTTGGGAATATACCTTTTTCATTAACCAAATGCCCCAAGTATTCAACTTCTCTTGTTCAAAAAACACATTTATCTCTGCGCAATTCAACACCATACGTTTGAAATCTAGAAAGTACTTTTTTAAAGATGTTGTCATGTATAATGTTGTCAGGGGCAAAAATCAAAACATCGTCCTGGAAAACAGACAAACCATCAATACCCATCAAGATTTGTGACATTAATCGCTGAAAAACTGATGCCGCTGAGGCCAACCTAAAGGGCATTCGTACATACTGAAATGTGCCAAAAGGTGACACAAAAGCAGCATCTTGATTGTGGAGCTAGTTCAACTTGATGATAAGCTGACGCTAGGTCTAGTTTAGTAAAAACGTTTGCATCCTTAAGGGTGGCTAACATTTCGTTAATGTTTGGAAGGCGATGTGAATCCACCCATATTTCCTTGTTCAGGCAACGAAGGTCAACACAAACTCTAAGCTCCCCATTTTGCTTGTGCGCAACAACTAAAGGAGATAACCATAACGAAGATTCTACAGGTTCAATTATCCCTTTAGTGCACAAATAATCTAATTCCTTCTCTAAGTACTGTCTGATACTGAATGGCACATTCCTCAATTTATGTTTTATAGGACATGCCCCCTCTTTCACAATGATCTCCTGTTGGAAATCTTTTATTTTCCCCAACTCCCCTGAAAACACATGAGGAAACTCACTCATCAAACCTTCAAGATCAGGATGTTCTCTAACAGCTAAAACTTGATCCTTAGTTCCCGGCTTAAGTACCATCCCATATAAACCTTGAAGGAACCATCCTAAAATTTTTAAGCCCTTGTGTGCCACATAAATTTTCCCAGCAATCCTCCTACCCTTGTATTCAAGAATGTCTTCAATATAACCAGACACATTAATTTTGCGTCCCTCATACGACACAGCTTTGCGATCAGGGGGTAACAAAGGTCTACACGGCCAAGTTGCATGAAACAAATCCAAAGTAATCATAGAGATTCGAGCACCAGAATCAACCAACAGATGTAGTGTCTGATCCCCAACTAGAATGTCAACATAAGGATCTACACACAAATCTGGATTCCCCACAATGACACCATCATCTCAAACGACCACTACCATATTGCTTAAATCTTTAGTCAGACAATATTCCTCTTCATCTTGGAAAGACTGTTCTGTGACACATTTTACTTGTACAGGTTTTGAACGTGAAATAATTTTACTAGTCTGACAAACTTTTGCAAAGTGTCCTACTTTGTTACAAACTTTACATGTTACGAACTGTGCAGGACACTTAACACCTCTATAATGTGGTTTGTAACAACACCGGAAACAAATATTTTTCCTCAAGAAAAATGAATTTTGATTGTTCCATGAATTTTGCTATTCATGGCCTTTGTTTTCAAGACTTTTAGTGTCTTTTAACTTAATAGCAGAGACAGGTTCATTTGTTTTCTCCTCTAGTTCCTTAGCAGAAATTTGGGACGTCTCAATACTCTTCACAACTTTAATGGACTCCTCCAAAGTGGGATTGTCTAGTGATAAAAGTTTTTGTTGTATGTTCTTATCTGAACAATGACAAATAAACTGGTCACGTATCAGTTGTTCTGAAAAATGTTCAAACTGGCAATCAGCCATCAAACGTCTTAGTGCAGAAATATAAGTGTCTCCATTTTCGCCAAACTGTTGTTTTCTCAAAAAAAATTGTGGCGGAGCATAACTAAGTTGGGTAGAAGATCAAATCTAGTTTGCAATTTTTTTAAAGTTTCCTGATACTCATCAAGAGGATTTTTCTCATCAACAGTATTACACTTTGCATGCTTCCTTTTTCTTTTTAAATTGCAGAGTGAACTAATTAAAACAATCCACAAGATGGCAGTATTGTAATTAAAAACACAGAGCTGTGCAAATGAGAGATGAAATTAATGGAGAAACAGAACTATGAAATTAGATAATCCATAACTAAGAACGTAGAAAAACTGTGCACATCAGCATAAGCTTCCAAAAACGAATGAAGATGTGCTAGATATTTGCTGTGCACATCAGCATTGAAATCATAAATTGAATGTGCACCAAATGTGATAAAACAATGAAGAAGATGTGCTAGATATTTGCTGTGCACATCAGCGTTGAAATAATAAATTGAATGTGCACCAAATGTGATAAAACAAATGAACTGGTTAAAGGCTGTGCACATCAGTATTGATTTACAACTTTTGTTGTGCACATCAGCAATAAATTTCAGCTTTTGCTGTGCACATCTAGGTAAAATTTGAACCAGAATATATATACGATTATGTTGATGCACCACTTCCGTGTTATTGACTTTTTTGCTTTGCCGCTCCCTTTATTACGTTGCTCCTCTATGACTTCACTGTGAGGAATGCGAGGAATGCATGTGTTCATTAATTCCCACTTCTCAGTGATGCATTGAGACGTCCTCACAATGCCTGTGCGTTTCACCCATGGAACGCAAACACACGCTGGGATGTCCTTTCGTCACCACTCTTCTAACGTCAGTCGCGTTGAACAGAAAGTTGCAGAAACGCAGAGTTTTCTTCATGCGTTTCAAAAGCCCAATTCAGGGGCAGATTTATGATGCCCTTGCGCCGCAATTGCGTCACTTTATTTGACGTATAGATGGCTGATTGGTTGGTCCATTTTGCATAGTGCGATTCAGTTGACATTACTAATTTGTAAGTATATATCCATTGGTATTTATGTTTACTTTTATAAGTACCGAGATGGTTTTAACTTTATAATTTGGTTTGTCTAGTGTTATCTAGAGTATTGTTGTCCTTCTAGTGTGAGCATACTGTACAGTCTTTTCTTGTGTCACAGGGTTTGAAGTACTGATATTATGTATTGTTGTTTTTGTACATTAGCTATTATTGTGCAACTTTTTGTCCTGAAGATGGTCCCAAGGATCTGTGCCACCAGGGACCGAAACATCGACGTATGAACACCGTTTCTGCCTAAATCATTTAATTTGGTTTTACACACCAACTGAATATGTGTAATGTACTCCTGAACATGGTCATTTGAAAAACTCATGTTTAATGCGAAAGGTGTTCCCTCTACCGCTCAACATTGTTTGAAGTAACTGGTAGTTGATGTTGCCAGAAATCAATTGTTCAAAATCTATGCATTATTAAAGAACTATATATTTTTGATAAACTTTTGTTATCATTACAAGTGTTCATTGATATGACACGATCAAATAATCAAGTTGTTGTATAAATGATTCCTCTCTTTTGCTATTGTTATTGACGATACCCAGTCGCAACGGGATTATTGGGTGGCTCTATTGTTTTTGAAGCATTATAAATGCGGCGCACCATGGGTGGCGTAGCTGCGGCGCACTGTTGCGCACGTTAACTGGCGCATCCTTCGGGATGCGCCAGTTAACATAAATCTGCCCCCAAGCCTTTTAAACTTCCCGCCCTGCTCCTTAAGAGAATTTAAACCGCACTATGGCCATCTTACCTGCTCCGACGATCGCTCCTCCCTCTTACTTGTTTCGTTGTGTGGGGAAATGATGAAGAGCCATTAACCTCGAAATTAGCAATTTCTTTAAACCGGGTGACAGAGATTCTGTGGGTTTGTGTTGATGGCCCAGTCCTCGTCGCCATCAAAAATGTGTTGTAATGATGGAAAGACACATCGTGGATAAAGTCAGTCTGTAGTTTATTAACAGAATAACTGGACCATCAAAGCAGGACAGCTGCAACTACACATGGAGCTTTTCAACTGCCAGTCAAGAACACACCCATGTAATACTAGAATTAGAGTGTTCTCATAGTACAGACATTTTTAACATTGTAATTTTTTGGCTATGTAGTATTTATAATGTTTGTGATAGGATGTTTATTCTGCTTTTATGACATGCTGTCGAATAAAGCTTTGAAATTGAATAGGTACAGACATTCCAAAACAAGCCTAAGATACTACAGATTTCTATTGAGCTACCCAGACCCTTTAAAAAAGTTTTGTGGTCTATTTTTTTGCCTCGTGTATGGTGGCCCTTCTGTTTCCTGGAAGCAGATTTTAGATAAACACCCTCAAAACATCCACCCCGGGTGGTGCGGGACAGCAAATCTGATGCATCTATCTTGGAGTTGGGTACGGCAAGCTGCTTGGGTGAGCTGCCCTCGTTTATATTTAAGGGCCTGTTTTGGCTTTGGTGTTTGTTGGCCTTTTTGTCCCTTGGGGCAGATTTTGGGTAAACACCCTCAGTCAACTCCGGGGGGCAGAAAATCTAAAGCACCTGGCATGGGGGAGGGAAAACAGCATGCTGTGCTTGGATGATGCACCCAACTCCCTTTTTCATTTTTAGGAATATTTATCCTCTGGTGTCTAGTGGCTTTTCTGTTCCTTGGTGTCTAGTGGTCTTTCTGTTCCCTGGGGAAGATATGGAGCAATGCTTGTGTGAGCTACCTAGATATATTTTTTTTATTTTTTGGACTTATTTTTCCTCTGGTGTCTGGTGGCCTTTCGGTCCCTTCTGGGCAGATTTTAGGTAAACACCCTCAATCCACCCCGGGGGAGGGGGGAGCAGAAAGACTGATGCTTCTGGGGGGAATCATGGCATGATGACTAGGAGAGCCACCCTAATACCTTTTTTATTTACTTCTGGTGTCCAGTGGCTGCTCTGTCCCCAGGGGACAGATTTCGGGTAAACACCTTCAATCCCCCCGGGGTTGGGGCAGTAAAGATACAACTGTTCTGGGATGAGAGCATGGCACAATGCTGCCCCACTTCATTTTTTTCGGGCGGGAAATATTTTTCTCCTGATGTCCAGTGGCCTTTCTGTCCAAGGGGGCAGATTTGGGTTAAAGTTCCACAATCCACCCTCAAAGAGGCAGAAAGACTGATGCACCTCTTCTGGGATGGGATCACAACACATTGACTGGGAGAGCTGCCCACCGCATTTCTTTATCCTGGTGTCTAGCAGCCGTCCTGCTTTGGGTAAATATTCTCAATCCTCCCCAGGGGAAGGGCTTATTTTTCCTCTGGTGTCTGGTGGCATTTCGGTCCCTTCTGGGCAGATTTTAGGTAAACACCCTCAATCCACCCCGGGGGAGGGGGGAGCAGAAAGACTGATGCATCTGGGGGGGAATCATGGCATGATGACTAGGAGAGCCACCCTAATACCTTTTTTATTTGCTCCTGGTGTCCAGTGGCGGCTCTGTCCCCAGGAGACAGATTTCGGGTAAGCACCTTCAATCCCCCCGGGGGTGGGGCAGTACAGATACAACTGTTCTGGGATGAGAGCATGGCACAATGCCTGGGCGTGCTGCCCCACTTCATTTTTCTTCGGGCAGGAAATATTTTTCTCCTGGTGTCCAGTGGCCTTTCTATACAGGGGGCAGATTTGGGTTAAAGTTCCACAATCCACCCTCAAAGAGGCAGAAAGAATGATGCACTTCTTCTGGGATGAGATCACAACACATTGACTGGGAGAGCCGCCCACCGCATTTTTTTATCCTGGTGTCTAGCAGCCGTCCTGCTTTGGGTAAATATTCTCAATCCTCCCCAGGGGAAGGGGAGATACGGTCTGCTGCACCCATTCTGGAACAGGGCAGAGCATAAAGCCTGGGTGAGCACCCCCTGTTTTTTTCTTTGAGTCCCATTTTCCCCTCATGTCTAGTGGCCTTTCTGTCTGCCAAGCCAAATTTTGGGTAAACACCCTTAAGTTAGAAGGGAGGGTGGGGGGAGGGGGGTAGGAAGACTGATGTGCCTATTCTAGGGTGGAACACAGTGCAAGGACACCAAGGATTTCATCTTGGGTCTAAAACAGACAAAAGGTTAGGGTGACCTAAATTGGCAGCGAGCCAATACTCCCTCCCCGGAATTGATAGTAGAGTCTTTATAACTCCGACACCCCTGCAAACTATAGCTTTTGCATTCCTGTGTTAAGAGGTAACAATTTTATTATTTTGGATGTTTTTTTACATATGTGTAGCAGAGTGGATCTAAGCCCCAATGTCATCCTACTTCTACGCTAAATGACTGCATGTTTTGGGCTTGGGCCAGCTGCTACCTAGGAAAACTAAAACCAGGCATTTCGGAAAACTAGACACCCAAGGCAGTCCATGGCTCCTACAACATTTTCTTGCCCATAATGTCCTGCAAACTTTGTTGAAAATCAAATATTCTCCTTCCATTTCTGTGACGTAAACTTCTGCAAAGCAAAGGGATCCTCAAAAGTCCTACCACCCAGCGTTCTCCCACATGTCCCAATTGTCTGGCTGAGCCTAGTGGCCCACCTACAGGTACAGAGCAAACCGAGTTCAATGAGAGTCAGTGCATGGAAAATGCCCTTGGAACATGTCAAACTAGTCTCCTGGAATATTGCTGGACTAAGGTCCAAAATGTCTAATCCAGATTGGTTAGCAATCATTAATAAATATTACCTGGTTTGTCTCCAGGAAACAAGGGAAATAGGTTCAATCTATCTAGACGGCTATCGCTCTTTCTATACTCCAGCCCGCCCTTCTGCTTCTGGACGGGCCAAGGGAGGTATTCCAACCTTGTTAAAAAACACCTTAAAATTAGAAGTCCTATCCTATTTGAATGTCTCTACCTATTATCATTTCCTCTATTATCTATGGCGATGCTCTAAGTAGATTATCCTTTATTAATGATTTGGAAATCATGAACCCCTTTGATCCTAGTTCTGGTTTTCCCCAGCACACCTTTGGATCATCCAGCCAGGGTTCAACTCTAGACTATCTATTGATTTCTTTCCCTCTTGAGCAAATCTACCTTTAACACTACAGTCATGCCATATGGATTTAGTGACCACCGGGCTATAATTGCTAATTTGGTATGGGGAGGAAGTACTCCGGAGCATTTAAGACACATTAACCCAGAGATAGCATTGGAAATGATAGATAAAGGGAAACGTGCTTCACAGGCTACAGGTCGTGCAGAACCAAGCGGCGCGTCTTGTATTCAGGACCCCCAAATGGCAGTCGGCCAAGCCCCTCCTTGCTAAACTGCATTGGCTCCCTATCAATCTCAGGGCAGCCTTCAAGATCGGCTGCCTAGTATTCAAGTCCCTTACTGGTTCTTCACCTAGCTTTCTGAAATCTCTTACCACCCCCTACTGCCCCCCCCGCACTCTCAGATCCTCCCATCTTCACCTCCTGGTCATCCCACCCTTCAAGCTTACAAGGATGGGAGGCCGAAGCTTCTCATATCTCGCCCCTACATTCTGGAATTCTCTTCCTTTTTCTCTCAAATCTGTCACATCACTTATCTTTTTCCGTAAGTCCCTTAAAACCTGGCTCTTCCCCCAATCTGGATAAACTCTAATCTGCCCCTCTCAGTATCCCAATCAGCGCCAGGAAACCTACGGTGATAGTGCGCTTTACAAAAACCTCCTAACATAACATAACATAACATAACATAACGTATCAGAGAGGCGGTCGGTAATAGTCTTGATGACATTATGATCTATCTAGCAGTTACCTCTGACCCAATACCAACAATGACAGCCTTTGAGAGGATAATGTCAGAGGAAAAAAAGTTACTAACTAGGGAAAGAAGAACCCCAAATATTTCAGGTCCTAAATTGTTCGAACAATCCTGCACGAAGGTCCTTTCAAACTTACAGCAAACTTACATCAAGCTATTAGATCTTCTCCAATGGATGCATCACTGGTCAAGACCCTACGGCACCGCTACTCTGAGGCCAGGAAGCAAAGAACTAATACCCTCAAGGAAAATGCTTGGGAGAAACTCCATCAAGCGGCTCTCTCAAAAAACCCTAGGGATTTGTGGAGAGTCATTAATGCTCTATTTCTTAAATCTCCCGAAGATCCGGATATCGTGTGCCATGTGGACAAGGATTCTCGGATCACACATTTTTCCTCTATTTTTAATTCTCATACAGAGAGGTCAACTAGTCAGTTATTGTAAATTAGTCACTCTATAAATTTGCCTTTGTCTTTTAACCTTCAGGAAATTAGATTGGCCGTCTCACAGTCCTCTACATACAGAAATGGGTATTGGGTATTGACGATGCAATAACCACCTTTATTAGACAGCTTTATTCTTCTGCATCAGCATCTGTGCGATATGGAAATCAGGGTGAGTGCTCTAGTTTGTTCCCAATTTTAAGGAGAGTGCATCAAGGGTGTGTTTTTTCCCCATTCCTTTTTCCCATCTATATGAATGGGGTAGAAACACCCCTGTTGTGCTCTACCCCAGACGTCCCATTGATTAAGAACATTCACACCCCAATTCTGCAATACGCAGATGAAGCTGTTCTGATTGCCCGTACTGGCCGAGCCCTACAACAACTACTGGGTGCATACGTGATCTAAATGAATAGTTTAGGCTTAAAAACACATGAGACGAAGTCTCTTGTCTTAGTAACTGGACGTAGAGAGACACCGGTCACACACTTCCACATAAAAGGTTGTGAACCAGCCCATACAGACATTCTCGTATCTCGGGATAACCTTTGAGAGACAACTTTCTTGGTCTAATATAATCAAACCTAGGGGCCTAGCACTAGAGAAAAGTATAATAGCACTAAATTCCTTATTGGGTGTGAAGTCCCTTGAGATGATCAAAACGATTTACTCTGCTAAGTCAATATCAGTGGCATCCTACGGAGCAGGAATCTGGAGATATAATAACACCCATTCTCCCCAGACTATTGAAAATTCCTTCTGGAAAAGACTCATTGGCCTCCCAGTTAGCTGTTCCAATTTTCTATATCATGTCAAGTTAGATGTCCTGTATATGGATGACATAATTAGGCTGGCACCCATAATTTTGTGGCACTCCATGTGGAGGAGAACTTCAGTAAACCTTACACAGAGACTAATAGAAGACTGTCTTAGGCTGGAATATGGCCTCCGTTAAACTGTACTACAGTATCAAGAAAATAAATGAAAATATTATTTTTTAAACAAAGGGCTTTGGATCGTTCTAAACTAGATTCCTCATCAGCATCTATAAAACTAAATCTAGAGAGCCCTATTGAAAAGGATGGCGCCCCAGGATATTTATCCCTTGTGACTAACTTGCACCATCGATTTATTTGGTACGGTTTTATCTTAACCTTATTCCTTCTATGTTTTCCTATCCGGCTGGCACCTATTCCTTAGTCGAACTGGGTGAAACCATGCCCTCCTGGACAAGGCCAGCACCCTCCCCAGCAGCTCAGTCACTTCGTCCACCATGCCAACACAAGAATCCTCGCACCGTACAGGTCTCGAGCCTGCAGCTCGTCAGGCCCCACATTGTGCCTCCTCGGTGTCCGGTTTTTCTTATCTGCTTCCCTGCTGACCCTGCATTGCCCACACTGTTTTATTCTTCTGGACTATTTAATTTACTTTGTGTCTTGGATTCATTACTTGGACCCTCGCCACTGTTCCCTTGTGTTTGTTGACTCCCTTTGCCTCTGCCTGCTTTCCTGCCGCTGCTGCCCCAGTGTCCCGCCCCCTACTCAGCCCCGCTCCCGCCTCTCGACCTCTGCTCCCACCCTCCTCCCCTTAATATGGCGACCGCTGCATGGTTGTGCAGTGGATGCATGCAGCGGGCATGCCGCTGGTGGGCCGTAGCTGCGCCTAAGGCAAGCCAGTCTGGCCCCGTCCGTGCCTGGACCCCACCCAGCGCCAGACCCCCTGGCCCTCGGACACACCACAACACCCGATGCTGCTACGATGCCAACACCCTCCACGCACTCAACGTCGGCTGATCCTCTACAAGTATCAATTTACATTTAGCTGCTTCCAGGCCCCACCGAAGTTCAACCATGGACCCTTTGCCTGCTGTAAGTGCAGCTAAACCAGCCAGCGCACACTGGTGCATTCTGCCCTTCCCACCAAAGCAGGCCACAACAGTTTAAGATGCATACTACTCAACAGCCGCTCAGTCCACAAGCATGCCATCGAACTCTGGTATCTTCTCGATTCAATGTCCCCGGATGTCGCCTTCCTGACGGAGACGTGGATGAATGCCTCCTCGGTGCCTGACATAGCCATAATCATCCCAGACAGCTACAAGATCACCTGCAGGGATCGAAACAACAATCCGGGAGGAGAAATCGCCATCGTCCAGAGGAACACCATAAGAATTTCAACCTACATCGAAGACTCCCTCAGCATGGCCGAACACCTACACTTTCAGATCCACGTTGATCACAACACCACCCTCAGAGGGCCGGTTATCTACAGACCCCCAGGACCCCAACCACAGTTCAGCGACTCCATCACCGACCTCATCAGCTCGCATGCCCTCACCTCCACAGACTACATCCTCATTGGAGACCTGAACTTCCACCTCAAAAACCCCAAAGACAGGAACTCCACAACCCTAATCAACAACCTAGTCAACCTCGGACTCAAACAGCGCGTCATGAAGCCCATCCACTCCGCCGGACACACGCTCGACCCCATCTTCTCTGCCAGCAACCACGTCATCTTCAGCCACACCACCGAACTCCACTGGAATGACCATCACTGCACTCACTTCTCCTTCGAGAAACACACCATGCACATCCAACTGCAACAAATCCCACACCGCAGCTGGAACAAAGTCACCGAAGACCAGTTCCTCACCACCCTCACCCAAGACCCTCCAACGAAGCACTCTGACACAAGTACAGCAGCCCACAACTTCAGACAATGAATTGACGACTGCGCCAACACCCTTGCCCCACTCAAGAAACCCCCCAACATGCACACCGACACAAGCACCATCTGGTTCAATGCCGACCTCTAGTCTTCCAAACAAACCTACCGAAGAATTGAGAAGCAGTGGCGCCAAGCCAGACACCAGACAACCCCTCACCCCTCAATAACGCCAGACGGAAGCACCACCAATTCATCCGATCAGCCAAAAGGACCTCCTTCAAGGAACGCATCGACAACAACGCGCACAACAAAGAGCTCTTCAGCATCGTGAAAGAACTCTCCTCCCCCAGCTCCAGCATGAATGACATTCCGCTGTCGCAAGAACTCTGCGACTCCCTGGCCACCTTCTTCCACTGCAAGTTAGCAAACATCCACAAAAGCTTTGACACCCAGACACTGACAACAGATGCCGACACCCCGAACCAACGCCCACTGACCACAACAACCTCCTGCTCTCCTGGAACCACGTCAACAACGAAGACACCATCAAAATCAGGAACACCATCCACTCCGGTTCTCCTTCCGACCCCTGCCCCCACCACATATTCAGCAAAGCAAGCTCCATCATCAAACCCCAACCCTGAAAGATTATCAAAGCTACTTCGAGACTGCCACCTTTCTGGAGAGCTGGAAACATGCCGAGATCAACGCCAGGCTCAAGAAACCTAAGGCTGACCCAAAGGACCTCAAGAACTATCGACCCAAAGATCATCCCTCAGCCCGACCCTTTTCAACATCTTCATTGCACCACTCGCCAACATCGTCCGAGCACACCACCTCAAAATCATCTTGTACGCCGATGACTCGCCCACCCCAGCCACATCACCGTTCACCTGAGAGACCTGCACTGGCTCCTGATCAACAAAATTATTCTCACACAGGCCCGCAAAGCACTCCACAACGCCGGACCGGCATACCTCAATGAACGACTCACCTTCTATACACCGAACCGCCAGCTTTGCTCCACAGACCTCACCCTCACCACCATCCCACGCATCTGCAGAAAAACCACCGGCAGCAGATCATTCTTCCACCTCACAGCCAAGACCTGGAACACCCTTCCCATCCAACTGCGACAGACCCAGGACCAGCAAGACCTGGGCTGTTCGATCAGTAGCTGCTTCACCCCCCCACCTAGCGCCTTGAGACCCTCACGGGTGAGTAGCGCGCTCTATAAATGTTCTGATTAATTGACTGATTGACCTGCCGCCCTGTCCATGTGATCGTTCCTCCCCCCAATAAAATTTACATATCATATTCTTCTGTGAATTTTATATAGCGCGCTGCAAAAGATTTATTTAGCTGGTAATGCGTAAATATCATTTCACTCAATGTTGTCCAGCTTTGCATTTTTTACAATCACTACCCAACGAATTAGCATGTTATACTGTGGCTTTACATCTACTTCTTTCATGGAAGACTAGGTGGCTGGACCACTCTGTTTCATGAATTACAAAATATGTATTTTAATCCAATTTTTTAATTCAATGTCTGGCATCAAATTACTGTTAGTAATTTTAACATGAAAGCTGTATTTTTCTCCTTTTAACTGTGAATGGTGCATTTTGTACTTTTATGATCTTAAAAAACTTAAGTATTGAATAAAGTGATCTTGCTGACAGACTGAGAGTCACTGCCTGGAAAATGCCCTCTGGATCATATTCCAGTATGGGTACCAACACATTCAGAGTTGTACAACAATTGTATTGCATTCTACAGCCCAAATACAAATGAGAAAAAAGACTCCATGAACATTTTTTTGGCAGGAAGATATCCACTTCAGCCTTTGGCTAACCTAACTGTGAGTGACAGCATTTTACTCTCTTTCACGAGAAGCACATTGACACACAAAGAAGGTCCTTTCAGTACCAGGGACTATGACAATGGGAGGTGGCAAGATTCCGATAGCTCCCCAAAGAATAAAGCTCTACAAAGACCAAAGCAATGACAAACAAAAGAAGGCAAACAAAAACAAAAGAAGGCAAAGATAAAAGGCTTGCAGCACACGTGAAACGTATTGTTTTCCAATGCTTGTTTAACTTTTGATCCATTTGAGCTAGAATCAGCTTTTCTTCAGCCATCTGTAAATTATGCAACCAATGGTGAATTGTGAATAGCAAAATATACAATTATCCAGATACACTTCAGCCACATAATCACATATATTCACTGGCCCTAACGTAGAGATATTCCTAGTGTTGGTGTAGGATATAAGAGCATTGTTTCAATGCAAAATCAACTTGCTAAGAGTCAACCCAGTGTTACACTTACCTGTAGCAGTCATTGTTGTACTTATTATAACTTCCCAAAGCTGTAAGACAGCCAATGCATAGGGTACATGAGAAAAATATCTGTGTTCCAGCATCCAACCATACCTGCAGGTGCGAGATGAAAACAAGAAATCAAACATCAGGGTTGCTGGCTTCCTATTATTATAACATACTTCAATACACATGTTGTGCTTGTACTTTAATGATTCTAAAGTAATTTTTTGAGATCACTTAATATTAACCAAAAAAGGATTCTTAAACGTGATGACGTTTCCCAAAGTAAATAATTAGGTAGATGTAGTAGATCAGGGCAGGGTGTTAAACTGAAAGTGATTTCATTGAAAATGAGCACTCACATTCTTCTTTTGCAATTAAATAATTCTGGTACAGATGGAATGATGCTTTGTTCTCTCACAGATCTCGAACCTATTCCTGTCCTCAACAAGTCAGTTTCAAGTCTCTATGGAGCTCAAAGCAATCTGACAGATTAATCAGGTCAGTCATCCTAATCTCCTAAAATTTGCACCCAACTCTGCAGTTTTAAGGATGTTTTTACAGCTTAGTATTATTTTCAGGTCACCTGTGAGATCAGAGTGCAAGTGCCTCATTGGAATTTTGTGCTTAGTGGCTGTGGTTGACATAAAAGGTTCTCTGCCAATGATGACTTGTTTTTTTATGCATATATGTGGCTTTCGATTTGCCTTGCTCTTTGATTGAAATCTAAAATAATTATACACAGACGTAATCACTTACCATGAGCGATTTAATATGTGAGGTCATATCTGAGGTCAAAAGCAGTGCATTGCAGGGGTGTAAGTTATAGTTAGGTCATGTAACCAGAACTGCTGAATTTCTATGATTTTGTACAATTGAAATGTGAGCCCAACAATATCGTCCTTGTTACCTTTGTTTCGGAGAATCTCAAAAGTTTTAAAAAAATCTATTCTCTAATTATAACATCTATGTAACCTTTGTTTTTCCAGTAAGTTTTGAAGTGTTTTTTACATTTTTTTTTCTAATTATAAGGTTCACCTTTTTATAGTGGGTGTGTAAGTGGCTGTATAGGTCAGTGAGTGGGTGTGTGAGTGGCTGTGTGTGAGTGGTTTGGTATGTGTGTGAGTGGCTACATGGGTCAGTGAGTGGGCATGCGAGTAGCTGTATGGGTCAGTCAGTGGGTGCATGATACTAAGAGTATCTGTGAGTAGACATATCAGTGTATGACTGGCTCTACTAGAGTCTGCATGAGTGTCTGAGTGGGTCTGTGAGTGGGTGCATAAGTGTCTAACTGATTCTATGAGTTGGTGCATGGGTTTCTGAGTGGGTCTGTGGATCAGTGCATGAGTCTCTGAATGGGTCTGTGAGTGGGTGAATGAGTTTCAGAGTGTGTCTGTGAGTCAGCTCATGAGTCTCTGAGTGGGTCTGTGAGTGGATGCATAAGTTTCTGAGTGGCTATGTGAGCTGGTACATGTGTCTCTGAGTAGGCCTTTGAGTGCGTCTGTGAGTGTCTGAGTGACTCTGTGAATGAGCATCTGAGTAGAGTAGCTGCATGAGTGGGTGTGTGATTGTCTCAGTGGTTCTGTGAGTGGGTGCGTGAGTGTCTGATTGGGTCTGTGAGTGGGTGTAGGTTGTGAGCAAGAGTGTTAGTGTCTGAGTGAGTGTGTGAATGTATTTTCTTTCATTTATCAGCGATATTTGTGAATCCGCAACAACTTTATATTGGGGGTTGCAGTGGGTGTGGATTTGCCAATATCGCATGTGGGACAAAAACTTTATTCTACATCTTGTTCACTTAAGGGGGCCCTCAAAGACCCCTATATTCTACCCAAGGGGTCAGGGTTCCTCTACCCTGACCCCTTCAGCAACTTCCACTATTTATTTTGACCCCTCTGAACCATGTCCCATTATACAAAATTGCAGGCAGAACTTTCTACACAAGTTGGTGCCAGCCAATCACAGCATTACTGTTGGCGTGTGTATTCTCGACGCTTCACAAAGTATTTGTGAAGGGTTTGCGCCTCTAGATATAGAACTTTATTTTCCAAATAATATCTCAAAAACTACTGAACAGATTTACATCTAATAACAAAAAGGGCTCTTTCTGGTTCAGGCTGAGGTCATGTTCAAAATCCCTATAAGAACTTGCCTGGTAAAAAATCATTCTGGGACCAACCCATTTTCTCAGCCCCCACATGACAAATCACCACAAAACTTTCCACACAGCAGCTACAATGAGTTGCAAACTAGTTTTGAATATCTCGTGAGCATTCATTGAATGTTGCCAAAGTTATTAACAAAACAAAAAACCCTTTTCCTATGATAGTAGGTCCTAACTATAACTACCTACTGGCAGCCGCACACTTTGAATGATGATTGGCTTGTGTTATGCGTTTTGACAGTAACACTGTGTGATCAAGACAGTGTTACTGTCGAAATGCATAGTTACTGAATATGAGAACTTTGCACAAGCAAATCATAATTCCGAGTATGCGCCTTATTGGACTTTCGTCATGAATTAAATTGTCCTGCTGTGGTTCCACCGGCATGAACACCACCTGACAACGGGCTCCATCCCAGAAGGAACTGCCTCTTGTTTGGTAATATCTATCTATCTATCTATCTATCTATCTATCTATCTATCTATCTATCTATCTATCTATCTATCTATCTATCTATCTATCTATCTATCTATCTATCTCTCGTTATAGTTAGTTGGACATTTCACTCGTACAAAACCATAGAAACTCCCCAGTTATAGTTAGTTCAGCTAACTATAACTCGTGCCCGCAATGCACTGCTGATGACGTCACATATTACATCACTCATGACATGGTCAGTGACATCACTCATGACATCACTGATGAAATCTCAAAGTGGTGTTTGGGTAGTGTAAGGGGACGTGCTGGGGGTAGTGTTTTAGTGTTTTGGGTAGTGCAGTGGTGTTTGAATCGTGTAGGGGATCATGCTGGTGGTAGTGTTTTAGGGTTTAGGGTAGTGCATTGGTGTTTGTATAGTGTAGGGGGTCGTGTTGGGGGTGCCAATTTATACTCCCCTAGTGGGCCTTCAGTAATTTCCTGGGTAGAGAGGAACAGGCGGTCTCAGGATCATCCCAAAGCTCACCCAGCCCCATACTAACTAGCCAATGTATGATATAAGCAAGCCACAGCAGTTTGACATCCCCTAGTAGATTAATTATTTCTGATAGTTCCTCCCTGTATGATAACAGTTCGGGGGTAACCCACAGGCATCACCAGTACAATAAAGGTTTTAGATTTGACACATCCGCGATTGCCATAAGGCCCAAATCTAATCGGAGTGGAATTAGCAGAGTGCTCCGTGGGAGTTTTAACAACTGTCTGAGGAAATTATTCTCTACTTGAGTAAGGTTATCGTGGCTTACATGCCCCCAAAGTTCAGCACCATATAACGCCCCTCCCCGGGCTTGAGCCTTGCAGATTTCAATAGCCGGACTCAATGGTTTCTGACTAGACTTGCAGAAGACCTTCATGATACCACCTGATGATTGTGCTAGGTTTAGTGATTATTTTTAAATCTGGGCCCCCCAATCCATAGTTTCTGCAATTGTTATCCCGAGATAATCTAAAGAGATAACTCTTTTGAGGGGTTTACCATTTAATGAAGGGTTAGCTCCTGTACTTTTAGGGCTATTAAACTCCATAAGTTTGGTTTTCTGTAGATTCATTTCAAGACCTCTTTGACTAGTGGAGAAGTGTGGCTCAATGGTTATAGCGGCAGACCCTGATGCAGAGGTCTAGCCTGGGACCAGGGTTCAATTCCTGGCCTCGGCGGGTCTTGGGCTCAAAAATTCCATGGACCTGATAATTCTCGCCTCGGTGCCTATTCTAATCATAGAGTGCAACTCTGGGCAATAGCTTGTTTAATCTCCACAACAGCCCCCACAACGCTAAGGATGCCTGTCCTTCACCCTAGGGGTGCCCAGGAGTGGACGCCTCACAGGGAAAGCCAGGACGGGTTCCACAGCGATATTCGTACAAGCGCCTTGAGACCCTTGCGGGTGAGTAGTGTGCTATACAAGTATCAATTTACATTTACAGAAAACTTCAAATTTATTGATACCCTCTAGATCCCCATAGGTGATTTGGATACTAATAAAGTATCATCAGCAAACATCATTGCTGGGATGAGTCGGGAGGCTAGTTTAGGGGCATCAAGGTCTTTTTCTGCTAGTAAAAAATCTATCAAGCCATTGATATAAAGGCTGAAAAGAGTGGTGGCAAGCACACAACCCTGGCGAACAACGCGCTTAATTGGGATTGGTGCAGTGAGCTTTCCATCCTTGCCAAACCTGATTTGCGCAAAGTTATCCTTATGCAGCAGCTTGATGAGTTGGATTAAGTATATGGGAACCCCCATCTCGTAGAGGACTGTCCACAATTTTTTCCTTGGAACCAAATCAAAGGCTGTCCAGAGGTCAACGAATATTAAATAGAGGCTGCCAACCTCCAAGCACACAGTCTTCCAATGTAACATTTGGAGCCTAAGTATTTGATCCACAGAGGACAGTTTTTCTCTAAACACTGCCTGTAGGGGGGTTAATATCTTCTGTTCTTCCATCCAAGATTGTAGCCTAAGCAGCACTACACGCGCAAAAATCTTTTGTGAGATGTCTATCAGGCTAATTGGCCTATAATTGTTTGGCAGGAGTGGAGAACCTTTTTTATAGATCAGAATTATTTCCGCTCCAGCCTAACTAGGGGGAATCTTCATACCCTGCAGCATTGCATTAAATAAGACCCAGAGATATGGAGCCCAGACAGATGGTTCACTGCGAAAAAGATCCCCCGGGATTTTATCTAGACCGGGTGCTTTGCCAGACGCTATTTTCGCTACGCTCCCTTCATTTCATTTAAGCTTATACTTATATTGTATTTAACAGCAGGGGCTTCTTTGCATTCAGAGGAGCTGGGGGGGGGGGGTGGTAATCAATCCCCATAGGACAACCTTCGGCTGGCTCAACGATCGATGTTTCTTCCTTAGAATAAAGGGATTCAAAATGTTCCCGCCAAACCTCTTCTCCCAGATTCGGGTCAACCGGTGATCTAGGGCCAGAGCTGTCCAAGTTAACGGCTCTCCAGAATGTCCTCATATCCCTAGCCCCAAAGCGCTTCTCAAGGCATCCCATTTGTTCATTTTCCACCCATTCTTGGCTTCTAAAATCGCCATTTTATATGTCGTTTTATATGTCCAGCGATTCTTTGGTTCTGGTGTGTTGTTTTTACCTGCTGTGCACAGGGGACTAGCTCCACTAGTTCAGCGGAGTTTGAAGTTACCTTTGGCTCTCAAAGGAGTCCCTCTGTCTGGGGGCACCGGTCTTTGTTGCAGGATGAGACGCAGTTGTGAAAATCTAGGAAGGTTGCCACTTGTGTAGAGTATCACGTCTTTGGTTTGTGCAGCTCCTGTTGCTGCTGGCTCTGGTCTCTTCTTGTGTCCTTTGTTGCAAGTCCGATCAGAAATGAGGATATAGTGTCAGGGATAGGCCTTAAATCCTGGATTTAGGGATGTCGGTGCAAATGGCCAATGGGTTGCTAGTTTCCAGTGGCTGATCTACCTCAGAGGGGACCACATGATAATGGTAAGGGCCTTAATAGGGACATATAAGCTTAGACTGATATGTCTTCATTTTTTATATAATCAACCCTGCCTCCTGGGATAGGGAGGCCTTCCTTAAGGGTGACTGGCATATATTAGAAATTGTACATTGACTTTGCCATACGTGGTGAGGGGAAAGTCAAGTTCTAGCAGTGTTCACTGCTCCTGCATCCTGCAATAGCAAGCCTTCTGTCATTAGTTTACTAGGATCACTTAGGGTGGCACAAACAGTGCTTCAGGCCCTGGCGACCCCTTTAACACCCATACCCTGAGTACCAACCATTACCATGTACTTGGGATTTATAAGGGAGTTAAAGTCCTTGCCAATTGGCTCTGCCGATTTTCATATACCAGTTTCAGTGAGAGAGCACTGGCACAGGGTCCTTGGCAGCAGGCTCCAGTGCACTTTCAGAGTGATAACCATCAGTATTAGAGAAACGCATGGGGGGGAAAGCATACAATAGGGCACTCTCCAACAATGTGCATCCTAATAAACTGTTTTTTTAATTCTGTAAGAACATATACACAACTGCATATTATAGCTGCCTTCTGGTTTCAAACCAATCTTGCAATAATATGCTTGATGGTGAGGCAATAGTCTTTGTAATAAATGCACAAAATATCTAAAAAATTATTTATGTACATATATATGCAGTCCAGTACTCGCTAGTAACTGTGCCTCTTCGTAGCGGCGGGCTGCGGCGAGGTCGCGAACCTCTTACAATCCCAAAAATCTTTTGTGCATACACAAAAGAAGCCGAGCCCAAATCCATATAAGCGTGGTATTACAAATATATTTCATATGGCAAAACGCCAACACGTTTCAGAGCAGCCACTCCTTGCCCCCGTGAGCAAGGAGCGGCTGCTCCGTAACGCCTCAGGCGTTTTGCCATATGAAATATTTTTCTAATACCACACTTATATAGATTTGGGCTCAGCTTCTTTTGTGTATGCACAAAGGATTGATGGGATATATATTAACCCTGGGCATAATACTACGCTACGCTAACGGAGCAGGCAAAGTTTGTAGTACCAAAACTGTGCCTAATCACGAAGCGTAGCAGCTAAATCAACAACATCCTCAGATGCTTTGAAAAAGCAATTTTACATGCTTAAAAGCTTATAACCAATTCACAAAAGTGAACTTTTACAAGGAAAACATTAGGCAATGAGAGAGCTGATGATTTTGGGGTCTCCCCTAACCTAGGGGGAGGACCAAGCAGATGCCTTGAACACAGAGAGCATAAACAAAAAGCACATTTTGTTGAACTTCAGTGGTGGTCCCATCCTCTTAGGACCACCCCAAGCACAGTTATTGACAAAAAAACAATCAGTGAATATTATAGTATCCAATATCAAAATAATTTTACAAAGAGCTGCAGTTCACCTAGTCGTTACTAGATGGCAAAACCATTGAAACCCTTTCATCCAGCATTTGCATTTGACTCGTGAGGGACATCTAGTAACCACCAGTTGAACTGCAGCTCTTTGTAAAATTATTTTGATATTGGTTACTATATAATATTCACTGCCCACTGCTAATCTCATCCCATGATGCTTTGCAGGGCCTTTGGTTAATGATTTTTTGCCAATAACTGTGCTTGGGGTGGTCCTAAGAGGATGGGACCACCACCAAATCGTTCAATAATATGTGGTTTTTTTTGTTTTCAAGGCATCTGTTTGGTACTCCCCCTAGGTTCGGGAGGATCCCAAAATCATCACCTCTCTCACTGCTTGCTAATTTTTCAGTTTCAGTTTTGTGAAAGTACTATATGCTTATATAAAGATAGAGATACTTATTTTATCATAACTGGTACTGTGCAGGATGCCATTTGCAATTATTTAGACATTTTTCACAGTGCAGACAAGTACACAGTGCCATCAGCTATGCTTGAAGTTCAAAGTATACTACAGTGAAGCAACGTGTAGTGCTGCTATGCAAACTATGCCCAGGCCTAATATATATATAGGGTAGAAAAATCCTGTGCGACAATATATTCTACCAGAATGAGTTGCACTCCAACATCACTTTAAGGGTCAAAGTGTATCACAAAAGCAATGCGTTTTGACCATAACAGTCTTCTTCACAAGGCTAACAATCACCGTTTCCCACCACCATTTATAGAGCACATCGATAAACATAAAGGACAGACTGACAATGTTGGTTTACAAGTATAAACACAGACAACAGATTGAGTTCACATGTTGTGGTGATTCTTTTGAAAACATTGTGATGTCGGTTATGATCAATGGTGAAGAGTAGGGGCTTCGTACATGATCTAAAATGAATCAATTTAATAAATGATATATATACATAACATGTTTCAAATTTGCGAGATTCATACAAAAAATATCAATATAATTAATTGTTGAGTTCCGTAATTTTAACCAACATTTATAATCTGCAACTTCCACATCTCATTATTCATCGCATTATTTTCATGTTGCACCATAACATATTTCATCACGTTTTTCAGGCCTTTGTTTACCCAGCCAAGTGGCTGTTGAATCTTCCTGAAACCCTAGCTTTAGCATAAATCGGCCCAGTGGCCCCAATGGTCACAATACATTTTACCTTAAGTCTGCCATTTCCTCAAAAAGCAAATGGGAAATGTAACCTCGTTCGTCGAAATAAAAGGTTCAACAAACATGTAATAGTGAACACAGTGCATCCCTAAATAAAGGTTTAAACAGACAATAAAGTGCAGGGTTGGGGAACAACAAAGGAAACACAAAACATGGTTTCTTCCGAGCAAATAGATCCAGGACTAGGGGATGTGATGTTGAGGATATGATTTAAATATTATTTGCCAATGTACATCCAATACAGTTGAGGATATAGACACACACAAACACACACACATGCACACACATATATATATGTGGATAGATATATATGTATACGTGTGTGCACATATATGTATATAAAATCCCTTAATTGATTTATAAATCAAGTTTGTGAAATAAAGTTAGTTTTTGGGGGGGAAATAGTTCATTATTATTATTATTATAGGCATACACAATTGAGAGATGGAGCAAACATTTTGAATGCAGTGATAATGATATAGAACAAGTACAGATGTGTCCTGGTGAAGATGCCAACAGTGATAAGGAACAACTCTATATAACAGTGCAATGTGTTCTCAGTGTCCATCCAGAACGACGTCCTAAGGTAGCACAGTCTAACTAGCAGGTGCAGTGTCTGTATGCACCATTTGTTATTAGCCCACTACAACTAATCTATCAAAGTGCCCTACAGGGGCTGTAACTTCGAAACATTACAAATGGGGAGCTAATCTGCAAGTTGTACGGCAGAAGCAGTATACCTCCACTGACGCCCGTGCTTGTCCAGCAGCAGGGGTAGGCACTGGTGATCTCGGGGGAGGGAGGGGGTGTTGGTGAAACGCATGGGTGGTAACCTATCTGTGATCATGTATGGGATGTGTAACCTACATGCACATGGCACGGAGGTGGTCAGACCCCTGGAGTTTAACAAGATTGTCCTGGAGGAGGAGAGATGTATTATCTCTCATGGAGGCCTGATGTCTGAATTAGCTGCTGCTTTTTCTAGGTAGGTGTCCCAGTTGTGGTGCATTTCTCTGGTGTATTAACAGTGTGCACCGGGCTTCAAGTGACGTTGTAGTGGCGTTAGGGGCTTCGCATTATTTCAAGGCAGCGATAAGCCATTTAATGTGGCTTAACGCTGCCTTGTAAAAAAGGCCCCTTTCACGCTGTACTTAGTGTGAAAGGGGAGGGCAATAGGTGTTGCAGTGGGTGTTCCCACTCAACATCCATTGATTTTGACGCTGCCCCCTATTTACAAGTGGGGTATAAACAGGAGGCAGCTCCAAAATTAAGACCAGGGAAAACCTGGTCCTAAACAGGCGAAATAAGGATACATGCTTTATTTCTCCTCGTTTTTGCTGTTTTCATGTATGCTGTGTTGTGCAGCTCACAAGGAAACAGCAAATTGCCATTGGTTTATTTGTTATGTGCAGGAAGTTGATCCTCCCTACACATAAACAATAAAATAAAATTACATTTTGCAACTTCTATGTGTTCTGCATTAAGCAGCACACATAAAAGTTACAAAACGTAATTTAAACATTGTTTATGCTGGAAGTGAGACCTTCCAGCATATAAACCATCTTTTCCTCAATGCAGACACCCTATGGTGCAAGGGTGCCTTCTTTGGTGCTAGGCGGCTACATTTAGCGCCAGTGCAGTAGGACATGGCTGGCTGCACCATATTGTTTGTAAATATGGTGCAGCCCTGCGTTTCTGAAGAGGTGGAGAGGGACGTTAAGCCAGGAATGCTAACTTTGATGTAAATATACCCCATAGTTTGTCTTGATTCCACTTGCATGGCTACTTTTAGCGTAAGCATTACAGCCACATAGCCTCACACTAAGCAGTGTCCATGCTCTGCACACACAGTTGACCTCATCTACAATAAAAGATTTGAGCACTTATGGAGTTCAGAGGAGTGCTCCTATATGCCCACTTCTCGCTTGATTCACAAAGGGGCTCCACACTTGTGGTGGAAGCCCCGCAGTCATTGCGGGGAGCCTGCACTTACGGTGGGTCCTCCAGAATGAGAAACTGCAATTCGGAGGTCCCACCACAAGTTTGCCCGCACCCCCCCCCATTCCTGAGGAGTCCCCACCCATGTGTGGAGGCCCTTTGTGGATCGGGCCCTCAGCATACACAAGTTAGCGTGGACTACTGAACACGCCAGGAGGGCTCTATAGAACTGTTTTTATTCCTCTTGGAAATCGTTGAACAATTCCAATTTATGATGTTTGCAGTGTGGAAAAGAATATTTCCACGGCAATGGTGTTGCACCATTGGAGAAAAGTCCGACCTCAAGCATAATGAAGGAGGATCCTGAAATGTGGAAAACTCTAATAACATCCATGGAAAAATAAGATGAAACAGCACATGATTCATTAGTCAAACAAATATCACTTGAGCCACATTTTGCTATTTTATGATAAAAATAGCTAAAGGGGTTAGGAAAGTGAAAAAGACAGAGGGGGTGTCAGGGTAATCGTTGGTAAAAAAAAAAGTGAGGGATAGAGAAAAAAATGACAGCAGTGTAGAGCCATAGGACTTGCAAAGCAGGGTTTGTGTTTCTTCCATTTTGTATTGTTTGATTGTGTTGTCAGCTGTGTTGTTGGTTTGCTGTGTCTTTATTGTGGTTTGGCAATGATATTTTTCAATGTTTCGTGTTGTGCTGTGTTTTTGGTATTGTCTAGAAGTACTATTGAGATGTTGTGATGTCCTGTTACGCTGTTAATAAACTGTGTTTGTGTAATTTTGCTGTAGTTTAGTTCAGTTTTTTTGTTATATTACATCAATATGTTGTGTTGCCATATTGCCTGTTGCTATATTAGTTTGTCATTGATGTTTTTATTGTGTTCTCCCCTATCCCATGGAATACTTGATTACAATCATGAACTAAACCCACAAACGTCAGGAGGGGCCAACTGTTGTAAACATGGTATTGATCTCTTTAGATTTATTTATGATATTAAAATCGGTGGAATATTACATTGTAACGGTTAGATTAGTCCACTCACTCAGGCACATCTCACATCTCACATCGGCTATAGACTGCCACCACATAACAACATCTTTTCAAAATGCTCCAGAAGGGAAACCAGCTCCATTATGTTGGATCATTATAATCTTTATTTTCTTGAAGGTTTTAATACTCTGACAGATAAAATAAGTCTGGTACTACAAGTCTCATCTCTAACCTTACCACTTTACTGCTGAGATTACCTCTGCTAAGACTTTTTTTTTGCAAAAACCACAGTTGATGGACAGAATGCAGAACAATATCATACATTCACCCCAGTACAGAGATCTGGGCCTAAATCCATCGTTTTTTTGCACTTCACACCACCCCAGTTCAGACATGGCCATATGCAAATCAGTCTGACCCTGTGCCTCATGGGAACAGTCCAGCCTGAACTGCCAAGCCATGCCTTCCCTGGACCGGAAACAAGCTTTCGAGGACCGGTTTCTGGCATTCCAGTCGTCTTCAGCCCGGCTTGCTTAAATCCAGTGGTGTGGAGTGATGGGACTCACGTCTGAGCATACCCATCCCACTCGGGGTGACAATTGCAAAAACCACAGTTAAGTCTTGAAAATTTTTATTGTATTTAGTTAATTAAAACCTTTACAATATTGTAACATAAAATACATGATTAAAAAAGAGTACAAAGTCTCAAATGGTTAAAAGGAAAACTTTCTAAGAATCCATGTAATTGGAGTGTTTGTGAGAGGGGAGAGATGGATCTATGGATCAGTTCATTATACTTCACGCCTCCGACTTCAGCACTATAGTATCGTGTTTCTCAGTAATTTGTATTAGCTGCAGTGACTTTTGACAGAATCGTGCGGCTCTACAAGCTGTCTGCAATTGTTGGCTGTTCAGTGCTAGCATGACAGCCGAGCGGCATGATCTAATTTTAAAAAAACGGAATCCGTGAAGGAGAAAGTAGCGTCTCAGATTTTTCAGAGAGGGGCAGATGCATAATATGTGCAGCAATGATTCGTCCTTTTGTCCACATAGTCTGCAGTCTGTGGTCGACCATGTTTGCTTCCATGCCGGTGTATGTTCTTTTAAGGTGGAGGTGCCCAGCCGTTGATTTAGAAGAGTCTTTTGGGCGGCCGTGGATATATGGTTGACTAAATAAGGTTGAGGCTCCATTTTCCCATACGTGTCCAACACCGTCCACCCGTGTTTTTTGTTCGCTGTTGCTGCTTTATCTAATAGCCATGATCTTTGCTTTGCGGCTCCGTTGGTCACTTTTTTAAAAGCCGCGAAGGTTTGATTTGTATTCCATGCCTTTTCCAGATTGAGTTCTGACAGGGCATTCACGCAAACTGAGTTCCAGTCATTTTTTGATTTTCTTTGTTGCTTCATCTCCATCCAACACAGACCCATGAGCGTGTCTTCTTGAGCTGCTCTTAGTTTCCAACATGTTTTTAAAATAGCCGCTTGTCTGACTTGGTGCTGGTTTGTTAGGCCGAATTACAGGCGGATCTGCAATTGGGATACGAACCTCGGGATGTGAAAAATATGTTTGAACAGCTCCGACTGTTGCATGTTCAAGAAGTTTGCATCCTTACACCTGTACAATTCCGACCCGTAAGTTAGAGATGGTAGAAACTTGGCAGCTATTACCTTCAGCAGGTGCGAGTTCGAGGGGCAATTCAATTTTGTTTTCAGTAGGTTTAGTGCAAAACGTAATTTGTTTGCCTGAGCCTTTCTGTACAATTGGTGGTCATTCAGAGTCCATCTGGAGTCGACCACTATACCCAGGTATTTATATGAGGCAGTCTGCTCAATTGTGTTGCCTGCCATGTGCCATTTGTAGGGTTTTTTTACCTCATCGCGAGGCAAAGCAGACAATCTTTGTTTTCTTAAAGTTGATTTGCAAGCCCTGTGCGCTGATGTAATCGTGGAGCTTAGTGATGGAGCGTTGGAGGCCCATCGGGGTCTGGCTGCACAGTACGATGTCGTCTGCATACTGTATGCTCCTAATTTTATGCTGGGCTAGCTTTGGTGGGTCGCTTTCTGTCTCCGCGATGCTCTTGTCCAGGTCCGCTGTGAAGATGTTAAACAGCGTTGGTGCCAATACGCAACCCTGCTTAAGGCCAACATGGGTGGGTATTTTTCTAGTTATTCTTTCTCCGTTCCCTAGTTTTATTCTTACCCAGGTGGATGAGTATAGGGTGATAATTGCCCGCAACAGCTTTGGTGGTATTTCCCAGGTGGCCATTTTTTGCCATAAGGCCTCCCTCGGGACTGTGTCGAATGCTGCTTTTAGGTCGACAAAACACGTGTACAGCTTGGTAGTTTTCTCCCTTGCTTTGTCGACCAAAAGGTTTAATGCCAGCAGGTTGCATAGGGTGTTGGTTCCAGGCCTAAAACCTGTCTACGTGATCGGGAGGATTTTTTTCGTGCGTACCCAGTCTTCTAAGGCCGTCAGCAGATTCGAGGCATAGATTTTGGCCTCGACATCTATGAGCGCTATGAGGCGATAATTTGCTGGATCAGATCTTGAGCCTGCCTTAAAAATTGGATGGAGAATGCTGCCTCTCCATGATTTAGGAATGCATTCTGACTGAAAAGCAATGTTGTATAGAGGGGTGAGATGTTCCGCCCAGAACTGACGATCTTGTTTGAACAAGGCGTTCGGTAAGCCGTTCGGTCCGGGTGCGCCTTTTGATGTTAAGTTTTTTAGTACTATTTCTACCTGTGATGGCGTTATCCAGTTTGCATCGAGCTGTGAGTCCACATCTTGGGAGTTTTTTGGGTGTGGGGTCTGGGGGGTTGAGCTCCATGCGAGCGTGTTGTTGCATTGTGTGTGTTCTAGATACTGTATCCAATCATCCTCAAGTATGTTGGCATTGGAGTCCTTAGCAGCTCCATTAGCGATTTTGTTTATTTCTGCCCAAAATTTAGCATTATTGTTGGATTTGCTGTGTGCTAATAGTGATTGCCAGATGTCAGTTTGGTGTTTTGATTTTTCTAGCCATACTTCTTTTTTGTAATTTCGCCTTAGTTTGTATATTTGATTGGTTGTGTCTTCACCCGTTATCTTAGCTGTCGCTTGGATTTTTCTGATTTCTTGGTTTAGAGTCCTTTTGTTGTATGCTATACGTCCCAGGGACACTTGAGGGACTTTGCCCGAGATCGATTGATGACTGCGAGGTTTGTTGCCAAATCTTTCTATTAATGTTGTAATCAGGCTTTCCCGGTTGTCCACGGGTGATGGTGGGTCGTCTCCGGTCACATCGGTTTGGGCGTTATAAATGTGCATCATTATCTCTTTGATGTTACTGCCGTTCCACACAAGTCTCTTGAGATTGTAAAGGCTTGGGGGTTCGGTCAAGACTTCGTATGTTGCGGCCCTCTTATGATGGAGGCTGAATTCAAATGCTTGTACACTATGGTCGCTCTCAATTCTGTGGATGATTTTGTAATTTACGATGGATTGCAAGACCGATAATTCCACAATGGTATAGTCCAGGACTGAGTGAGCTTGTTTTGCAATTCTGGTTGAGGCTGCTGGTTGGTCTTGTGGGAATCGGCCGTTCAAAGCGATCATTCCCACCTCTGCAAATATCGAGGCGCACTGTTGGCCGATTTTGTCCTTTTTTCGATGATTAGTGACAAGGCTTGGGATAGATCCACCTTTCCATTTATTTTGAGACCTGGTTAGAATATTGTCTTTTTGAAGCAAGAACATATTCAAGCCACCTGACACAACTATCCCGGCCTGCGGGAAGATAGATTGCATGGATTTGATGAGGGCTTTTAGGGTCAGGATTTTCTCCACTTTGTTCTTGGAGTCTGGATGTATATAGATGTTAAAAATTATCATTGGCGAGAGGTCTTGAGCCCTCTGTATGCCTTTGTCAGGGTCTAGCGTCAGATCGATTTTGATGCACTGAATCCATTGTTGGCCTGTGTCGATATTAACAAATGATCAGGCGATGCTGGTAGACAGGTAGATTGATAGACCTCCGACGGCCCTACCCGATCGGCCATTTTTGGTTGCTAAGAGTTTGGTTTCATTGAAGCCGTCTATTTGCTGCGAAGCCATTAGCCAAGTTTCTTGTAATAATAGGATGTCGAAAGTTTTTAGAAATGACATTAGTTCAGCTTCGTTTGTTTTACCCCCCAGGCCGTTAATGTCGGTTTTCATGCCTCTTTTCTCCCTGCCACCGGTGAATTTTGTATTGGGGTTAGAATTTTCCGACCTTCATTAGGCCCCCCTGTCTGTCCATAGTGGATGATTCGTAGATTGACCCATTCCTCCTTTTTGGTGGCCATACCGCCAACGGCCCCCCGGAGAATTCCGCCTTCTGGGTTAGATCTTTTTTCCACAAGGGCAGCTAGTGGGCCAGGGTATCTTTCCGGCGGCACTGATTTTAATTCAATTCCCCAGTTGGCAAACTCATCTCTGTATCGCCACACTTCATTGGCAATTTTGGAGTCCTGCCATGTTACCACTGTCATTTCTTTCCCGTTTGTGTTGGGGATTGGTTTGAATTCGATGCTGTGTATGTGAGTTGTATCCACATGTTTTAGCGTATCAAACGAGGTGGTGAGTTTTAGGATTGCACTCCGATTTAAGATGTCGTGGTTCCCCCTTGAACTATAATGCGGTATAAGTTCGTGTTTTGTTAGGCCCACCGAATAGGTAGTTTCTGACCTCCCATTCCGGTTTGAGAAGAGGAATTGGGTGTTTCGTGTGGGTAGTCTGTCTGGGCTGCTCTGATTTAAGCCAAACGGATGCGTTACCCTCTCAATATCATGGACCGCCTGCTGTTCTGATGGGTCCGTTGTGACTAGAGTATGGGGTCTTGGTTGGTTAAGCTCTGTTGCAAATTGTTATGTTATGTTATGTTAATTGAATTTTTGAGCGCACAGCTGCCCCAGCAAAGGGGCGTCCCGGCGCTATAACAGGAAAAGGTAACATAACTAACCACACTGACAAAGTAGGGGGTAATTAGTAAGACAGAGGAAAAAAATAAGTTTTAACAGCTTTCCTGAAGGCCAAAAGGTCTTCTAAAGAGCGAATGTAGACAAGGAGTGCGTTCCATAATTTGGAGGCCAACACCGTAAACGATCTGCCACCTAGTCTACATTTTTGGAAACGAGGAACAAGTGCCAGATTTTGGCCGGCAGAACGAAGGCTGCACGAAGGGGTGTACGAAGTCAGAAGGTGCTGGAGGATGGTGGGAGTGTCAGTTTTAAGAATTTTAAACGCAAAGCACAGGGTCTTAAACTCTATGCGTCTAATTACTGGTAGCCAGTGCAATTTGAAGATTGTACTGCGGGCTGAGCAGAAGTGCGGCAAGCCCACCAGGGCCCTGGCTGCCCCATTCTGCACCCGTTGGAGTCGCAGGACTTCCGCCTGGTTGGCGCCCAAAAACAGTGAGCTCGCGTAATCGAGCCTCGATAATACGCTAGCTTGGATCACCATCTGGCGAGTGGGGGCATCAAAAAATTTGAGGATAGGCCTCAAACCACGCAAAATGCCGAAGCACATGGATGCCACCTTCTTAGTATGGAACGAGAAGGTTACTTTGGAATCTAACCAGACGCCAAGATTTTTAAGTTCGGAAACAGGTTTTGGGGGAGGTCCCAGCTCCTTAGGCCACCAGCTAGCACCCCACAGATCAGGATGTTTCCCCAGTACCATCACCTCAGTTTTGAGGGCGTTGAGTTGTAGACAGTTGGCCGTAAGCCAACTAGCAACAGCCCTCAGACCATCCGCAAAGTTTGATGCCAGTTGGTGAGAGTCCCCGTTAAGAGCCACCGCCAACTGGGTATCATCGGCGTATGATTCTCTTTGAGACCCGACACAGATTTCGAGAAATAGTGTGAGATAGTTTTCTGTTCTATGTGATGTTTCGGCGCAGGAGAGCCAACTGCCGACTGCGTTGAAGGTTGGGGTTGTTTTGCAGTTGGAATGCTTAGATTCTCGATGGCGACTATTGTTGTTACGTCCGGGGGCTCGGTCACTAAAATGTGTGAAAGCCCACAGTCCATTTGTTCTTCCTGGTCCGCCTTGGGTGACTCTTCATGGTTAGCGGATTGGGTGCCTTGGTTCTTATCAGCGACTGTTGATGAAGCTTCAGGGGGCTGAGTCGCTTGCGAACGTTTCGAACTCCGGTCTACTTGCTCTTTCTGGACCGCCCAGTCTATAAGGTGTGGACTTTGCAATCACTTGCCTGTGGTAGTACTGGGTATTGAGAACCTTCTAGCATCTTTTTTTCTTGATGCTTATTTTGTCTTGATTTCCTCAATCTTTTACGCTCGCGCTTTGTCAAGGTATTGAGTTGGTGTGTTTCCCTGTTATATGTTGTTTCCGGTTCTTCTCTCCTTAGATTCTCGGACTCTGCCGTACTTCTGTGGGAATGAATACCTTTTGTTAGGGGTGACCCGGAAGCTTCTTTGCCTATGCCGGGTTGGTTCGTAGTACCTTTTTGATGCTCACTTGATGCTTCGGTGATTAATTCCTCGATGACCATGGGGCGAGGTGATGGGCAGCCTTCTTTTTTGTCCACCCTTATATCCTCGTTATCTGATGGAACGCTGGAGGTTGAGATTAGCGTGCTATCTGGGGAGGCTCCGGTCCTAAAAGATTCAGAAGCGTGATGGGTGTTATTTGGTTTGTTTTGAACCTCTTCCAGAATGTCAGATAGAATTGCTGGTAAAGCTTTGAGAAGGTTCATTGTTTCGTAACACTGACATTCATGGTACATTGTGTGCGGGTCTTTCTGTACCCGTTCGATGAGGGAGTTCAGCTCAAGGATCTTTTTGTCAATGCCCGCAACGTGGTTGGATAGAATTTGCAAGATGTCTATCTGCACATCCAACTTTTCAAAGTGTTGTAGTAGGGCTGTTGAGATGGTTTCCATCATGTTGATGAACGGTGGCCACAATGGTGCGTACGCTGGTAGGCTATTCTCTACTGAATGGTTGTGATCTTTGGTGCTGCTCCGGGATTTATCCCTTGATTTATGCCTTGCTACACCCGAGGCTCGGACTTCACGGAAGTCTGGTAGGTCTCGTTGGTCTATGCCCATCCCCGTGTCCGGGGTTGGTGTTTGTTTTGCCATTTTAATCCTTAACTCGGAGCCCTTAAGGGGAGTTATGGTGCTTGTTGTGGAAAGGTTATAATGTAGCGAGAATAGCCCTGACAGGCGGTTTGTTGTTGTTGTCCTACTGGTCGTATGGCCGGCGTGTCCGGAACGAACGGAGCTCGAGTTGTATGTCTCCTGCGATTCTACCCAAACGCCAGGGGTAGTTGTGTTATTTTGCTTTGCTTGAGCCTCGATGCCTGGCGAACCGTCTTTAGGCTGTGTTCGATCGTTTAAGGTCATCCTGTCATGTGAGGGTTGGACCTTGATGATGAAATCGATAATGACCTTGTCGGGGGTGTCTGGCGAGCCATCTTTTGGCAGTGTTTGGTCGTCCCGGTTCATGATGTCAGGAGGGGGCTGGTCCTTAGTGGTGGTATCAGAGATGTCCAGTGTGTCTGATGGACCCTTATTGACCTTTCTCAGAGTGAAGCGCAAGTCAACACCATGGTCGTCTTGGTCCCTTGGGGTGAAGTATGAGCCTAGGCTGAGAGTACGCCGCGTCTCTATGCCAGTGGTCGCCGTTAGTGTGTCTTTTGAGCCCTCGGTACGTTCGTTGCTGGGCGCAACGTTAAGATAGAGGTCGCCATCTTCCTCCCTTGTGTTTATTTGTGCTTTCACCTACAAATAGTTCGTCCTTTTGGACGGTTTCTTTCCTGAATAGTTCCAGAGCTGATATACAGTTTCATGGGTGTTTTTTCTCAGGATATTTTTTTGACACTGCAAGTCCTTTGTTGTTGAAGTCGCCGATTGGGATCTTCTTTTGGTGTTGGATGCAGTTGTTAAATTTGGTACCTGTTGTACTGGCTGAATTAACGGGGTGGTTGAGATTAGGAAGTCTGTGATTTTGCCAATTCTGTGTTTTGTCAGTAAAGGCGCTGGCCGTAATATCTTTTACCTCTTTCACCACTTTCACCTCTAACATGTCCGCTGTTAGGTCCTCGTCGGATGAGAGGGTAAGTTCTTCGCTCATTTTCCGACGTAGGGGTTGTTTGTTCTTGCTAATTTTCGCTATAGGTTCTGTTCTGATTTTCCCTGATCTCATGATAGGATGCTACGTGACCAAGACGAAGACGGTGGCGACTCAGTTTGGGACGCTAGGGAAATGCAATACTTTGTCGTGTTGAGACCTGGTAATGTGAGTCGCGTTGATGGTAAAGAACTAGAGCTGTAGACAGTTTACTGGTTTGGAGGGCGAGCTTGCTTTGCTTTGCACACAATGGTGCACGATGGCCACTCTTGTTCCTGTGGCAGGGTTAGCTTGGTCCGGTCTGAGTGTTGTATTCTCAGCTATTACGCTTGCTGCTTGACTGATTGCTGCTTGCTGCTTGACGACTTGATGGTACTAGGTGCTTGGCCTTGAGCGGTGCACCAATATCCAAGGTCCAGCCCAGAAAGAGACCAAGGGAGCCCCCCCCTTACTATGCACGTTGCGCAGAGATTTTAGCAGTCTGTTGTTGGGGTTGTGGATAACGTTCAGGGCTATGTAGAGGGCTGTACGGTTTGTGTTCTGTGCTCTGTGCGCTGTGTTCTGTGCTCTGGTACTTGTGCTGAGTAATTGGTGCCTGATTATACTCCTTGCCAAGCAGCCCTGACTGGGCCCTCTTGCTGCCTTGCTGACTTGACTTAAGGGACAGGGGGCCTGAAGGACATGCCGCGCTGCTCCTGTGCTTCTTCCTCATCTGCTGGGTGCCTCTGAACTCTGTGCTGGCACGAATGAAAAAGATGGTGATAGTAATGGTGAATTAGCAGGTGTGCAGGTATACGATTCACCACCGTATGTCTTTTTCATCTTTGTTTCTATTTATTTTATCGCCTGTCCAACACGCAATCTCACTAAGGGCTCTCCAATCACTCTCCAACCACCGGCTCCAGCGGGGAGAGAAGCTGTGACAAATGCTGTGGTAAACGCGTGTGAGAGGACACGGGTGAGGCTCCGATTGCAGTGTTTGAATCTTGCACTGTACAGGTGGTACGCGGATACTCATGGAGCAGAGGGGAGCAGAGGGGGAGGAGGCTCTGCTCTGCTTACTGACGACTGACTCACCAAGGTTGCGCTCTCCTGTCGCCTGTCGCCTGTCGTCTCGCATTCTCGTTCAGGCACACTCAGCCACCGCACCCTCACCACTGCGGCTCGCTCGGTCTGCCACCGCTCTGTGACCACTGTGGCTGTGGGTGCGGCTCTGTCGTCGTCTCCAAAGTCTCCAAGGCGCTGCTGTTGCCGCTCTGCTCTGCTCCGTTCCGTTCCGCTCAGAACGGCTCACCTGGAAACTCGCTGAAACTCGTTGAGCTCACTACTGACCTCTAGTGCCGATCTCTGAAAGTCCCTGGGAGCCGCGAGCACAGTTGTTGGACAGAATGCAGAACAATGTCATACATTCACCCTAGTACAGAGATCTGGACCTAAATTCATCGTTTTTTGCACTCAACACCACCCCAGTCTGTGGCGTGGAGTGCATGGGACTCACGTCTGAGCATACCCATCCCACTCGGGGTGACAATTGCAAAAACCACAGTTGATGGACAGAATGCAGAACAATGTCATACATTCACCCCAGTACAGAGATCTGGGCCTAAATCCATCGTTTTTTTGCACTCCACACCACCCCAGTTCAGACATGGCCTTGGGAACAGTTCAGCCCGAACTGCCAAGCCATGCCTTCCCTGGACCCGAAACAAGCTTCCGAGGACCGGTTTCTGGCATTCCAGCCGTCTTCAGCCCAGCTTGCTTGAATCCAGTGTTGTGGAATGCATGGGACTCACGTCTGAGCATACCCATCCCACTCTGGGTGACAATTGCAAAAAACACAGTTGATGGACAGAATGCAGAACAATATCATACATTCACCCCAGTACAGAGATCTGGGCCTAAATCCATCGTTTTTTTGCACTCCACACCACCCCAGTTCCGACATGGCCATATGCAAATCAGTCTGACCCTGTGCCTCATGAGAACAGTCCAGCCCAAATTGCCAAGCCATGCCTTCCCAGGACCGGAAACAAGCCTCCGAGGACCGGTTTCTGACATTCCAGCTGTCTTCAGCCCGGCTTGCTTGAATCCAGTGGCGTGGAGTGCATGGGACTCACGTCTGAGCATACCCATCCCACTCGGGGTGACAATTGCAAAAACCACAGTTGATGGACAGAATGCAGAACAATGTCATACATTCACCCCAGTACAGAGATCTGGGCCTAAATCCATCGTTTTTTTGCACTCCACACCACCCCAGTTCAGACATGGCCTTGGGAACAGTCCAGCCCGAACTGCCAAGCCATTCCTTCCCTGGACCGGAAACAAGCTTCCGAGGACCGGTTCTGGCATTCCAACCGTCTTCATCCCGGCTTGCTTGAATCCCGTGGTGTGGAGGGCATGGGACTCACGTCTGAGCATACCCAACCCACTCGGGGTGACAATTGCAAAAACCACAATTGATGGACAGAATGCAGAACAATGTCATACATTCACCCCAGTACAGAGATCTGGGCCTAAATATATCGTTTTTTTGCACTCCACATCACCCCAGTTCAGACATGGCCATATGCAAATCAGTCTGACCCTGTGCCTCATGGGAACAGTCCAGCCCGAACTGCCAAGCCATGCCTTCCCTGGACCCGAAACAAGCTTCCGAGGACCGGTTTCTGGCATTCACAATGCGTCCTAGCAATGGATTCAGACGCCTATGGAGGAGACTAGAGAATTAGCACCGAACCGCTCGTACAGAGAAAACCGATACAACTTGGAGAGCAGAAACTGAAAACTCGCTTCTACATTGCCTGTCAATCCAATCCGTTTCACACCCTTGGGAGACCGACTACTGAAAAGTAAAGTGCAGATTGAGCCTACACGGTCCTGATGAGAATCCCTGCATTTTAAGGGATTCGAAACGCGTCGACCTCTGACCTTTGACCTCTGACCTTTCAATAGACCAATCCCTTCAGCATTGTATTTAAAAATTTAATTATTTGATGGTCTATTGTATGAAAACACTCATTAGCAAGTGTTCTATTAAGTAGAAGTATCCGCACCTGCTTTCAAAAAAAGCTTATCAAATACAGGGCGTTCATCTACTTTGCCGCTGTCTCACAAAATTGTCCAGTCTTGTGTGTATATGTCCCCAAGTGCACTTAGTGTTGTCCATTCAATGTTACATGTTTTCACTATATGTTTTGAATAATGATACATATTGCATCTGTGCTGTGACAAAATCATATGACCCACCTCAAGTCATTTTGTATGTTATTGTATATATTCCCTCAAGTCCCTCCCTTTGTAAAACAATTCTTGTTAAAGGTATAACAACAAAAACAAAGAAACATAAAAAACAAAATTTAAAAATAAAAAGAAGTACTGTAAATAAGCTAGACTGAAAGAGTGGTCGTTCGAATTGAGGATTGGTACTCAATTCTTTGTAAATTTTGATCCAACGCGCAGTACTGGCATTCTGTTTGTGGACTTTCCCTGGACCGGAAACAAGCTTCCGAGGACCGGTTCCTGGCATTCCAGTCGTCTTCAGCCCGGCTTGCTTAAATCCAGTGGTGTAGAGTGCATGGGACTCACGTCTGAGCATACCCATCCCACTCAGGGTGACAATTGCAAAAACCACAGTTGATGGACAGAATACAGAACAATGTCATACGTTCACCCTAGTACAGAGATCTGGGCCTAAATCCGTCGTTTTTGTGCACCCCACACCAACCCAGTTCAGACATGGCAATATGCAAATCAGTCTGACCCTGTGCCTCATGGGAACAGTCCAGCCCGAACTGCCAAGCCATGCCTTCCCTGGACCGAAAACAAGCTTCTGAGGACCGGTTTCTGGCATTCCTGCCGTCATCAGCCCGGCTTGCTTAAATCCAGTGGTGTGGAGTGCATGGGACTCATGTCTGAGCATACCCATCCCACTCGGGGTGACAATTGCAAAAACCGCAGTTGATGGACAGAATGCAGAACAATGTCATACATTCACCCCAGTACAGAGATCTGGGCCTAAATCCATCGTTTTTTCGCACTCCACACCACCCCAGTTCAGACATGGCCATATACAAATCAGTCTGACCCTGTGCCTCATGGGAACAGTCCAGCCCAAATTGCCAAGCCATGCTTTCCCTGGACCGGAAACAAGCTTCCGAGGACCGGTTTCTGGCATTCCAGCTGTCTTCAGCCCGGCTTGCTTGAATCCAGTGGTGTGGAGTGCATGGGACTCATGTCTGAGCATACCCATCCCACTCGGGGTGACAATTGCAAAAACCACAGTTGATGGACAGAATGCAGAACAATGTCATACATTCACCCCAGTACAGAGATCTGGGCCTAAATCCATCGTTTTTTTGCACTCCACACCACCCCAGTTCAGACATGGCCATGGGAACAGTCCAGCCCGAACTGCCAAGCCATGCCTTCCCTGGACCTGAAACAAGCTTCTGAGGACCGGTTTCTGGCATTCCAGCCGTCTTCAGCCCGGCTTGCTTGAATCCAGTGGTGTGGAGTGCATGGGACTCCCGTCTGATCATACCCAACCCACTCGGGTGACAATTGCAAAAACCACAGTTGATGGACAGAATGCAGAACAATGTCATACATTCACCCCAGTATAGAGATCTGGGCCTAAATCCATCGTTTTTTTGCACTCCACACCACCCCAGTTCAGACATGGCCATATGCAAACCAGTCTGACCCTGTGCCTCATGAGAACAGTCCAGCCCGAACTGCCAAGCCATGCCTTCCCTGGACCGGAAACAAGCTTCCGAGGACCGGTTTCTGGCATTCCAGCCCTCTATAGCCAGGTTTGCTTGAATCCAGTGGTGTGAAGTGCATGGGACTCACGTCTGAGCATACCCATCCCACTCGGGGTGACAATTGCAAAAACCACAGTTGATGGACAGAATGCAGAACAATGTCATACATTCACCCCAGTACAGAGATCTGGGCCTAAATCCATCGTTTTTTTGCACTCCACACCACCCCAGTTCAGACATGGCCATGGGAACAGTCCAGCCCGAACTGCCAAGCCATGCCTTCCCTGGACCTGAAACAAGCTTCTGAGGACCGGTTTCTGGCATTCCAGCCGTCTTCAGCCCGGCTTGCTTGAATCCAGTGGTGTGGAGTGCATGGGACTCCCGTCTGATCATACCCAACCCACTCGGGGTGACAATTGCAAAAACCACAGTTGATGGACAGAATGCAGGACAATGTCATACATTCACCTCAGTATAGAGATCTGGGCCTAAATCCATCGTTTTTTTGCACTCCACACCACCCCAGTTCAGACATGGCCATATGCAAACCAGTCTGACTCTGTGCCTCATGAGAACAGTCCAGCCCGAACTGCCAAGCCATGCCTTCCCTGGACCGGAAACAAGCTTCCGAGGACCGGTTTCTGGCATTCCAGCCCTCTATAGCCAGGTTTGCTTGAATCCAGTGGTGTGAAGTGCATGGGACTCACGTCTGAGCATACCCATCCCACTCGGGGTGACAATTGCAAAAACCACAGTTGATGGACAGAATGCAGAACAATGTCATACATTCACCCCAGTATAGAGATCCGGGCCTAAATCCATAGTTTTTTGCACTCCACACCACCCCAGTTCAGACATGGCCATATGCAAATCAGTCTGACCCTGTGCCTCATGGGAACAGTCCAGCCCGAACTGCCAAGCCATGCCTTCCCTGGACCGGAAACAAGCTTCCGAGGACCGGTTTCTGGCATTCCACCCGTCTTCAGCCCGGCTTGCTTAAATCCAGTGGTGTGGAGTGCATGGGACTCACGTCTGAGCATACCCATCCCACTCGGAGTGACACTTGCAAAAACCGCAGTTGATGGACAGAATGCAGAACAATGTCATACATTCACCCCAGTACAGAGATCTTGGCCTAAATCCATCGTTGTTTTGCACTCCACACCACCCCAGTTCAGACATGGCCATATACAAATCAGTCTGACCCTGTGCCTCATGGGAACAGTCCAGCCCGAACTGCCAAGCCATGCCTTCCCTGGACCGGAAACAAGCTTCCGAGGACCGGTTTCTGGCATTCCACCCGTCTTCAGCCCGGCTTGCTTGAATCCAGTGCTGTGAAGTGCATGGGACTCACTTCTGAGCATACCCATCCTACTCGGGGTGACAATTGCAAAAACCACAGTTGATGGACAGAATGCAGAACAATGTCATACATTCACCCAGACTTTTTTTTGGGCAGTTCAACTGTCATTAAAAAAATCTTACAAAATGTATCCAGGCCAAATTTGCATCATGTGCTTCCCACATGGGAACCAAGAAAAGTGCCAAAATATTGCAACATGTTTTTGTTTTTTTAATGGGAAAACTGGAGTGTGCAAGAAATTGTATTTTGTTCCATAGAAAATTGCTCTGCTATGATGAGCCTCCTCCCATCTTTCATGAAAAGGCAGCTTTCTCTCCCCAAAAACTTGTTTTTTGCTAAATGGCTCCCCACTTTCCCTATCTTTGTAGCCTTACTTGTAGCATTTTGTGGTGGGAACAGAAAGGACATATATTGGTGAACACAAAAAGATATACATTTTATTCATTCATATATATATATATATATATATATATATATATATATATATATATATATATATATATATATATATATATATATATATATATATATATATATATATATACATAGAGAGAGAGAAAGATAGATAGATAGATAGATAGATATATTACCTACTGTTGGTTGCCAGTATGTAGTTATAGTTACCATAGGAAAATCACAACATTCTATTCCCCATAACTTTGCCGCCGATTGACGAATCTTCACAAAATTTGAAAATAAATATCAATATCTGGGTGGAGCCTAACCACACATGTCATCGTGAGATCTGATCGGCTGTCAGCCCTTCATCCTGGAATTGCTGACAGCGATCTTGGGACCAATATACATGATAGTACCCCATTGAAATGCATTGTAGTGAATCAAAGGTTTTGAGGGTTACCAAAAGGATAACTATAAAGGGTGATAACAGACTTTAGTTACTTTAGAATTCATTTGTTTATGGTACTATACTAATTTCAGGAATTGTGATGTGTTCTAAGGTGATTTTAGCCTGTGAAAAACCTTGCTGGGATATCATGAATCATGTTTTGAGAGAAAACTATTTTTACATGCTTGTCCCATAGATTTTTGGAAGGTGCTCCAGAAGCTAAAATGAGAGCATATTTTCTGTAAATTCACATTATCTTTGTCAGTCATGTGAGAATGAAGTCTAACATTTTCAGTAAAACATGAATATCCAACAAGGGCAGAGATTGTCAGTTGATTGTGTTGTGTTCTACTGCAGCTTCCCAGAGTGTTCTAAAGAACAACTAGAGTGCTAACAGCCTTACTTATGACAAAAAGAATGGCACACCTGAAGCCATCTTGATTGGAATAAACTGGTAACATTTAATTTAAAAAGGAACAAAATGAGGGGGTTCGTTTTGGGATAGAAATTATGGTTAGTGCTGCAGAAAGAAAATGTAAGGCATGTTTTAAGTGAGGTCTCAAATCCTCTTCTATTTCATTAGAAAATTCTGACATGCATACTGAAACAATCAATTTCAATACCAGCAGTAGACTTCCAGTTAACTCCCTGATGAGCAGTAGCTTTACTACAGTGATCTAATGAACAACTAGAGCGCTAACATTCTGAATTTATGGCAAATGTGTGACATCTGAATGCCTTCTTGATTGAATTAAAGTAAAACATTGAACGCATTTCCTACTGAGGAGACTGCTGTAAATGAGGAAATTAGGGAACTTCATAACAAATAAGTCTCCCAAGATGGCCACCAGAGAAATAAAGAGCCCGAATGTAGCACAAATATCACCCAGATGTAGCCCACATATAGTCCAATGACAAAAGCGTGCAAAACACTTTTTATTTTTAGTTTTTCTGCAGTTTTAGATAGTGCAGACTGGTCAGGCATTGGAGCGTTACATCTTACTTGGACACCTTTTGCGTATTTTACACAAAGTACATGATATTGATCTTGCGAAACATTGAACTTTACTATTCTGTTAACCTGAAGTTGCTCTGAACCGAGCTTTGTAACATCCGTTTTTACCTACTGGTTTTAATTAATTCTCACTGTATTGTACTAGGAAAGAGGATTTACTGTTTTTATGTAGACTTTTATAATCTATGCTTCTAAATCAGATCGAATAAAGTTTAATAAATTCTATGGCAGGATGGAGGCGAGGATTATGCATGTCTTTCTTAACTTTATTTGCATAGCAGTTCAAAGAAAACGTAACACAACAATCATTAAACAAAAAACTACACAACCCATTAACCATTAGGGAGGTAGTCTCCAAGGCAACTATAGTCCAATCATATCACAGTCCATCGTATATAATATTGTGACATCCCTTCCACTTCCTCTTTCTTCACTGCTTGTCAGTAAAGTGCATTCCTTACATTCTTGGCTTAATCTGACGTCATTGCTGTTTGTATAGCGGTTTCTTGTGCACGTTATTAGCTTTATTGCCTTGGCATTGTTTCATATTCCCTGCACAGCAGGCTCTTGCCCGAGCGCGTTCTCCCCCTCGCAGTTTCTCCCGCTGTGCGCTCTGGGCGCGGTGAGATCCTGTCAGGCGCATCTGGTCCGAGCGAAGCAGCTGTCGAGCGCTCCTGCTGGTCTTTACACTCGTTTACGAATCCGCTCACTCCTTTAGTGTCCGATTAATTCCCGACCAACCCTCACTTAATTTTTACACTGCTACGCGGTGATTTCCCCACATGCCCACCTTAGTGACCAGCGCCACCTGGTGGTAGTAATTGGTATTGTGCCTCAGTCTATTCTTATAACAGCTTTGGGGAAAGCCCGGCTGTTGGAGCACCAGCGAGGGGGCTGCTTTAAGGATTTTAAGGGTATGTCTTCCGTGCTCACATCCTCTGCTGTCATGTCTACTCCAGAAGACCATTTTACTCCTCCTACCAGGAAGTGGAGGAGGAATGGCCCCCCAACTTTTACCTCCAGCAATGGACCAAGCCCTCTATCTGGCAATTTCTATGGCGCTGGCTCCTCTTAGGGATCAGGTTGATAAGCTGGCGACAAGCATCCCTGGAGTGTTCAGTGACCCAGATCTGGTGTTGGCGGGTTCCAGTAGCTCCCAGACGGGGAATAAAAGGGATGTTAAGCATAACGCTGGGCACTTAGAAGGATTTGAATAATTTACGGAGACCTTCCTCAAGAGTTTGCAAACGCTAAAACATGCAACATACCGGGAGGAGGAGCAGCCCAGAGAAAATTGCGACACTGTCACCACTATTGTGGACCCCAACATCGGGTTTCCCTTAGAGGGAGAGGGTGTATCAGAGGACAATTTCTCCTCCGATGAGGATAAGGACTCGGGCATCCCTGGCGTCTAGAGTCCCACTCCTCTCAGTCCTCGGTTGGAGATGGGGTCCACTTGGACATGTTCGAGCCTAACCCAAATTTACCATCCGAGGTCGGTGGAGTGGGTCCAAGACGCCAAAGTGGCAGAGTATGTGGTAGAGAAAATCCATAAACCCCTTGAATCGGAGGTCAGGAATAGGATGAGGGGAGAATGCCCCAGGCCGTCACTGAAGGGGAAGGTGGCACACACGCCCAAAATTGATGAGAAACTATGTACCTTTTTCTCCAAGTATATGAGGGATCCCAAGCAATGAATTGATAGGTATTGCAAGTGGTAGGGCTGTTGACCCAAGTTATTCAACTGGCGGAGCCTTCTAAAGAGTCAGGATCCCCTTTGTCCATAGATATTGTGCTGGTTGGGCGCACTAACCTAAACCCTAAAACACTACCCCCTTCACTACCCAAATGCCACTGCACTACCCTAAACACTAAGGGCCAGATGTAGGTAAATCCCATTTACCGATTTTGAAATACCGAATTTTACCGATTCGGTATTTCAAAATCGGTAAATGGGATGTAGGTACCAACATCTCGATTTTTTACTGATACCTTGAAATTCGGTATTTACCGATTCGGTAAATACCGAATCGGTATTTGCTATTGAATCCTATGGGCCTTGAAGCCCATAGGATTCAATTCAAATACCGATTCGGTATTTACCGAATCGGTAAATACCGAATTTGTCAAGGGTGCAGGGGGTGTCACTTTGACACCCTCTAGCACCCCCAAAATGGGCATGTGTGCAATGTGGCACACAGACATGCCCTAAGGGCACGTCTGTCTGACACATGGCACATGTGTACATGCACAGATGTGCATGTACACAGGAATCGGTATTTTACCATAGATTTGTATTCCATGGTAAAATACCGTTTCTGCAAGCCATGTGCCAATGGAAAATTGGCTACCCACATATCATTTTCGGTAATTTTACCGAATCGGTAAATATTACCGATTCGGTATAATTACAGCTATACACACAAACATACACATACTGACTCTCTTAAACAATTACTTATAGAAGCACATACTTAGTTATACAGGATTTCTTCAAATCTCTAACTCTCATGTATACTCACTTATATACACCAATACTCACATATAGTAGTTTAACACATATGTACTTAGTCATAAAGACAGTATTGAGACAGTCATTCACTCACTAACACACCTATACACACACTTATCCACCCATACAGTCCTGCACACATGCTGTCCTCAAAACACATATAAACAGTGAGTCACTCATTAATGCATCTATGTGCTAAGTAATACACGCCACCAAACCATGTAAACACTCAGACACTCATACAGATACTCAAAAAACCAACTAATAACCTATATAGACACTCATGTAGCTACTCACCAATCCATGCAGCCACTTATTCAAAAAATGTGTGACACTGATACAGATATTTACATATTTAAACATTACTCACTAACCCATGTATTCACTAACATACAATTAATCAGTCAGTTATACAATCAATTTTACAAAAAAGTCATCCATTTCTACACTTACTTACCCATTTATTCTTCCACCGACCTTTAGCTCCCCTCCCTCGAGCTGAGTGGTCGCTCCCCAGCGTCCCCTGAGAGACCTGGTATAGTTTTTAGCGCTTTGCCTCTCTAAAGTGATTCCTTTCTGTGCCTGCTGCCTGCCTGATCGCCGCTGGGCTCACTCGCGCTTTGCATTGCTTGTTCTGCCGAGTTGGGGCTGTTTGCGCGCTGTGCCGCTTTGTTTGACAGAATTCAACATTGTCTGTGCTTACTACCTGCCTGATCGGCGCTCCGCTTACCTGCATTATTAAACTGCATTTTAGGAATTATTTGACTGTGCTTTGCGTGTTTGGCTGTACTCCCCCCCCCCGCCTCCATTTTGTTTGTTGTCTGTTGTCGTCAGAAGCCCGCCCCGCCTCCCAGCTGAGACGCCCTCCCACTTAGTAGAACAGCGCTTCACTACCTGCAAACGCTGTGACTTGCTCCCCTCCCTCGAGCTGAGTGGTCGCTCCCCAGCGTCCCCTGAGAGACCTGGTATCGTTTTTAGCGCTTTGCCTCTCTAAAGTGATTCCTTTCTGTGCCTGCTGCCTGCCTGATCGCCGCTGGGCTCACTCGCGCTTTGCATTGCTTGTTCTGCCGAGTTGGGGCTGTTTGCGCGCTGTGCCGCTTTGTTTGACAGAATTCAACATTGTCTGTGCTTACTACCTGCCTGATCGGCGCTCCGCTTACCTGCATTATTAAACTGCATTTTAGGAATTATTTGACTGTGCTTTGCGTGTTTGGCTGTACTCCCCCCCTCCGCCTCCATTTTGTTTGTTGTCTGTCGTCGTCAGAAGCCCGCCCTGCCTCCCAGCTGAGACGCCCTCCCACTTAGTAGAACAGCGCTTCACTACCTGCAAACGCTGTGACTTGCTCCCCTCCCTCGAGCTGAGTGGTCGCTCCCCAGCGTCCCCTGAGAGACCTGGTATCGTTTTTAGCGCTTTGCCTCTCTAAAGTGATTCCTTTCTGTGCCTGCTGCCTGCCTGATCGCCGCTGGGCTCACTCGCGCTTTGCATTGCTTGTTCTGCCGAGTTGGGGCTGTTTGCGCGCTGTGCCGCTTTGTTTGACAGAATTCAACATTGTCTGTGCTTACTACCTGCCTGATCGGCGCTCCGCTTACCTGCATTATTAAACTGCATTTTAGGAATTATTTGACTGTGCTTTGCGTGTTTGGCTGTACTCCCCCCCTCCGCCTCCATTTTGTTTGTTGTCTGTCGTCGTCAGAAGCCCGCCCCGCCTCCCAGCTGAGACGCCCTCCCACTTAGTAGAACAGCGCTTCACTACCTGCAAACGCTGTGACTTGCTCCCCTCCCTCGAGCTGAGTGGTCGCTCCCCAGCGTCCCCTGAGAGACCTGGTATCGTTTTTAGCGCTTTGCCTCTCTAAAGTGATTCCTTTCTGTGCCTGCTGCCTGCCTGATCGCCGCTGGGCTCACTCGCGCTTTGCATTGCTTGTTCTGCCGAGTTGGGGCTGTTTGCGCGCTGTGCCGCTTTGTTTGACAGAATTCAACATTGTCTGTGCTTACTACCTGCCTGATCGGCGCTCCGCTTACCTGCATTATTAAACTGCATTTTAGGAATTATTTGACTGTGCTTTGCGTGTTTGGCTGTACTCCCCCCCCCCGCCTCCATTTTGTTTGTTGTCTGTTGTCGTCAGAAGCCCGCCCCGCCTCCCAGCTGAGACGCCCTCCCACTTAGTAGAACAGCGCTTCACTACCTGCAAACGCTGTGACTTGCTCCCCTCCCTCGAGCTGAGTGGTCGCTCCCCAGCGTCCCCTGAGAGACCTGGTATCGTTTTTAGCGCTTTGCCTCTCTAAAGTGATTCCTTTCTGTGCCTGCTGCCTGCCTGATCGCCGCTGGGCTCACTCGCGCTTTGCATTGCTTGTTCTGCCGAGTTGGGGCTGTTTGCGCGCTGTGCCGCTTTGTTTGACAGAATTCAACATTGTCTGTGCTTACTACCTGCCTGATCGGCGCTCCGCTTACCTGCATTATTAAACTGCATTTTAGGAATTATTTGACTGTGCTTTGCGTGTTTGGCTGTACTCCCCCCCTCCGCCTCCATTTTGTTTGTTGTCTGTCGTCGTCAGAAGCCCGCCCTGCCTCCCAGCTGAGACGCCCTCCCACTTAGTAGAACAGCGCTTCACTACCTGCAAACGCTGTGACTTGCTCCCCTCCCTCGAGCTGAGTGGTCGCTCCCCAGCGTCCCCTGAGAGACCTGGTATCGTTTTTAGCGCTTTGCCTCTCTAAAGTGATTCCTTTCTGTGCCTGCTGCCTGCCTGATCGCCGCTGGGCTCACTCGCGCTTTGCATTGCTTGTTCTGCCGAGTTGGGGCTGTTTGCGCGCTGTGCCGCTTTGTTTGACAGAATTCAACATTGTCTGTGCTTACTACCTGCCTGATCGGCGCTCCGCTTACCTGCATTATTAAACTGCATTTTAGGAATTATTTGACTGTGCTTTGCGTGTTTGGCTGTACTCCCCCCCTCCGCCTCCATTTTGTTTGTTGTCTGTCGTCGTCAGAAGCCCGCCCCGCCTCCCAGCTGAGACGCCCTCCCACTTAGTAGAACAGCGCTTCACTACCTGCAAACGCTGTGACTTGCTCCCCTCCCTCGAGCTGAGTGGTCGCTCCCCAGCGTCCCCTGAGAGACCTGGTATCGTTTTTAGCGCTTTGCCTCTCTAAAGTGATTCCTTTCTGTGCCTGCTGCCTGCCTGATCGCCGCTGGGCTCACTCGCGCTTTGCATTGCTTGTTCTGCCGAGTTGGGGCTGTTTGCGCGCTGTGCCGCTTTGTTTGACAGAATTCGACATTGTCTGTGCTTACTACCTGCCTGATCGGCGCTCCGCTTACCTGCATTATTAAACTGCATTTTAGGAATTATTTGACTGTGCTTTGCGTGTTTGGCTGTACTCCCCCCCTCCGCCTCCATTTTGTTTGTTGTCTGTCGTCGTCAGAAGCCCGCCCCGCCTCCCAGCTGAGACGCCCTCCCACTTAGTAGAACAGCGCTTCACTACCTGCAAATGCTGTGACTTGCTCCCCTCCCTCGAGCTGAGAGGTCGCTCCCCAGCGTCCCCTGAGAGACCTGGTATCGTTTTTAGCGCTTTGCCTTTCTAAAGTGATTCCTTTCTGTGCCTGCTGCCTGCCTGATCGCCGCTGGGCTCACTCGCGCTTTGCATTGCTTGTTCTGCCGAGTTGGGGCTGTTTGCGTGCTGTGCCGCTTTGTTTGACAGAATTCGACATTGTCTGTGCTTACTACCTGCCTGATCGGCGCTCCGCTTACCTGCATTATTAAACTGCATTTTAGGAATTATTTGACTGTGCTTTGCGTGTTTGGCTGTACTCCCCCCCTCCGCCTCCATTTTGTTTGTTGTCTGTCGTCGTCAGAAGCCCGCCCCACCTCCCAGCTGAGACGCCCTCGCCCCTCCCCCTCCACTATCCATATATGACAGTTCTTCCCGCGCGCAGCGTTCACGCGCAGCGACCGCGCCCAACCCGCGCCGAAGGTGCGCCAAAGGTAAGCCCGTCTACGCCCGTCCGCGCCTGGACCGCGCCCAGCGCCAGACCCCCTGCCCCTCGCGCTGCCCAGCCCCCCCGCGTTACCTACGATGCAGCCACCCTCCTAGCCCTTAACCCCGGTCGCGCCCCCGACTGCGTCCAAGCCGCTCCTGGACGCACCCATGGACCGTTCTCCTGCTTCTCCTGCAAATTTAGCGGCACCGACAACATCTCCGCTACGACCACAACACAGATTCCCGACCCCAACCACCTAGAATGCATCCTTCTCAACACCCGCTCGGTCCACAGGCACGCCATTGACCTTTGGAACCTACTAGACACCATCTCTCCTGACGTCGCCTTCCTAACGGAAACATGGATGAACGCTTCCTCCGCCCCTGACATCACCATCGCTATCCCTGATGACTATAAGATCACACGCAAGGACCGCACCGACCATACAGGAGGTGGAATCGCTATCGTCCATAAGAAAACAATCCGCATCTCAACCAGCTCTGACGCCAACCTCGCCAACTCCGAACACCTTCACTTCCAGATCCACATCGACCCCAAGACCACACTCAGAGGCACCCTCCTCTACAGACCACCAGGACCACGCGCAAAATTCAGTGAAGACATCACGGACTTCATCACCCCACACGCGCTCCCCTCCAAAGACTACATCCTTCTGGGAGACCTCAACTTCCACCTTGAAAAGATCAACGACCGCAACACCGCCACCCTCTTGGACAACCTCGCCAACCTCGGACTTAAACAACTGGTCACTTCCCCCACCCACATCGCAGGTCACACTCTCGACCCCATCTTCACCTCCAGCAACCATGTCTCCTTCAGCCACACTACGGATCTCCTCTGGACTGACCACAGCTGCGTTCACTTCACCTACAACAAGCCGAAACCCATCATCCACCTCCAACCAATTCTACAAAGAAACTGGAACAAAATCACCACAGAACAGATCTCCACATCGCTCCTTCAAACCTCCCCAGCCCTCTCTTCTAACGCCAACGAAGCCGCCTCCAACCTCACCCTTTGGTTATCCAACACCGCCGACAACTTAGCACCACTGAAAAAACGTCAACACAAACTTGGCATCAAGAAGGCCTCATGGTTCAACGACGACCTCAAGAAGTCCAAGAAACTGTGCCGCTCCCTTGAAAAGGCCTGGAAAAAATACCCATCCACCAGCAACAAGGACGCCTTCAAAAGCGCCATCCGTACTCACCACCAACTGATCCGAAAAGCCAAGAAAACAGCATTCAAAGATCGACTTGACAACAACGCCCACAACAGCAAGGAACTTTTCAACATCGTCAAGGAATTTTCCAACCCCTTGGGCCAATTCCAACGACATCACCCCCTCTCAAACCCTCTGCGATTCCCTAGCCTCTTTTTTCCACAACAAGATTGCTGACATCCACAACAGCTTTGACAACCAACCCGGAAGCCAACCCACCCTACCATCAGCTGACCATCTTCCCCCCGTTAACACCCTTAACGCCTGGAACCCAATCTCCACTGAGGACACCATCCGCCTGATGAATTCCATCCACTCTGGATCCCCCACAGACCCATGCCCTCACCACATCTTGAACAAAGCAGACTCCGTCATAGCTCCGCACCTCCGAGACGTCATCAACTGCTCCTTCAACTCCGCTACCTTCCCAGAAGACTGGAAACACGCTGAACTCACCGCCCTTCTGAAAAAACCAACAGCAGACCCCACCGAACTCAAAAACTACCGCCCCATCTCGCTTCTTCCATTCCCGGCCAAAGTCATCGAGAAAGCTGTCAACAACCAGCTCGCCGCCTTCCTCGAAGCCAACAAATCACTCGACCCCTCACAATCTGGCTTCCGAGCCAAACACAGCACTGAGACCGCCCTCATCGCAGCAACAGACGACATTCGAACTCTACTGGACAATGGAGACACAGTCGCCCTCATCCTCCTCGACCTCTCTGCAGCCTTCGACACAGTCTGCCACAGCACCCTTTTACAACGCCTCAGAAACATCGGAATCCAAGGAAAGGCACTGGAATGGATCACCTCGTTCCTCACCGGAAGAACCCAGAGAGTCCGCCTCCCACCATTCAAGTCCGAGCCCTCTGAAATCATCTGCGGCGTACCACAAGGATCCTCACTCAGTCCCACCCTCTTCAACGTATACATTAGCCCCCTAGCGGCCATCGCCCGCCAACACAACCTCAACATCATCTCTTACGCGGATGACACTCAACTGATCCTATCTCTCACCAAGGACCCCAGCACCGCCAAAACTAACCTACACGAGGGAATGAAAGAAGTCGCCGAATGGATGAAACAAAGCCGTCTGAAACTGAACTCAGACAAAACAGAAGTCCTCATCTTAGGTAAATCCCCCTCTGCATGGGACGACTCTTGGTGGCCGGAAGCCCTCGGAAAAGCACCCATCCCGACAGACCACGCACGGAACCTAGGCGTCATCCTGGATTCTTCACTCTCAATGAACAGACAAGTCAGCGCCGTATCCTCTTCCTGCTTTAACATTCTTCGCATGCTCAGAAAAACATTTCGCTGGATCCCCTCCGAAACAAGGAAAACAGTCACCCACGCTCTGGTCACGAGCCGACTGGACTACGGAAACACCCTCTACGCAGGTACTACCGCAAAACTCCAGAAGAAACTACAACGAATCCAAAACGCCTCAGCCAGGCTCATATTAGACATCCCACGCAACGAACACATCTCTGGTCACCTTAAAGACCTCCACTGGCTACCCGTCAATAAGTGGATTACTTTCCGACTGCTTACCCACGCACACAAATCCCTCTACGACATCGGACCAGAGTGCCTCAACTCTCGACTGTCCTTTTATACCCCCTCCCGCCAACTTCGCTCTTCCAGCCAAGCCTTCGCCACTGTACCTCGCATCAACAAGACCACCATGGGAGGCAGATCCTTCTCATACCTGGCTGCCAAAACATGGAACTCACTCCCCGCTTACCTTCGCCTCACCCAGAATCACCTAGCGTTCAGAAAGCAGCTTAAAACGTGGATATTTGACAAATAATCCTCCTCCCCTTCCTAAGCGCCTTGAAACCCTCTGGGTATGTAGTGCGCTATATAAATGTTATGACTTGACTTGACTTGACATATATAAAAAATATTTATTTTTCAGAAAGACACACATCCACTGGATGATGTCATCAGTGATGTCATTTGAGATGTCATCAGTGATGTCATGAGTGATGTCACTGACCATGTCATGAGTGATGTAATATGTGAAGTCATCAGCAGTGCATTGCGGGCGCGCGAGTTATATTTAGCTGAACTTACTATAACGGGGGAATTTCAAAGGTTTTGTATGAGTAAAATGACCAGCTAACTATAACTGGTGTGAAACCTATGGGTTTTTCACTGAATTTCAAAGGTTTTTAAAATGCTCATTCCTAACTATAACGTTTGTGAAACCTATGGTTTTCTCAGTGAATTTGCAAGGTTTTTTAAATGCTAATTCCTAACTATAACGTGGCTGAAAACTATGGTTTTTTCAGTGAATTTCAAAGGTTTTTTAAATGGTAATTCCTAACTATAACGTGGCTGAAACCTATGTTTTTTCGGTGAATATATATATAATATATATATATACATATATATATATATACACATATATATATATATATATATATATATATATATATATATATATATATATATATACATATATATATATATATACATAAACACACACTCGTTCAGCGTTTGACTCTCGCCTCTTTCCTCAGCAGGCTCCCGGCGGGATCGCCACCTCCCAAAGTATAAACAGACTCCTGGCAGAACTATCGCTCATAAATCAGCATGACACCAGAGCCGGGGCCCAAATGTTCGTTCAAGGTGCAAATATTTTATTGGCACACGGTTTTCCGTGTGCCAATAAAATATTTGCACCTTGAACGAACATTTGGGCCCCGGCTCTGGTGTCATGCTGATTTATGAGCGATAGTACTGCCAGGAGTCTGTTATATATATATATATATATATATATATATATATATATATATATATATATATATATATATATATATATATATATATATATATATATTCACTGAAAAAACCATAGGTTTCACACCAGTTAGAGTTAGGAATTAGCATTTAAAAAACCTATTAAATTCACTGAAAAAAACATAGGTTTCACACCAGTTATAGTTACCTGGAAATTTTACTGACATAAAACCATTGAAATTCCCACGTTATAGTTAGTTGGACTCACTATAACTTGCGCGTTCAATGCACTGCTGATGACGTCACATATTACATCACTCATGACATGGTCAGTGACATCACTGATGACACCATCCAGTGAATGTGTGTCTTTCTGAAAAATAAATATGTTTTATATATGTATATGTAAAGGTCGATGGAAGAATAAATGTTTAAATAAGTGTCTAAAAGGATGTTTTTTTTAAAAAAAATTGATTGGTTAACTGGCTAATTAAGTGTATCTTAGTGAATACATATATTAGTGAGTAATGTTTAAATACTTAAATATATGTATCAGTGTTTCCCTTTGTGTATAAGTGGCTGCATGGGTTGGTGAGTAGCTACATGTGTGTGTATATGGGTTATTAGATGCTTTTTTAGTATCAGTATGAGTGTCTGTATGGTATGGTGGGGGTATTACTTAGCACATAGATGCATCAATGACTGACTCACTGTTTGTATGTGTTTTGAAGACAGCATATGTGCAGGACTGTATGGGTGGATGAGTGTATATATGTGTGTGTTAGTGAGTGAAAACCTGCCTCACTAGTGTCTTTATGAGTAACTACATATGTTTTAATCCAGTACATGTGAGTATTGATGTATATAAGTGAGTATATGTGAGAGTGAAAGATTGTAAGAGTTCCTGTTTAAATATGTATGTGTTTCTATAAGTGATTGTTTAAGAGAGTAAGTATGTGTAAGTTTCCTTAGAAGTAAGGTGGTAGTGTGTGTATAGTTGTATGTGCAAATAAATGGATGTTCGATAGTTTATTTGCATGTGTGAGTATGTGTGTGAGTAACTTTTGGAAGACTGTCGGTGTGTTAACGGATGTATAGGTGTATCACTACATATGATGAGTGAGTATATGTATGAGTGACTATATAGAACTGTTGGTGAATGAGTGGATGTGTATATAAATGCTGGAATTATAGATGTGGCTGTTGTAACTGGTATGGGTATCTGCATTGTTTTGAAAATTTTAGTTTGTATTTTTGAATATGTGCTTCAAGGGTTACATTACAGTGAAAGGAGGTCTGTCATTCTGTCACAAGGATGGTATCATCAGTGATGTAATGAGTGATGTCACTGACCATGTCATGAGTGATGTAATATGTGACGTCATCAGCAGTGCATTGCACGCGCAAGTTATAGTGAGTCCAACTAACTATAACGTGGGAATTTCAATGGTTTTATGGCAGTAAAATTTCCAGGTAACTATAACTGGTGTGAAACCTATGGTTTTTTCAGTGAATTTAATAGGTTTTTTAAATGCTAATTCCTAACTATAACTGGTGTGAAACCTATGGTTTTTTCAGTGAATTTCAAAGGTTTTTTTAATGCTAATTCCTAACTATAACTGGTGTGAAACCTATCGTTTTTACAGTGAATTTAATAGATTTTTTAAATGCTAATTCCTAACTATAAGTCTCACTTTATAAGTACATTGGTCTACATTGGGCTACATTTGGGCTACATTTGGGCTCTAACATATATATAGCCCAATGTGGCCCAATATATATTTTTTTAAGTTAATTTTCTTAAAAACCACTTAAGTATATTTCTTGAGACATAGCAAAGGCACATCGTGCTACCAGTCATTTCAATTTTGCAAATTAGTTTTTTGTATATTTATTATTTTTTAATTTTTTTTGCATTGGAGCGCTCCCGGTGCACGCCCCGAGGAGCGCAACGGAAAGCGTACTATTATGAAGCGCCCCGGAGCGTGCCCCGGGGAGCGTCCCGTAAGCGCCATTTTCGCGAACGAAAACATGATCGTGACATATCGCGTAGCCGCGTCCGCGTGATACGCACGGCATAAGCGTACCCGGAAGCACGAGCGAATACGATCGCGCAACGTAATCTTCCGACGCGCTTACGTGACTCGCCCCGGGGCGCGCCCCAGGACGCGCCCGGGCGCGTAGCGTAAGCGCGTCGGGCCATTTTACCTGAAAATAACACTTTTCATTGGTTCATAACAGTTTTGGTTTCATAATGATGAAACCCCTGGTCATGTGACCTAAAATTAACACTTTTCATTGGTTCAGGATATTTTTTTTCCAAATGATGAAAGCCCACACCTTTTTTCCTTATTCTACCTTTTTGCTTTGAGAGAGGAAGACCTGTACTTATATCTGTCGAAAATGGCTACATTAGCTGCAGCTGCTGGATCTTCTGGACCACCACCACCACCACCACAAGGACCTCCACAACTTCACAGTGGTGGAGATCAAGAACAGGAGGAGGATGAGGACGAAGAGGAGAGTAGATTCGTCCGAGAGGACAACATAACCTACAAGCCAAAAGAGCACATCATATGGCAATTTTTTTCTATCCCGAGTGACAAAAAAAAAGTAAATGCACCTAAAGCAACCTGCTTAATCTGTCATCAGGAGCTGTCAAGGGGGAATCCCAACAAGAAATACTCCTTCGGCAACCACACAATGATTAGGCATATGCTTAGAAAGCATCCCAATAACTATTCTAGGGCAGAGGTCAGGGAACTGGCCAAAAACCCTATCCAATCTTCTGCCAGCACCTCCCAAACTACTGTTTCCACCCCATCAGGACCGGAAGTTAGGGAGACATGCTCCATCATACAAACCAACTTTTCAAATTTTAAAATGGTTTGTAAATTGTGTGGTCAAACAATTTGCTATGGTGAGCAATGCATCACACTGATTAATCATGCTTGGGAAAACCACAAGTGCCAAAGGAAATATTAATTTGTTGCACTTTTTTTTTCTCCTGTTGAGCCCTTTTGAAATGCCTGTTTTTTGTTTCTCCCCTTAAAAAATACAAAAAAAACAAAAAATGTTCAGAAAAACCAAAAAAAGAAAAAAATGTTTAAAACCCCCCCAAAAAATATAAAACAACAAAAAGAATAAAAAAAACAGTTCTTTTCAGAACTACCTCCCATTTATATAAAATGACTTAAATTTTTAAATTCTGCCATTCTCTTTTCTCCCCGGTGCGCTCCCCGGTGCATAGTGTATAGCCCCCACATCAAACCTAGGGGGTCAGGGGGGGTCTACCCTGCCCCCTTATGGTCAATTCCCCCTTTGATTTTTGCCACCTCTTGTGTCTCGATCCTACCAAGACACAAGATGGCGGCCGCTCCGGACTGTTTAGAATGTTTACAGACACCCGACAGCCAATCAGATTTCCGTGCGCAACTCGCGTGGCGCGCCCGCTGCGCTCCCCGGTGCGCGTACCGGGGCGCGCTTATAGATATATATTTTTTTTTAACCTAAATTACTCAAAATCCACTGGAGCACATATCTTGAGACATAGCAAAGGCACATCGGGCTACCAGTCCCTACAATTTTGCCAAGATTGGCGGAAATCCATTCAGCCGTTCGGGCTAAAAGTGAGGTCGACCTCCCTATGGAAATTAACATGGGGAAAATGCGTTTTGGGACCCCCCTTTTATCTCGGCCCCCGCTTGACGCATCTCCCCCAAACTTTCAGGGAAGGACCGGAGCTCGAAGAGGCCATTCTGAGGAAATTTTCATGCAGATTCGTCAACCGGCGCCAAAGTTATTCCAAATAGAATTTTGAGATTTAACATTGAAAAAAATCCTAACTATAACTACCTACTGGCAACCGCCAGTAGGTAATATATATATATATATATATATATATATATATATGCGTTTTATAAGATATTTAGTAAAAAAAATACTAAACTGATGATTGTAATGTGTTTGATAATTTAATAATTTGTGTGTATATATATATATATATATATACACACAAATTATTACATTACAATCATCAGTTTAGTATTTTAGTAAAAAAAATACTAAACTGATGATTGTAATGTGTTTGATAATTTAATAATTTGTGTGTATATATATATATATATACACACAAATTATTACATTACAATCATCAGTTTAGTATTTTTTTTACTAAATATCTTATAAAACGCATATAATAATATATATATATAAATATGGGAACACCGGTGACACCTATACTCTACCTGATCCCTAAAATCCATAAAAAGGATATATGATATTGCATGGGAAGATTCTTTTGTTTTAAATAGACACTAGATGTGACATCTCTTTATACAAATATTGCTCACAAGAAGGCCTTCGAGCTATGTCACATTTTTTTTGTTTGAAGTCGATCACGTTACTTCAGCATACACCCATGCTACTAAAAATGGCAAGATGGTGCCTAGAGAAGATTTTTTTTATGTGCAAGAACGACACATACAAACAAACAAGGGGTTCCACAATGGGCGCCTGCTTTGCCCCTAGTTATGCCAATCTACACATGGCATGGTGGGAGGAGCAAGTGCTAAGAAAGAAACACGCAAGATAATGGAGTGATATGGAAACATAGTCATATGGACAGGTTTAATAGATGATTTATTCATTCTATGGAATGAGACCCCAGAGTCTGCAGAGACTTTTGCTTCAAAACTGAATGAAAACAATTTTAACTTAAAATTCACCTCAGACATCAGTATGACAGAGGTATGTTTTATGGACCCAGTGGTACTTGTGAAAGATAATAAACTCCACACTAATATATATAAAAAACCTATAGCTGGAAATTCAATACTGCATGTGAAGAGTTTTCATCCAGTAAAGTTAAAACAGAATATCCCATATGCAGAATATCTACGAATGAAAAGGAATTGCAGTGATAAGACCACCCTGGGTGAAGCCCAGCAGTAACTGGAAAAAAAGTTTACTGATAGAGGCTATAGTTAGTTGGTAGTGAAACAAGCAAAAAAAAGCAGAAATGGTGTCCAGAGAGTCTCTGCTTTTTGGCTAAAGCAAAACTAAAAAGAAAAAAGAAATGGCAAAAGACAAAGGCATACCTAGATGGTAACAGGATATAAACTGTATCATCAGAGAGTAAGGCAAATACTGACTAGACACTGGCACTTGATCAAAAAAAAATATTAACAATTAGGCAAGCAAAATCAATGCGCTAAGAACTAGTAGTGAGCAGTCTGGAGGTGCAGAAAGCAAATACTTGGTTGAAAGGGAGTCCTGGGTTTAAGAGATGTCAAAGATGTAAAGCATGGGGGACGTGGCCAAGCCGCCAACCAAGATGGCCCTGCAGCATTGAAGCTCTGCCAGCCTTGTCAGCTATGTTGCTTCATCCCTCATGAAATTGGCAGCAAACTTTCCAGAACCAGCACCGCAGAGGTAGTGCGGTGCTGGTTCCCGGTGGATGGAGCGGGGCCTCCGTGGCAGTGAACTGGTGCCCTGCAGGATCGGAGGGGAGCAGCCTGTGTCAGCGGCCTGAGCTACCATACAAACTGCACTGGAAGAGAAGTAACATTAAGCGGAAGCACCCGATGAGTGACGAGGATGACTAGTGGTGGTCAGTCAACCAGATGTGGTTTGTGCTGTGTCCTCCTCTGATATGCATTTCGGCCCGGGCGGGATGCAGCCACTCTAGGCTGCCTCTGGTGCACCGCACACACTCCCACCCGTACCTTAGGCCCTGTGGGACAGGGCCTGTGGGCGAGCATGGGAAGCAGCCAACCTATTGCTGTAGGGCATGCAGCTGTGTGAGGGGCTTGGGTGCATTGTGCTTCTCCCTGCACTCGGTTGTCTCCCGGTGTGTCCCCGCTGGATCGCTGCCCTCTGCAACGTGATTTTCAGTAGCCTGAATTTCACACCAGGCCTCCTTCCGCTACCAGACAATTGCTATGGCACAGGCGCAGGCCCCATCACCAAGGTCCATTCCTACCTCTGAGCAGGAGCTGGGGACTGCATTTCACAGGAGGTGCCCCGGATCTTCTACGCCATAGTCTCCCATCTGTCCCTGCGTGGAGCCTTGCTTCCCTCGCTTTCGGCTGTCTGAGCCACCTCGCTGCACAGCCAAGGGCAATCAGATCAGCGCACTGTCATACGTGGCACAGCCATCTATGCCTAGCGCTGTCCTTATCTGGTCATCTTTATGCCTCAGTGGACGCATGGTAGTCCTTCTACTCCTTGCTTTAGGCCTGACAACGAACAGTTTACTTGAAGGACTGACCATCGCTATTGCTCTCCAGGATGCCAGCAACTCTTCACATCTGCTAGCATAAGAGGAGCTACATTCCTTGGCACATAGTGCAACGAGTCCCCTGCTCTCCACATTCCGGAGTCTTTGTTTATTTCTGCTCAACTTCCTCCTTCTATACACGGCCCGCTCCTCTGCGATCTCGCAAACTTCACTGGGCTGCGGCATGGGCCCCAAGGATCCCAAGCAGAAAACCCTTCCTTTTGAGAAACTAATGGAGAGGGTCCCTGACGACTGCTCCAACATGGCGGATGGCGGCCAAGGTCCGGACTGATTTGAAGACTTTTCTGCCCCATCAACCTCCCTGCTTCAAGAGATGAGAGCGGGCTTTCGTGCTCTGGATGGGCGGTTTGAAACCCTTGACAAGAACCTGGCAACCTTGGGGGCTAAGTCAAAGTCCATGACAGATGCCTAGATGTTGCAGAGGCCTGTATCTCGGATGTAGAAGATGGCACAGCGCATTCTATTAAGCGGCTGCAATGGGTGGAACGCATCCTTAAGGAGGTGGCCATTAAAAATGAAGAACTTGAAGCGTGCAGCCGACGCAATAACATACGCATCCTAGGAGTGCCGTGGACCACTGCAACAGGCTGCCTCGACCTCTTTTTTGAGTCTATACTCTCTGACCTGTTTGGTAATGAGTCCTGTAGTGGAGTGTGCCCATTGTTCCCGGTGGCCCTGGCCCAACTGAGGCTGTCCCCCACATCCTATTATTGCGCACATCATAAACTTTAGGGATCGTGACACTGCATTACGTCTCGCTAGGGAACATGGGGACACCATATGGCAGGGCTCAATACTTGTTTTCTTTCCAGACTTCACGGCCATGGTGCAAGAGGCTTGTCGTAAGTACAAGGGGGTTAAGGCCACCCTCAGGAACTTGGTTTGAAATACGGCATGTTATACCCCGCCAGACTGCGAGTTGATATTGAAGGCCTGGCCTGCATGTTTGAGAATACTACCAAAGTAAAGGACTTTTGCCAAGCTTATAAACAAAGCAACAAGCAAGCGGCGTTGGGCGGGAGTAGACCCTCTCCTCCACATAGCGGCTCTGAAGCAAGCATGGAACTTTTCTCTGGTTCAGGAAATGATTGACTTTGCTGAATGGTTCTTTTATATTATTGCTGTATTATTGGGGGATGATCATACTCATCCTTTTTGGTCTGTTTCAAATGGCTGCTAGGCTGTCGTGGCGTTGCCACTCCCCATGGTGTATACCTTGGTTTTGATTTTGTTCCAACGGAAGTACCATTTCAGGGCTTTTCCTTTTCGATGTAAAGTTGATTAGTACTCTAGGTTCTACTATGTGTTGGGGTTTTGCCTTACTTTTTATGTAGTGAGGTTGGGTGGGGGGGTTACTTATCATGCCATAACAATTGTTGTTTACTATTTACTTTGTTCAATGTCACAGTGCGACATTAGTGGTTGGTGCCTGCAACGCTCCTATGTACCACATCCCCTAGATGGCTCAGCTAGGAAATATTGTTGGCCCCTCTAGCTTATCCTTGATGTCCTGGAATGTCCAGGACTCAACAATAATCATAAGAAACATCAGATTATTCATTGTCTGCTTCAACACAATGTTGATATTGCTTTTCTGCAAGAAACGCATCTTCTGAAGTCCGACTCGGTCTGCTTCACCTCCAGTTGGGGAGCTCACAGATATTTTGCACAGCCATCCTTATCCATGAGAGGGTTCCCTTTAGTTGTCACTCAGTCATCAAAGATAGCAAAGGTAGATACACACTCATGGTGGGGACACTTATGGACTATGGTGTTGTGTTGATCAGTGTGTACACCCCGAACACTGATTCCCCCAAATGTTTCCATACGCTACATGCCCAGCATTCAAAGTTAGATCCCATTTTACTATTGATGGGTGGAGACTTTAATCTGCTCCTTGATCCCGAACTGGATAGCACTGCTAAATCACATGGCACTAAGCACCATGCTCGCCGTGCTCTCCAAGAACTTTGCAACCAATTCTCTCTAATAGATGTATGGCGCAGGCACAATCCCTCCCACACTGACTTCACGCATTATGGGGGCCACTACAACACCTGGACTAGAATCGACTCTTGGCTTCTCTCTCCTGGGGTCTCCGGTTGGTATCATTCCCTAGTGACACTCCCGAGAATGTACTCCGATCATTCCCCGGTTAACCTCCTCCTATGGATTCTGCGACCTGATGGATAATAGAGACAATGGCGCTTCCCTTGTTGCGCCTCAGTGACAATCTATTCAACGCTGGGGTACACAAGGCCATTGATGACTGCTTTATCATCAACACAGGCTCAGTAGACACATGGGCAGTCCAATGGGAGGGATTCAAGGCATAAATCAGAGGTGTTTGCATAGCTAAGCATTCAGGGGTACTTAAAGCTTTTCGCACTATGATAGCGAGCCTAGAGCTGAAAACACGCCGAAATCAACGCCCTCCTCAAGAAGCCCAAGGCAGACCCCAAGGACCTCAAGAACTTCCGGCCCATCTCCCTGCTCCCGTTCCCGGCGAAGGTCATCGAGAAAATCGTCAACATGCAAATGGCCCGCCACCTGGAAGACAACAACATCTTAGACCAGTCCCAGTCTGGATTCAGACGCAACCACGGCACCAAGACAGCCCTCATCGCCGCCCCAGACGACATCAGGCGCCAGCTAGACAACGGCGAAAAATCAGCCCTCATCCTCCTGGACCTGTCAGCCACTTTCGACGCGGTCTGCCATCGTATTCTAAAGACACGCCTCCTAGAAGCCGGAATCCAAGAGAAGGCCCTTGACTGGACCACAATTTCTCAGGAACGGATTAAGTATAAATTTAGAAGAATCAAAGGTGATGATATTAAATCAAAAACTGAAAAAGCCACACCCACAGTGGTTTCTGCGAAACCAGAACATGGAAATAGTCAAAGAATACAAATATTTGGGAATCATTTTTGATACGTAAGGCTCTTTAAACAACAAAAAATGGTAATAAAGAACAGAAGGATATCATTGGCCATTGCACTAAAGAGTATTAAGGGCAAAATAGCAGGACCAAACCTAATCCCTCTGTTAGACGTTTTACAAGCAAGACTATTGCCATTGATAACCTAGGCAGCGAATGTATGAGAGGGAGAGACAAGTCCACCTTAGATAAAGTAGTAGCCAAAGCAATGCGAATACTTTTCAGTCTCCCGCCGTACACCTCGCCAGCTCAACTAAGGCTTGAGTTTGGCCTACAGAAACAACAAATAGCACGCAAGGCTGCTTATGTAAAATGCTGGCACAGAGTAAAGAGTGCTGAGATGGGCACCCTGAACACCTACCTTTGGAAAGAGATGGAAAGAAACATGGACAGCCCTGCAATGGTCTATCTCCAAGCAGCAATAAGCACCCTTGAGCTAAAAGACCTTTGGGAAGCGAACTGCACACATAAATGTTTTAAGCGGCTCGTTAACAAAACTATGAAGATACAATCCCTGTAAGAAGATAAAGTAGAATTAACCGAGAGGACTCACAGATGGTTCATGATCCAGAGCTACTCCAGGCTCCAACCACAGGCTTACCTAGGCACTGGTTTCTCAAAGGCGGCGAAGGAATCCTTTCTGCAGTTGAGGATGGGAGTAATACCTTCAAAAGCAGCCAAAGACGTCTGCGAACACGCCGCAGGCACTGTTGGCAAACTTTAAGGGGGATGACTTTCAATTAGCCTGCAGAGTGGTTTGCTTTATGAAATTAGCAAACACTGTGCTAAACCCAGCCGTTAGTCCATAAACTAGAAAGACTCTGATCTGTGGAAAACTCTTACCTGTAAAGAACTGGAAAAACTCTGATCTGCCAAAAAACTCTTACCTGTAAATAATATTCTCGTGCCAATGTTTGACAGAGTTTTTGCTCATTATTCCAAGAACAAAAATCATATATTGATAGAGTCTCACATAAACCTCTGGGTTTTAACTTTTTCTATTTAAGGAGAGTATAAGATTCCTTTTGTACATATTTATATTTTCATATTTATTAATATTGCAAATTTTGAAATGCTTTTGAATTAATATGATTGTTAGAAAATGTTTCCTTTTTTTGCCTTTTTATGTGCTTTGCAAAAGTGCTCAATTATGTATTTTAAGACCAATTGCAAAGATTTTTATTAATCATGCAATAAAGAATTTTCTTTACTTACCTTGACTGGACCATGTCCTTCCTCTCCGGCAACGCAGAACCCAGAGCGTCCGCCTCCCGCCCTTCCGATCTGAGGCCACCGACATCATCTGCGGCGTACCCCAGGCCTCATCCCTCAGCCCAACGCTGTTCAACGTCTACATGGACCCCCTTGCACAAGTGGCCCACCAGCACGACCTCAACATCATCTCCTACGCCGACTACACACAGTTCTTCCTCTCCCTCACCATGGACCCGCACACCGCCAAAACAAACCTCCACGAGGGAATGGAGGCCATCGCCGACTAGATGAGGAACAGCTTTCTGAATCTTAACTCGTACAAGGTGGAGGTACACATTCTCGGACCCACCCCCTCAGCCTGGGATGACTCCTGGTGGCCGACCATACTCGGAACAGCACCAACACCCACCGACAATGCACGCAACCTGGGATTCATCCTCAACTCCTCCCTTTCCATGTCTAAACCGGTCGGCGCTGTCTCCTCCTCCTGCTACAACACCTACTGCATGCTCCGCAGGATCTACAAGTGGATCCTGACCGAAACAAGAAGAACGGTGACACAGGCCCTCATCAGCAGCAGACTGGAATTCGGCAGCGAATTCTACGCAGGAATCCCAGCCAAACACCTACGACAACTACAACGCATCCAAAACGCCTCCACCCGACTGATCGTCAACGTTCCCCACCGCAGCCACATCACCCCCCACCTGAGAGACCTACATTGGCTCCCTGTCGACAAGAGGATCACCTTTAAGCTACTCACCCACGCACACAAAGCACTCCACAACGCCAGACCAGCCTACTTTAACAGCAGACTCAGCTTCTACACCCCCACCCGCCAGCTCCGCTCGGCCAGCCTCGCCCTCCCCGCTGTCCCCCGCATCCAACGAACAACCTCCAGTGGCAGATCCTTCTCCTACCTCACCGCCAAGACCTGGAACACCCTCCCTACCCACCTATGGCAGACCCAGGACCTGCTCGCCTTCAGAAGACTCCTCAAGACCTGGCTCTTCGAGCAGTAGCGGCACCCCCTCCCCTCAGTGCCTTGAGACCCTCACGGGTAATTAGCTCTCTTTACAAGTACTTTGATTGATTGATTGATTGATCTTATGGACTTAGACAATGCAGCACAGAGATCCACCGGCCTGGACGCGACGAGGAAACAATTGACTCTCCTCATGGAATATAGAGCCGCAGCAGATCGTGAGATCCTCTTTTTGGATAAATATCAAACCACACAACACTATGGCAAGGGAGAGCATCCAGGTCGTGTGCTGGCACAGCAGCTTTGTCCTCCATATAGTAAAGCCTACCTCACCGAGCTTCGTTCCTCCACCGATGAGCTACTCCATGGCACCATGGAAATTTATGAAGAATTCCTTGCATACTTCAGATCTTTATATATTTCTAAAGTAGGACAAGATCCCACAGCGCAGGAAAATTATCTTTTCTGGGATTGCGCTGGTATACCCCGATAAGGGTATGTAGGAGAACCGATCTCCGATGCTGATGTACTATGTGCCATTGATTCCCTTCATGGCTCCTCTGCCCCTAGGCTAGATGGCTTTAGGGAAATTCTAAAAAGCCTATAAAGATGATTTTTTGGCACCCCGTCTCATCGAAATATATGCAGAAGCCCTTGAATCCCAGATCCTGCCCTCTACGCTCCGTGAAGCGGTTATCATACTTCTACACAAGCCTGGCAAGGACCCGTCATTATGTGGGTCTGACAGACCTTTATCCCTGCTTAATTTGGATTATAAAATTCTTGCTAAAATTGTCGCCAACCGCTTATCTCAATTGATGGAAAACTTAACTCGCCTGTAAAATCCAGGTTCGTCCCCCTTTGGTTGGCGTCCTTGAACCTCGGAACGCTGTTCTCAGTCCTTCATAGAAAAAACCCTGAGGTCCCAGCTTCGGCGTTTCTTTTATAGCCTTTATCCTTTTAAGGCCTTTGATATCTTGGAATGGCCTTTCTTTATGTCGGTCATGCGCCGCGTGGGTATGCCAATGGGTCTCATAGCCACCACTGCAGTGCTATACAGCCGCCCATGGTGAGACTCCGCCTGAATGGTATGCTTTCCCGATCCTTCCCATTATCTTGTGGCACACAGCAGGGGTGCACCTTTTCACCTTTATCATTCATCCTCGCCATGGACCCCCTGATTCGCCACTTCCAAGAGAGGCATCTACAGAGAGGCCTGCAATTCAACACTGGCCCACTTCTAGTTTCGCTCTATGCAGATAATACCATACTGTATGTTCGGGAGCCCCAGGTGAATTAGAGTGATTCTTTGGTTTGGGCAGCACTCTGGCCTGGGCATTAACTGGCGAAGGTCAGTTTTCTTTCCCTTAACTTCCAGTACGACCCTATGGGAATGTGAGTTACCTCTTGAGTGGAGCTCAGACTCCGTTATTGGCAATATTATTGACTTGGCATTAATGTGCACTTGGACGCTGATCAGATTATTTGCCTCAACTATGGACAGGAAGTTGGGACACTTGAAGCCCATGTGGAGCATTGGCTGCGGTTGCCTTTGTCCCTTGCTAGCAGAGTCGCTATCACCAAGATGGTATTCCTACCCACATTTTTATATCTTTTTAACAACATCCCTATACCCCTCCCAAACAGTTTTTTCTCCTAGATACGAATGCACCTTCTCCATTTTGTTTGCGGGGGCAAGCAGCCACGTGTTCGCTGACAGGTTCTCATTCTACCCTATGAGAGGGGGGTATGGAGTGCTACATCTTCATCTGTACCCCCTTGTGGCGCAAAGCAGCTTTGCATTCCAATGGTATCATCCCTATGCCAGGATCCCGTTCCTCCGCCTGGAAGCAGATTTTGTTCTCCCTGAACGTCTGTCCACTGTCCTACCGAAGGGTGTACCCAGGGAGCCTCATGGTATACAGATGGTCTCACGTACCAGCTGGGCATGGAACAAACTCACGTGTCTCGCTGGTGCCCCAACGCTATATTCCTTGGCGCTTCCCTCCCAAATGCCCGCTGGCTTCCTATAACAGGTGAGAGACTGGTACAGCGCTCTTTACCCAAATTTGGCATCACGAAAATGGGTGACTGGTATCCTGATGGACATATTTTTTCCACTGAGGAAGACAACCGCTTTTGCATTGCTTCGTTCATGGACAGCCTTGTATTCGGTTAGATCCGCGCTGCTCTCAAAGCCACGATTCCAGGGTTTCCCATTGCACCGGCCTCGTTCCCTCCTCTTACTCTCATCATTGAGAGTGAAAGTGGGATACACCTTATATCTAAAATCTACAAGGTATGCTCTGGCATGCTACCTGTTTGTGATTATAAGGTCCGAAGGGACTGGGAGGAGGATATGAAAAGAAAAAGGATTAATAAAAGCGCATGGCTGCCCGGGAGCGTCCCAGCGCTGGAGTACAGAGGACATCCGAGGGGAACTGGGGGGGGGGGGGGGGGGGGGGCATAGGTTTTTATTATGAATCCTGAGGGAACAGGAACGTTTTCAGGAGTTTACTAAATTTCAGGTAGCTCGGTTCGGATCGAAGCCTAACCGGAAGGGAGTTCCACTGGGTCGCAGCATTGAACAAAAAACGGCGTCCTCCAGTTCGTGCCTTCCTAACTCTTTGAACTGTGGCCAAGTTACCATGAGCGGAGCGCAGAGTCCTGGTGGCTTTATAGGATTAGAGTAAGTTTCTAAGGATAGGGGGCCCCTTTCCCTGAAGGGATTTATGGGTGATGCACAAGGTCTTAAATTTAATCCTTTCCCGGATTGGCAACCAGTGGAGGGCCTTGATTGCCGGTTTAGCCGATGATCTCCGGGGAGTGCCTATAAGCAGCCTGGCCGCTGAGTTCTGGATGCGCTGAAGGATGTTGATAGTTGATTCTGGAGCGGCCAAAAAAAGGGCATTGCTATTGTCTAAGCTGGATAGGATTAGACCCTGAATAAGCAACTTTCTGGATTGTGCCGGTAGTAGGGAGAGGATCTTACGGGTTGAACGGAGTAAGCCCACACAGGTACCGGCACTCTTTTTTGCCTGTGTCTTAAGGGAGAGGTCCTGCTCAAGCCACACCCCTAAGCTTTAAAGTTCCTTCTTCGGTGCAGGGAGATCCCCCAGGCACAAGGGCCAGATGAAGGTAGGAAGAGATGTCATTTGCTGGCCCAAAAGCATGAGTTCTGTCTTTGTGCCGTTCAATTTAAGTCGGGAGTCACACATCCATGCGTAAATTTCGGAAAGGCAGTTCTGCAGGTTTTCTGAGTTACCCTTCTCCAGGGAAAGCGAGACGACCAACTGGGTGTCGTCTGCATACGTAATGACTTTAATTCCAAAGGGAGTGACCACATCCTCCAGGGGGGCCATATAAATGTTAAACAAAGTAGGGCTCAGTGATGAGCACTGAGGCACCCCACACTGGAGGGGAAATGGCTTGGAGCGTGCGCTTCCTTCCCAAACCTGGAAAGTTCTATTCTTCAGAAAGGGTGTGAGCCACAGCAATGCTGTGCCCGTTACCCCTAGATTGAAGAGGCGCTGGACTAAGATCTTATGGTCCACTGTATCAAATGCTGCACTTAGATCCAGGATGATCAGCGCGGCCGATCCTCCCGAATCCAAGATGCACCGTGCCTCCTCGACCACTGCTAATAAAGCGGTCTCAGTACCCTGACCAGGGCGGAAACCAGTTTGAGAAGTGCGAAGCAACCTATTGGTTTCCAAGAAAGCGGAGAGTTGCTGATTTGAAAATTTTCTCCACAATCTTGCTAAGACCTGGCAGCAGAGAAATTGGTCGGAGGTTTTCTACATCTAGGGGGTCAAGTTCTGTTTTTTTAGTAGCGCCTTTACTACTGCCTGCTTCCAGGTGATGGGCTATCCCATCACCGATGAACAATGGGCCAAATGCTGCGCCGTCACAAAAGATGTTTCACTAAACAGCAGGTACAAATGACTACATTTTAAATTCCTCCGCAGACTATACATCACACCTCCCAAAATACACAGACTAGACCTGACCAGGCCTCACACCTGCTACCACTGCAATGCCCCACACACAGATTTCGCACATCTCACGTGGACCTACCCTGTTTTGCAACCAAATTGGGAAAAGGTACATAAAGCACTAGGCGACATGACTACACTGTCTCTCATTCCAATTCCGGAGGTGGCACTTTTAGGATACGTGGTAAACTTCCCCCAAAAATGTAGGCGATTCGCTGGCCTTAGTCTATTACTGGCCAAACGTGAAATAGCGATCCACTGGGTACGCAAGACAGCTCCAACTGTACTGGATTGGTTGAATAGTCTAGCATATTGTAACGTCGATAGTGAGGTTTATTCCAGTACCCTACCTGGCTCATCTCACCCCAAAGATATTTAGGGTCCCTACAGGGCATATGTGGAGTCCATTCACCACAATTCTGATACACTGCTGGAACAAGTCAAGTCAAGTCAAGTCATAAAATTTGTATAGCGCACTACATACCCAGAGGGTTTCAAGGTGCTAAGGAAGGGAAGGAGGATTACTTGTCAAATATCCACGTTTTAAGTTGTTTTCTGAATGCTAGGTGGTTCTGGGTAAGGCGAAGGTAAGCGGGGAGTGAGTTCCATGTTTTAGCAGCCAGGTATGAAAAGGATCTGCCTCCCATGGTAGTCTTGTTGATGCGAGGTACAGTGGCGAGGGCTTGGCTGGAAGAACGTAGTTGGCGGGAGGGGGTGTAGAAGGATAATCGTGAGTTGAGGCAATCTGGTCCGATGTCGTAGAGTGATTTGTGTGCGTGGGTAAGCAGTCGGAAAGTGATCCTCTTATTGATGGGTAGCCAGTGGAGGTCTTTAAGGTGACCAGAGATGTGTTTGTTGCGTGGGACAGCCGTCGCTCAAATGATTCATGGACTAGAGGTCCTCGGCTCCCTATTTCTAAATGGTCCCATCTGTGATTACTGGGTTTCTGAGGGACCGTGATATCACTGTGGAGCGACACAGGATATTGGTTGGTGGAGGGGAAGTGGTCCTTAGAGATTATGTTTTGTATTCCTTACTTGTCTCCTAGCCATTATTCTTTAGATTGTGGATATTGATTGTGCCAGACTGTATATTGATATTTTATGATATGCAGCACATTCTACGATTGATCTGTCAATGACTGCAAACAGCTATGGTTCTACTGATATGTTACGTTAAAAAAAGATAAATAAAACTATGAAAAAGATGTAAAGCATGCAAATATGGTATGAATATAAAGGAAATTGAGTCACCATTGTTAAAAAAACATTGAAGATGCGCAACTCTTATACCTGCAGAAGTGTTTATGTGGTGTATGTACTGAAATGTCCATGTCCAAAACTTTATGTGGAGAGCACCTTAAATATGGTGCATGTAAGAATATTGCAGCATTTGATGGCAATTCAAAATGATGATAAGAGTTATCCAGTTGTCCATCATATTGATGAACATCCCAATGGCAGATGTGAAGATTTACAGTACTTCGTCATTGACTCAGTACCAAAAATAGGAGGGGAGGCAACAGAGAGTTGAAATTAAGACAGCTTGACAGCTTGTTATCTCGAGCACTAAAATCAAAAACGGTTTCGGGGTTTCATCCCTCATCAGCCAGGTTAGCTTGACTCCAGTGGCATGGAGAGCCCTAGACCCTCGTCTGGGCCTACCCGTCCCACTCGGGGTGACAAATGCAAAAGGAAACAATTGATGGACAGAATGCAAGATGAGGGGTGATGCCCTGAAACCAGTTCCAGGATGCTTGTTTCCGGTCCAGGGAGGACTTGGCTCGGCAGTTCGGTCTGGACTGTTCCAATGAGGCACAGGGTCTAGACTAATTTGAATATGGCTGGGTCTAGACTGGGGTGGCATGGTGAGCAGAAGAACAATGGATTTAACCTAGATCTATTGATGGGTGAGAATGTTTGATTTGCTGTGCAATCCCTCCATCATCTGTGTGTCTTTTACTTTTAAATATATTTCATGTTTATTATTATTATTTTGTATATATCAAAACAAAACTCTTTCAGGCATAGAGTGACGCATAAATTATGCAAAAAAGAAGGAGAATAACTCTGGGTAGTTCTCAAGTTTAGGTGGAAAGCAGCTCCTGTTAGAGCACTCTAAACACCAGCGACACTCTAGATCTGCTCATCTCAAATGTCTGTTTTTCTATCAAAGTCTTGCCACCTCAAGAGTCCACCTGCTAGTGCTAAGATGCCAGGGCTTCTAAGGTCTAACAGGGCATTGTAAGGTCAAGCATAGGAATGTGCTCCCTCAGGAGAGTGGTACTGGTCATAAATGCTGAACCTGGTTCCCCAGTTCCAAATCAGAAGCTCTGGTCATAGTGCCATATTCTCTTCCCCAATGCCCACCATACTGCCCCACTGAGATAAACTCACACTGCCTTCAGCTACAACCCAATTGTGCCCCACTATAAACACCTGGATGCAACTCATTCCATATTATACTCTAGACAAGAGTAATATGCCGCCTAAAAAAAAACGTAATAACATCCTGGAAAAAGCAAACACATAGGGAATGCTCGATTAAGTAATGCACGTGAAATGTAAGCAGGAACAACATGGTTACCTTAACACTTTTGCACTCATTTTTTAGAAATCAATTAACGTTTTTGCCTGAAAAGTCAAAGACATGACCATAGGGCCCGAAGGGACCCGGTCAATGTCTATTGCTTATATCCTTAAAAAACATAAGCAGTATGGTTTAAAACCAGCACATTCCTGAACACATAATGGTATTCATTTTATATACTAAAATAAGGAAAACAGCTGATCGCATTAAACGTTTTCGACTCCACGCATCAACAGAAAGACGAGAATACGAAAGTAGAACTTCACTGGAAAACTCTGTACAGTGGCCCTAATGTGTTTGGGTGTGAATAAAACCAATCTGTCCACTTTGTGACCACTCTGTCTTGCTTTATTTACTTAATGTTGTAGGAAAACAGCTGATAAGGCTCACATTAAACATTTCCACTCATGCATCAACAGAAAGACTAGAAAACAAAAGTGATGCATCCATGGCAAACTCTGTAAAGTGGGCACCAATGTGTTTGGGCATGAATAAAACCAAGGTGGCCACTATGCGACCACTCTGTTTTTTTATGAATTTTTCAAATTTTGAATCTTCTTTTCTCTCTATCCCGAAGCTGCCCTGTAAAAATGTGAGAAAAAGATGACATTTCCATCAAAAGTGTTTCGTTCTCTTTTGGATCCATTTCACAGGGGAATGAATGAAGGAAAGAAGAGGAAAGAGAGGGTAAGAGCCGTTTCCTGAAGTCAATCTTAGATTCAGCAAGTGAGGAGGAGCGAAATAGAGATAGAAATAGAGGGAAAAAGAGGAAGACAGAGGTGGGTGCAGCTGACCGTGGCAGAGCAGAAGAAGTGGACGCTTTTCTTGTCAGAGCAGAAAGCAGAAGTGCTTCTTTCTGGCCAGACATGCTGTAGTATCCTGGTTTGGATGCCATGTGCCTTTCCCATTAACCTGTCTTGCTACTCATCCTATCTGGGTGAATGGTAGAATGTTGAGTGTGTGAGGTAATATGGAATGTGTGGTGTGCCTGGTGGATGGATGACAGTTGGAAGAGAGGGCTGAGTAGCAAGAGAGCTGCTCCTGGTGGGGCTTAGGAGAGACTTGAATGATACTTAAATGATTACTTGATTTAACCTGAAATCCATCTAATAAACATCATCAATCAATACTACTCGGCTACAGATCATCTTATTACATTTGGCAACGTTTTGGACTTACCTGCACGGCTTATTACTTCAAGTCTCTCCTAAGCCCCACCAGGAGCAGCACTCTTGCTACTCAGCCCTCTCTTCCAACTGTCATCCATCCACCAGGCACACCACACATTCCATTGTTTTGAAACTCTATTTGTACATTATATTGAGACTTTTTCATGATATGGGCAATTTATTTAGTTAAAGCAGTGACAGTGTCAGTTGGCCGTTACCTGCCTCTTCTTTTTGGCCTTCGTCTCGAGCTGCTTTCATCACGCACACTCTTACGTGCGTATTTCATTGCTGTCACATCTCGCAAGACAGCTTGGTGACGCCGGGAGCCGTCCAGCGCGGCGTCACCCTACGTGCCACCATTTTGGGAATGTCATTCTTTTTATTTATTAACTCTGAAGCACGCTGCCAACCACGTATTATTCTTCCCTTTCACCATTTGATTGGTCCGATGTCAGAAAATATTGGTACATCTTATCCAGCACGTCAAGCTCTTCAGCTCTCCTCCAGCGATGTGCACGCCGTTCTGCTTATTAAATAAAGTGCGTATACGTCATCGATGCGCACGCTATTTGTTAATTATTAAATATTGCGTTTTACAGTTCAACAGCGCTCACGCTGTTATAATTGCGCTGTTACCGCCATCTTATCTCGATCTCACTGGATATCTGTGTTTATGAAGTATAGTGCACCTTTTTTTAGCGATGCGCACGCTAATCTTTATTTAATTATAGGAAGCGCATCTTACTTCTGCGATGCGCACGCTAATTGTTTATAATTAAATATAGCACATCTTTCTTCAGCGACGCGCACGCTAAATTTATTAATTAAATACAGCGCGTCCTATTTATGTTTCACACAAACTAGATACAATTAATCTAGTACAGCGCTTTGCCAGATCAGTAATGCAATCAACTTCTGAGTAGTTGATGTTAGTCTCTTCAAAATTCACCAATGGACACTATATTTTTCAGCTTCTTGGGGACATTTCTCGGTTTTTCACTATGGTTTGTGGTGGACTTCAATTTCAAGTAAGTGATTCCACAGTTTATGGATGTATTTCACCTCATTTAAAGTCCTGTATTATTTTACAAGAAATTAAGACTGCCTTCTGTTATGATCCTCAGTCCTTCATCCTGACAACGGTGTCCACTTTATTTATTTTAGTTTATTGTTTTAAGGAAGTCTGTATTTAGTCTTTATTGTATTTAGTTCAATATTTGCAAGAGTCTACATATTTATACACTTACAATTTACGTGTGACATTCTGAAATCAATTGGCATTCTAAAGTTAATTTGCTAATTTAGTAGGTTATTTTCACAAGTGTTTAAAATAGCATTCTGAAGATAATTTGCTATTTTTTTATGTTAAAGTGCTAGCATGTGTTAAACAGTGGCGACATGAAGGAGCGGAAGAATAGCATTCTAAAGTTAATGTGCTATCCTAGAAGATTTTACATGAATTTTAATAGCATTCTAAAGTTAATTTGCTATCCTAGAAGATTATTACAAGAATTTTAAAAGCATTCTAAAGTTAATTTGCTGTTTAGTATAGTAAATTCAATGCTATATACATATGTATTCTTTATAGTTAAATGCTACATGTTAGCATATGTGCTGCATACATTGCATGTGACTCTATAGTTTAGTCACCTTCATATTTCTTTATTTATTTTTTACAAATTGCATACATTGCATGTGACTCTGTAATTTAGTCACCTACATATTCCTATTGAGTGTACGTTGTGCACACGTCACTTTATAGGAATTGTAATTTAATTAAGTACTTTTTGGTGATTTTCTCGTTCGCACATTTTAATTGTTGACTTTTCCGTTTCTTTCACTTTGCTGGTCTGGCCAACTGGCATGTGTGTGGGTTACGGTCAATTCTATTCATTACATCTTCTGAATTTTTTTTGCGAAAATATGTATTATCAATCTATTTCTGTTTTACGTGTAAAGGGGGAAGGAGTGGTTGCATTGTATACTTTTATGTTTTATGATAGTTAAGTTTTTCAATGCAAGCTTAATTGTAGAATGACCATTCTCATTTTTATACTGTTCATTTGTTTGTTCCTTCTAAGGGGGAAGGTGGTGTAGTATCCTGGTTTGGATGCCATGTGCCTTTCCCATTAACCTGTCTTGCTACTCATCCTATCTGAGTGAATGGTAGAATGTTGAGTGTGTGAGGTAATATGGAATGTGTGGTGTGCCTGGTGGATGGATGACAGTTGGAAGAGAGGGCTGAGTAGCAAGAGAGCTGCTCCTGGTGGGGCTTAGGAGAGACTTGAATGATACTTAAATGATTACTTGATTTAACCTGAAATCCATCTAATAAACATCATCAATCAATACTACTCGGCTACAGATCATCTTATTACACATGCCCAGATACGGCCTGTGTGCCGACCAGTGTGGGAATTTGACCTCCCATGCTATAAACATCAGCAATGATAAATGTTGTCAGCACATGACCAACATTGCTTAGCATTATGAAACCCACTTTGAATTTTTAGACTATAGGAAATGCTAATAATAAAAATAAATATGCACACATGCCCACTTCAAATAAAACCTACAAAGGAGGAGGTTAAGTGAACTGCAAGCAGCGCTGTGTGCCAGCCATTCGCAAGGAGAGGGCAGAAAGAACAAGCAGCACTATGTGCCAGTGAACAACAGCAGAGGGCTGAAAGAAATAGTGCTCTAAAAAAAAACATGCGGCCTATAGTGAAAGGATCCAAGTAGCAGGGCCAGTAGCCAGGGTGGTAGCAAAACAGCCTCAAGGAGGGACAAATGTACACTATTCACCAACAAAAAATATGACATTTGTAGAGGTAGACCGAGCAACCAATGAATAGCGGTGGGCGTGCAGCGTGCATGTTACCTACAGCCTTCCTCGCAGAGCCGTGAATATGCTCTGCCTCTAGACTCGACCTAAAAATGGAAGTTGAAGGAAAAAAAGAACTTTCCTCAGTACAATCCAGTTTTCAGATGTTCTGTCTGCATTCGCTACCGGTAAGCAAGGACTGTGAAACTAATAATTTTAAACTATTTTTGGCATTGTCTTGCACATTCTACACACCAACGAAACCAGAAATTTCCTGGCTTTACTAGTGATTATTGCTAGTGGGGAGGAACAAGCAAACTAGTCTGTTCTTTTTGCATGTGTCCTCTCTGTTAGCTGTTCTAGAAGGGCATACATGAGCACATTAGAATTTATTTTGGAGCTGCGTAATTTTGGCTCTACCCTTACATGTCACAGAAAAGCAGTATTTACGGGAGATGGACATCCCATACTCTATGTGCTTCATTCTAATAATGAGAATGATAACATAGAGAGTTATTGAATACCCCTTTTGTTATTAAAATGTATTAATTCTAGACCTTATAGATTTAGAATATAAAGTGGTGTGTTAAAATGCATTTAATGCAGTGATTTCACTAGGGACTATAGATTCTGAACCGTGTATGTGCTTTAATGTTCTGATTATAATGTGACCATTTGCAGTTCTCGTTTACTTTTACGTGTAGAATTTGCGAGCCATACTGCATATATTGAAAGTACAGTTTGCCTTATAATCTGATTTCCTTTATTAATGGTTGCATTTATTTTGAATTGTACGTGCACATATAGCCAACTATTCAACGTGTATAATGAAATGATTTGCTGAATTAGCAAAAGCGAGGGCATTAAGCTTACAGTCTTAGACACTTAACCTTCAGCTTGTACAAGTGGTTTGCTTTTCGATTGTTTTCTTCTCTGCTGGGTCTCTTCATGATCTCATAGCCAGTGAAAGGAGTAGCTATGGCCTAGTGATAGTGATGTAGAAGCAAGAACGATCAGCAAAGAAATGTGGTGCTAATAAGTTGATAGAGGGAGTACATTTATTTGGTATCTGGCAGGAGACATTCAAAGCCGCTCAGATGGCCTAAGTAGTGGGATGCAAGGATCAGCTACTGGTATTGGTCGCATGAGAGATGTGCTTATCTTTGACTCATTTAGGTTCAATTAGAGGTCCTTTGTTGAAGCAGCCCTGACCCTTATTGATATGGGAATGTACAGACTTCTCTACTATATTTATCTAAGACAGTAAGGCTATGTGACTTATACTTGACTGCTAAAAATATTTGTACTGAAATCTGTTCCTATGCTGACACCTTCCTTATTATTTTAATTTTGACGTCCTTTCCCTAGATGACTTTAGTTTTGTATAGGATTTGACTAGTTATCTAGAATCTATTTATGACCAATCGAGAGAACCAGAAATATTACAAAGAGCATCAGATGCTATGTCTTCTCTTTTGCATTACTGCCACTGAATTTCGTGTATTCTTCTTACTATTCAGACTGAACTTTATAATAAGATTTGGTCTGCCATTGGTGATTTTGTACCTTTATAATATCTTTTTGAGATTCATGTATATCAGTTTGGCTATTCATTTGTAATAAACCATCTTACCCTTATTTTCTGATTCATAATCTTCCTTGTGTTGTTAAATGGGTTATACGAATGTTAAATTGTTTGGTAATGTTACCTCTTTATTGTCTCTCAGTCAGCTACAAAGATTAATCGCAGCAAGTAGTTAGAGTGGCCCTTCGCTCTTTCTATTTCTAGTTAAAAATGAACATTGATACTTGATAATTTCGTTTTTCTTTCCCCATTTGTAGATTTCTCAAGCTGCGAGGGTGGAGCATAGCAATTTTACAAACTTTTAATAAGCGAAGAATCTGTTTAAATTTTTCAAAACTATTTTCAGAGTCAATACCTTGTTTTCTTTTTGGTTATTTTGCTACCATGGAGAAGTGTGGCTCAATGGTTAGAGTGGCAGACCCTGATGCAGAGGTCTGGCCTTGGACCAGCGTTCAATTCCCTGCCTCGGCGGGTCTTGGGCTCAAAATTCCACGGACCTGATAATTCTCACCTCTGTGCCTATTCCAATCATGGAGTCCCACTCTGCAACTCTGGGCAATAGCTTGCTCAATCTCCACAACGGGCCCCACAACGCTAAGGATGCCTGGCCTCCACCTTGGGGATCCCCAGGAGTGGACGCCTCACAGGGAAAGCCAGGATGGGTTCCACAGCGTTATTCGTACAAGCGCCTTGAGACCCTTGCGGGTGAGTAGTGCGCTATACAAGTATCAATTTACATTTTACATTGAAACCTAATCTGAAAACAACTCTCTTTCTAAATATATAACTTTTGTGTCTCCAAAACTGGAAAATGTGCCCCTAGTTAACATGTTGTACCAATCCTGTGTGAGGGGCTGAGTGATGATTTCTGAGACGTTTTACAAACCATAATAATATGTCACCTTGCTTTGCCACACACATGCACTTTGTGTTGCTTTGCACTCAACATATTACTGCACGATGAGTTTATTTTCAAGAGAAAATTTAATAATGTGGACAGATAAGAACCAAAACCATAGACGGGCTCAGGAGTACCTACAAACAACCAAACAATAGATCATGCAACATATGCACAAAGTAAGTCCTTTCCTTACCTGGGGGTCCTTGAGTCGGCCTAAATCTGGGTAAAGGTAGAACTTGATCCCTTGCAGAGCCCCTGGCAGGGTGACACCTCTGATTAAAAGAACTATCAGCATGAGGTAAGGGAACGAAACAGTGAAATATGCAACCTGTCAGAAAAAAAACAGTAAACCAAGTGTGAGGCAACAATGCAAGAATAAGACTTCAAACAAAACTATATTCCAGAAACCACGGCTAGCAATAATAGGGTTGCTAAGCATTTCTAGATCATTTTAATAAGTGACTATGATGCAAGGGAACACCTCTCTTGAAGGACGAGGGGAGGCAGCTCACCTCAAGGTCTCTGTCTATTCATAACACAATATGAATGAGTGCATACAGAGACAGGAAGTATAGAGTGGTGGAAGAAAAAGGCATGAGGTAGAATCAAGAATAGGCAGACTTGGGGCCAGATGTATGACCAAGGAATGTGCGACTCGCAAATTGCATCACAATAGCGACTCACAAATTATGAGTCGCAAATTGGTATGTACACAAGTGTCTGTGCCACTGATTGCTGTTCCCAATGGGGTGGCAAATTGAATGCCTCATGCATAACAATGAGGCACTCACAATTTGCGACCCCATTGGGAATGGTAGGACCACCCAGGTATGGTGGCTTGCTGGGCTCAGCAGAGCTCCATGTCTGGGACTGCATTAAAATAAAGCAGTTTCTTTTGGGGAATGCAGCTCTTTTTCCTTAAAGGAAAATGGGAGGTGTTTAAAAAAAGAAAAAGAAACATTTTTGTTTCATTTTTTAAGGGCAGGTAATGGGTCCCTGGACCACTGCCTGCCCCTAAAAAATATTATCCCCTGCATTTGCAGAGTGAAGTGTCCCCTGGGGACCCCATCCCATTTGTGACTACATTACCACCCTCTTGAAGAGAGCAGTAAATTGCGAGAGTTTTGCGATCACAATTGCGGTTGCAAAACATTCTTACATAGGGTAGAGTGACGCAATTAGGAAGGGACACCCTTGGAATGCCCCTTCCTAATTGCAAGTTGGAAATCTTATTTAGCGAGTTGCAAAAAAATTGTGATTCGCTAAATTACGTTTGTACATGGCCTTATCCGTTTTTGCATGCGCAAACGGGTCGCTAACCTGCTTGAGCATGTAAAAATAGGTCGTACATCTGGCCCCTGGTGTTCATCAAGCCTAGCAACGGGCCATTAATACTTTGCTTCCCTGCACTTATTTTGCTTCTTGACTGTGATATTCTGTGCATCAAATATGAGAGGAGGGTGCTGTGGGATTGATTTAGTGCGGAAGCAGAAGAAGAGACACACATTCATGCAGCAAGAAAGACATATGAATCAATCAATCAATCAATCATGACACTTGTATAGCGCGCTACTCACCCGGCAGGGTCTCAAGGCGCTGGGGGAGAGGGGTCCGTTACTGCTTGTAAAGCCAGGTCTTGAGTTGCTTCCTGAAGGAGAGATGGTCCTGGGTTAGCCGAAGGTAGATGGGGAGGGAGTTCCATGTCTTGGCTGCCAGGTAGGAGAAGGATCTTCCTCCGGCGGTGGCTCTGCGGATGCGTGGAACGGCGGCGAGGGCGTGGCTGCTCGATTGTCGCTGGCGGGTGGGCGTGTAGAAGGTCAGGCGGTTGTTGAGGTACTTGGGGCCCAGGTCGTGGAGGGCCTTGTGTGCATGGGTGAGGAGTCTGAACGTGATCCTCTTGCTGACGGGGGGCCAGTGCAGGTCTCTCAGGTGGCCGGATATGTGGCTGTGTCGGGGATGTCCAGGACAAGTCGTGCGGAGGCGTTCTGGATGCGTTGGAGTCTTTTCTGAAGTTTGGCTGTGGTTCCGGCATAGAGGGTGTTTCCGTAGTCCAGTCGGCTGGTGACGAGTGCCTGGGTGACCGTCTTCCTGGTTTCGGTGGGGATCCATCGGAAGATCTTTCGGAGCATGCGCAGGGTGTTGAAGCATGATGATGAGACGGCGTTGACTTGTCTGGTCATCGAGAGGGAGGAGTCCAGGATGAAGCCCAGATTGCGTGCGTGGTCCGTTGGCTTGGGAGTGGTGCCCAGGGCAGTGGGCCACCAGGAGTCGTCCCAGGCAGAGGGCGATGACCCCAGGATGAGGACTTCCGACTTGTCTGAGTTCAGTTTCATGCGGCTGTTCTTCATCCACTCGGCGACCTCTTTCATCGCTTCGTGTAGGCTGGTTCTGGTGGCGGCGGGGTCGTTGGTGAGGGAGAGGATCAGCAGGGTGTCGTCGGCATAGGAGATGATGTTGAGGTTGTGTTGGCGTGCGATGGCTGCGATGGGGCTCATGTAGACATTGAAGAGGGTTGGGCTGAGCGATGATCCCTGTGGTACGCCGCAGATGACTTCGGTGGCCTCGGATCTGAATGGGGGGAGGCGGACTCTCTGCGTTCTTCCGGCGAGGAACGATATGATCCACTCCAGTGCCTTCTCTTGGATTCCGATGTTGCTGAGGCGCTGCACTAGGGTGCGGTGGCAGAGAGTGTCGAACGCTGCGGAGAGGTCCAGGATGACGAGGGCCGCTGTCTCCCCGTTGTTGAGCAGGGATCTGATGTCGTTGGTGGCTGCGATGAGGGCAGTCTGAGTGCTGTTGTTGGCTCGGAAACCGGACTGCAAGTGGTCGAGGGATCCGTTCGTCTCGAGGAAGGGGGCAAGCTGTCTTTTGACTGTCTTCTCGATGACTTTGGCAGGAAAGGGGTGGAGCGAGATGGGGCGGAAGTTCTTGAGGTCGATGGGGTCCGCTGTTGGTTTCTTCAGGAGGGCGCTGAGCTTGGCGTGCTTCCAGCATTCCGGGAAGGTGGCGGTGTTGAAGGAGGCGTTGATGATGTCCGGGAGTTGGGGTGCGATGATGGAGTCGTCTTTGTTGAAGACGTGGTGGGGCAGGGGTCGGTTGGGGATCCGGAGTGGATGGTGTTCATCGTGCGGGTGGTGTCTTCGGTGCTGACCGGGGTCCAGGCGCAGAGGGTGGTGGTGGGGGACGTTGGTTTGGTGGTTTGGTGCGTGGATGGTGCCCCGAAGCTGTTGTGTATTTCGGCGATCTTGCGGTGGAAGAACGAGGTGAGTGAGTCGCAGAGGTCTGGCGAGGGAATGATGTCATTGTTTCCGGCGCTGGGGTTGGAGAGCCTTTGACGATGCTAAAGAGTTCCTTGCTGTTGTGGGCGTTGTTGACCAGTCGTTCTTTGAATGCTGTCTTCTTGGTGGTGCGGATCAGCTGGTGGTGTTTGCGGGTGGCGTGCTTGAGGGCAGTCATGTTGTCTATGGTCTGGTTGTTGCGCCAAGCTTTCACGAGGGTGCGGCAGTTCCTCTTGGAGTTTTTAAGTTCGTCGGTGAACCAAGAGGCTCTCTTGCTGCCGTGTCTGCTGGTAAGGGTCTTCAGTGGTGCGAGGTTGTCTGCGCAGTTGGTGATACACTGTGTGAGGTTGCTGGCTGCTTTGTTGGGGTCCGTTGTACTGGCGGGAGGGTTCTGGCTGAGGGAGGGGGTGAGCTGATCAGCGGTGATCTTGTTCCAGCTCCTGTGAGGAGCCTGTTGCGGGTGGTGGTGGGTCGTGGTTTTTCTGAACCTGAAGTGGACGCAGCTGTGATCCGTCCAATGAAGTTTGGTGGAGTGGCTGAAGGCGATGTACACGCTGGAGGAGAAGACTGGGTCAAGCGTGTGGCCGGCGTAGTGGGTGGGGGTGTTCACCAGTTGCTTGAGTCTGAGGTTGGCGAGGTTGTCCAGCAGGGTGGTGGTGTTGCTGTCCTTGTTGTTCTCCAGGTGGAAGTTGAGGTCCCCTAGGAGGATGTAGTCAGCGGAGGGGAGGGCGTGCGGGCTGATGAAGTCTGTGATGTCTTCGCTGAAATGTGGGCGTGGTCCCGGGGGTCTGTAGATGAGAGTGCCTCTGAGGGTGGTCTTCGGGTCGGTGTGTATCTGGAAGTGGAGGTGTTCGGCGGCGGTGAAGGTGTCGTCGGCGCTGGTCGTGATGCGGATGGTGTTCTTATGTACGATGGCAATGCCTCCTCCAGTCTGGTTGACGCGGTCCCTCCGGGTGATCTTGTATCCGTTCGGGATGGCGATGGCGATGTCGGGCACTGAAGAGGCGTTCATCCAGGTTTCCGTGAGGAAGGCGACATCTGGTGATGTTGTGTCAAGCAGGTTCCAGAGTTTAACGGCGTGTCTGGGGACGAAGCGGGTGTTGAGCAGGATGCACTTGAGGTGGTCACTGCTGGTGCTTGGCTTGGCGGGTGCGGTGCAGGTTCGGAGGCAGGTGAATTTGCAAGCTTGGCAGGTGAAGGGTCCGTGGGTGCGTTTCGGGGTGGCTCGGTAGCAGGCGGGGGTTCGGCCGGTGTTGAGTGCGTTGAGGGTGGCGGCGTCGTAGGTCCGTCTTGTGGACTGGCGTTGATGAGGGCCAGGCCAGGGGTCCTGGCGCTGGGCGTGGTCCAGGTGCGGACGGGCGCAGACGGGCTTGCCTTTGGCGCACCTTTGACGCACAATCGGCGCGCCCGCTGCGCGTGTTTGCTGCGCGTCCGCTCGATCTCCATTTAAGGCGAAGTGGGAGGGGGGATCAGCTGGGAGGCGGGAGCGGGCGGCCAGTGGGGACACAGGAAAAAAAGGGGGCAGGGCCGCGATGGAGCAGCGGCGGGAAGCGGGGAGCGGAGGGGGGGTCACACCAGGGGAGCCAGCGGCAAAATCACAATTCTACAGACAAAAAAAGAGAAATATAGTGAAATACAAACAAAACAAGACGAAATTACAACAGAGGCACAGGAGGGAAAAACGGAAGGAAGGAAGGAAGTACGAGCAGCAGCAACGAGGGGGCACCGAGGTCAAGGGCGGACCTGAGGTGCTGGGGCACAGAATCGCCTACAGCTGGAGGGCCGTGCGGCGTGGGGGTGTCCTGAGATCAGGTCACACTCACCTGCGCTGCGCGGTCTTCATTTCAGGCCAAGTGGGAGGGAGGATCAGCTAGGAGGCGGGAGCGGGGCGGCCAGTGGGGACACAGGAAAAAAGGGGGCGGGCCGCGATGGAGCAGCGGCGGGAAGCGGGGAGCGGAGGGGGGTCACACCAGGGGAGCCAGTGGCAAAATCACAATCCTACAGACAAAAAAAGAGAAATACAGTGAAATACAAACAAAACAAGATGAAATTACAACAGAGGCACAGGAGGGAAAAAAGGAAGGAAGGAAGAACGAGCAGCAACAACGAGGGGGCACCGAGGTCAAGGGTGGACCTGAGGTGCTGGGGCACAGAATCACCTACAGCTGGAGGGCCGTGCGGCGTGGGGGTGTTCTGAGGTCAGGTCTGTTTGAAGACAACTATCTATACCTGAAATCCCTGGACACTGCCCCATTTAATCACTGCCCTATCAGCCTCCGGAGCTGCATGTGGCCACCTACTACAGCTGGCTATTTTATCCAAAATGGCAGTGTCATGTTTCAGTACTAAGGGCCAATGTATGAAGGCTTTTTCCTGTCACAAAGGGTCCAATTTGCAGAATTGAGCAGTTTGTGACCACAAAAAGACATTCTGGTATGTAAGAAACTCAAATTGCAATTTGGTAACACAATACTAAATTTAGATTTTGTTTTGCAACTACATACTAAACTGATATTTGGAAGGGGCATGGTTAGGGCAACTCTTCGAAACACGGAAACAGAACAATAGGTACTAATATTTTACGAACAAAATAGTGCCATAAAACACTAATATTTTAATGATTACTGAAAGGTAGTAGTAAGACATTCTCAAACAGGTAGTCCCTAAGAGACCCCCTACCCTTTGTGAATGTTGACAGAAACATTTTTTTAAGTAGGCAGGCAGTGGTCCCAATGACAGCTGCCTACTTTAAAAAAAAAGTGCTTTTAAACACATCCCATTGTCAATTAAAGAAAATGGACTGCATTTAAAAAATAAACAATTGCCTTATTTAATAGTTATCTCAGAAATGGTCTGATGACTTAAAAAATCACCATCCCTCTGACAGCATCGAATCGTAGTTGCACCCACCTTATTAATATCTATGTGGTTAGATCAATTGCAAACCATTAAGCTTCAGTATTTTGTGAACCGGCCTATTAGTACATAGGTACCAAACTACCACACAGTTTGCAAAAACAATGCTCGTACATTGTGAATAGTACTTTGCGAACAGTACTTCGTACATCTTGCCCGTTGACTGCTTTTTCTTTATGTATTAGAGTTATTTGTGTTACTGTATTTTTGTGAGCATTTATTTAGCTAAATCTAAAAAAATTACACGTTTAGATCTGAGTCATGTTTTCTCTGTACCGCTGCTTTCCCCACTGATCTGTTCATTACTTTATTTTTTATTATCATTTAGATAGGACAATGTTTACCATTTGTGCTTTGAATTTCTTTATACAACCCAAAGGAGATAGGTCTGTTAAGGACGTGGTTAAGGCTAGACCCTTTTTGAATTCAACAACAAACAAATGCCTAAGCCACATTTATTTCAAAAGGAAAACACCTTTCTTTGCATCAGGAAACTATTTATTGAATCCTAATTCTGGCACCATTGCTTTGTATTGTTTACTTTTAATTTTTTACAATTTTTTCACATATTCGTTGGCAACTAAGAAAACTATACATTCAAATGTTTACACTTTTATACACAATTTTTACATACACTATCACCAACAATCAGACCAAAAATTATATCACATTAGACATCAAATGTCTAATGTGATATAATTTTTGTTGAATGTTGTGTTGAATTTTCGGTCATTACTGATAGTCAAAACGATCTTGGATAGGGCGGGGGCCGGGTACCAGAATAGGGACTCCATTAGTATTCTGCCTCTCGAGTTCTTTTACCGCAACACTGTATAGCAGACAACATGAAGGGAAGGACTGCAGGAGATAGATCTGGCACAAGTCCCCAACGACTATAATGTACCAACTCATAATAGATTTGAGCTCTTCTCCCACTTGGAGGAAATAGATTGACTGTGTAGTTCATTAGTTTTTCCTCCGACTTTGCCTTTAATAGTCGAGTCGGAAGAAGGCAATGAACCCAGGGCCTTAAAAAAGGCAGACAGTCACACCAAATCCATACATAATGGACAGAAGTATGTAATGCCTTATTGTAACATCATGAAATGACAAGTTGACTGTTTTAAATTTAGTTAAACATGTATATGGATGCACTTTGTTTTTATTCCTATGTATGTTGATATAACTTTTATGATTTCTTTTAAATCGAAATAAAGTTTTTTTGACTGACTGGCATTTGACAGGCCTGTGTCTTGGATAGTGAAATGAGACACACACAAAGTTCTTCTGCCAGCAGTGCCATGGGTCCTGAATGCAAATTGATCTGCCCAATATGTCGGGACATGAGTTTAACCAGATATCTTGTGGCACAAATAATTTTAACAAGTGGTATGTCTCCCATAATTGTTTTTGTTATTAGTACATTTCTACAGGCGGTCTGGTACAAGCAAAATAAAATTATAGCAGCAGTAGCTTATCAAACAAGATAAATTGTGATCACAATCAAATTAGAATTAATGCACAATTTTTAATCTTTTTAAACTTTTATAACAGTTGCAGAGAAATTGTGTTTTTTTCTGCTTCTTTGCAAATAGCCTACAGACGTTTTTGCACTGATTGTATACAGGGATGGATTTTTATTGGTAATGGTTTTATTTCATGTTCCAGCTGATGTATTAAAATTGATTGGGATATTTACTGTTTTTAACTTGTAGTTACAAGATTTGTCATATTGCTATTGTACTGTGTATGATTACTGTGATGGTGTATGTAAACCGATTACAGTACTACTACTACTATTGACTGTGTGACTTAAGTTTGTACATCAGATGCTTTACAGATAATTATCTGATCATCATCCGACTGTCCAAAATTAACCAATCCAAATGCTACAAAAAATGAAGAAGCTAATCAGAAGCTAGCATGCTATTCTGGCAAACAAGGTCATTTTATATCAGCTAAGATTATTTCTGTAGAATTCACACAAGAACAATGCAATGGAAAGATCATTTCCAAAAAATGCGAAGTTGTTTTGGATGTATTGGATGATATTGACAATAAAATGGCACATTTGAAAGCAATGAACTGCAGCATAAAACAACACCGAAGAGAAAATAGGAATTTAACAAATGTAGAAAGTAATGAATGCACGTCTTTACTAAGGAAATTAGTACAACCAATGCAGAACGTTTTGTTTTACTATGTGTTGGAAATGGCCCCTTATGCAGAGTCACCCCAAACATTTTGCCTTCCTCCTTTTCACTTCCTCTTCCCCCTTTTGCTGAATTTATTTTTATTGGCAAGAGGACTTTGGGCACCTTACACAGCTATCCAGTGCTAAAGTGCATGTGCTCTCTACTTAAAGCATGGCAAGATTGGCTTATTCACAATTGGCACAGTTAATTTACTGGTAAGTCTCTAGTAAAGTGCACTGCATGCGCCCACGGCTTGCATATTGAATGCTACTAGTGGGTAGATTGCAGATTGTAGAACTAGAAAAAAAGTTGCTAGAGGATCGGACCAGTATGGACACTTAGGAATTTCTAAAAAATCTGGAGGCCACAGTAGCTGAGTTTCTTAGAACCAATATCTTAAAGAAAACGGATAAACTCCAGACAGACATTAGAAAATACAGTTGAGAATGAACATATCCATATTTAAGAAATACCTTTTGCCAACAAGGCCTGAATTATACAGGGAGTTTCCATAAACTGGCCACTTTTTCAGATACTGCTTCCTAAAGTTCAGAGGGTGACAACGCCGGAGGGAGAGCAACCAATCTGGGTTTTGATTTTGGCTGAGCGGCCCCAACCAGCTTTTTTTATAGCAGTGCCAACAACCCCAGAGGGGGAGAGTTCGGAACAGGTGACGAGGATGGTTCAGGTACCAATACACATCAGGGTTCAGCCAAACCCAGAAACAATATTACGAATGGTAGTCTCTGACATAAGCAGTAAGAACTTAGAAATTGTCCCTATTTTCAATTTATCATTGCATGAGCTGAACTCAAAGGAAATAGAAGTACTTAGTACTAGTCTGTCATTTATACCAACCTGTAGAAATGATCCTTTTCTGACACAGATTGAGCTATAGAAGTTCTTTAGAACTTTACGTCTTAGATATTTTTGCCAAAATGTCAATTGACATAAATGTAGACCCCACAGGCCTTTATTGTCCTTCAACCTTGTTTTCCAGCCATAAATCTAAAGGTCAAATAATTGTTGACATTTGAAAATGTAATTCTAACTTAGATGGAATAAATATTTCAGCAACGCAAATAGGTAAAGTTCAATTTCTCTGAAGCACAAAGGATACTTTGACTTTCCTAGCTAATTATAAGGATATAATAATGAAACAGGCCAATGAGAGAGGTAATATTATTATGCAGAACAAAATAGACTATGATACAAAAGTACTAAGACAACTACATAATCCTTTTCACTTGCAGAAATTAACTAAGGGTCAAACTGGGTTGATCAGGAAATGAATTACTTGCCTTACTCTCTTGGGTTGAGATGGTTCATGGTTAAGCCAAAAGGAATATGATAATTTCAATAAAAATGACTTTCCCGTTCCAGCGTTTTATACACTACATGAAATTCATAAAGATAACAAGCACCCTCCTGGTAGATCTGTAGTTGCAAGATGTCAGTCGATTCTTCAAACCTTGGCTGAATATGTGGACTTTTTTATTAAACATTTTGTTCCTCTGACTAGATCATACACTAGGGACAGCTCAGCCGCTATCACACAAACAGAGGAGGTGGAATTTGATGTCCATGATGATATTCTAGTAACTATGGACTTCGAAAGTCTGTATACTAATATACCTCAAACTGACGCATTATCAGTTATTAAAAACACTTTGGAATTAAGACCTGGACCGCATAAGGTACTGACTGACTTTATTATCAATTGTGCTAGGATTGCCTTGGAACAGAATAATTTCATCTTCAATGGAGAATTTTTGCCCCAGACATAGCAAATTTGTATGTTGCTGCGTCTGAGGACAAGGTAATTTATAATGTCAATTCATTTGTACACAATGTGTAAAATAGCTAAGATATATTGACAATGTCTTTTTGATTTGGCATGGCCCGGTAAGTGAACTTCAGGAATTCCATTTAGGGCTTAACACTCAGGACAGTCATTTGCAATTTACGATTGTGTATCATAAATAATCAATAGTTTTCTTGGATTTAAAAATTTGGAATGATTCAGGGTTTTTATCAATAAGCTTATATACAAAACCAACAGCGAGAAATACACTTCTGATGTGCACAAGCCATCATCCCCCTAATCGGAGAGATAACCTGTCCTTTAGACAGTTTTTTAAGAATTAAGCGTAACTGTACCAAGAGGGAGGATTACTTCACTGAAGCAAAAATCCTTATGTCAAAACTGATAATGAGAGGATAGCCACATCTCATTGTGAAATGCTCGCTAAAAAGATGACCGTGATGTCATGCTAGCAGTTAAGGTTCTTCAGGAACCTGACTACAAAAGATTGACCTGTGAAATGACCTTTGGTAACGAATATGACTGTATAAAAAAATATTATATTAAAAATTGGCACTTGGGGGCATGGCTTGCAGCCAAGAGCGATGGCCGCAGCCTGAGCGTGCTCCTGCCCTACCATGGATGTTTTCCTGACATACAGCCATTAAAAACCGAGTGCAGAGAGTTGGAGGCCGGGGGCTTTACATCTAGGCCCCCCCTACGCATCATGGGTAAATGTCTGGCCCCCTGGAGTGCGATCGGCTGGCTGGCACAGCCCGGGCCCCGGAGCTCCGAGCAATGAAGATGGCGGCTCCGGCCCGTGACCGCTAGCTGTGGCTGCCCGACGCTCTACATATTGCCCCCCCTGAAGTGGTGCAGCTCACCAGCAGACTACCGGTGAGCTCAAAGTAGGGGCGGAGGAAGCGCGGAGGCTGCGTTGGAGCACCCTCGGAAGTACGGCATCAACCTACTCGCGGTGCCTGGAGCGGCACAAAATCGAGGCCCCAGCTTTTGGGTCTAGGCGGAGCCCGAGGGAAAGCCAGGCGGAGAGTTGAGAAGGGGTGAGGTAGGGGCCCAGCCTGAAACCCAGTGAAGCAGCGGAGCAGGAGTGTGCCACGGGGGCACTGCAATCGGCCCTCCTTCCTGAAGTGGTGTGAGCTTAGAGGTCTGAAGGTGGGGACGTGTTGACGCTCCGGTATCGGACTGACAGACTGACACATGGAAGCGCTGTAGGGGCTCAGTGGAGAGACCCTGGTGGCGGCCGGCGGATACAAGCAACTGGAGTCCCAGGGGAGCAGCTGTGTGGACCATATGGGGTGAGATAGTGTGCACCCATAGGGGTATTGACTTCCTGTCTGAGGGTGTGTGGAGCCGAGAGGGTAGCACGCCAGTGATGAGCGAGGTGCGGGAGATTGCCAGAGGAGGTGAAAGTGGGGCCAAATAATCCCCCACAGAAGTCGGTAGGTGCATGGGCAACTGCATTTGCACAGAGCGGAGGTTTACTGGTGGGCGTGGTCCGGCCTGATTGTCCTGCTGGGTGCCGATGTGGGGCCTGTAACTGCGGATCCCAGAGCTGTGCTGCGACCTCCGGCGGCTCCTTCCTGAGGATCTAGGGGTGAGTAGTGAGTGGTGGACCTTCCAGGCAGGCCCGGCTGGAAGGATTCATTGAATGGGCTGTGTGCTGTGGCAAATATTACCAGGACTCTGCAGCGGGGCAAAAGGTGACGGGCTCTAAGATGTAAAAGGGACTGACCTCTCTACTACTACTAGTCGGTGCGGGTGAAGGACAGCTGGACGAAACTCCGTCAGGTGGTGGACCTTGGAAGTATAAATCAACGAGGCCTGCTCTCCTCATCCAGCTGTGAGGAGTTTATGGACATCTGTAAAAATAGCGGCAGGGGGAAAAGGCGCAAAATCCAACGCCCAGAGGCAGCTAGCAAAATTTGCTTGGGCTAAAGGGGGAGAAAAAGGGGACTCACCGCGATCGGACAATGAGGGACCAGTGGTGACCCAGGTGCCAGGACCAGAGCCGACCCTGCATGATGCTATGGCGGCGATAGGTGGGAACGTACCTCGGTGGACTCAGTCACAGTAGAGGTCTCGTTGCTAAGGGCCGACTTCAGGAAAATGGACGAGAATGTGCTAGAGCTGCAGAAAAAAAAGGGAAAGGATGTTGCAACAGCTGGGTGATTATGAAGGGTGAGCCGGCCCCAACAACATTCGAATTTTAGGGGTTCCGGATTGGACAGAAGGGCCAGCCGCGGACCTGTATGTGGAGGACTTAATCACGAAGCACCTGAAGCCCAAGACATGGTCTAGCTACTTCTCTAATGAAAGAGCTCACTGGGTGCCAGGTGGTCGACCTAAACTGGGCGCGCCTCCGAGGCCGCTGATTGCCAGAGTGTTCAACTACCGTGACAGGGACAGAATCTTGCAAACTGCGAGGTCCGGCCCCTGTCTGAAAGTGGATAATTACGAGGGGGCGTTCTTTCCGGACTTCACGGCCAAGGTCCAGGCGCAGTGGAGAAGTTTTCAAGCGGTCAAAAAAGAGCTGAGGGAACGAGAGGTGAAATATGCGATGTTCTTCCCGGCGCGGCTGCGAGTCGAATTAGATGGCAAATTGTGGTTCTTTGACTCACCGGAGGCAGTGTGGAACTGGATGGAGGGTTGGAGCACAGTAGGAAATCGGAGGAGGAACCGCCCTGATAGACCTGGACTGCACAAACACACTCGGTCAGAGGCAACAGGTACGGAGGCTGCAGCGGAAACAAGCAGGCTGGAGGATCGGGACTGAGCAGCTCCTGTGTTCCACCGCGGGACCTGGATTTGAAAATATACGCAAGTAGGGGGTCTATGAGACGGAGGGACTCTGGTTAATTGAATTGAGACTGTTTTTGCACTCGGGGTAAATGATGTGAATTACTGTTGACTATATTGATGTGATATGATGTTGCTTAGTTTTAACATTACAAGGCTGGCTGTGACTTTAGATAACTGTATAATGTATCTGCGGGAGGGGGGACCGGTTCCTTCTGCATTTCTAGCATTTTCAGGGGGTGAGAGGCACTCTGCCATGTTTGGGGGGGTGTAGTTCTAAATCCACAGGCAGGGAGGCAGGGTGGGGGGGTTAGGTGGGTAGGGTGGGATGGGTGTGTTGGAGGGGTGATTGTTGTTTTCGAAGTATTGATTGGTGTTTTTATTGTGGACGAGATTATTCCTTTGCCAATGGTCTGAAAGACAGTTTTCACTGTGATTGTAACGCGATACACTGTTTTATTTTTTATGTTTTGTTTCTATATGACAGACTGAAAAATGGTGCGAATCCCTTTCTATGCAAGTTGCAAATTATATTGTTGACCGTGTTTCCGACCTGTGATATGATGTTTATCATGTTGTTAGATGGTGGTTGACCGTGATTTCGTGCTCTCTGACCTTACCTGGAATGTTAATGGCCTGGGTGATAAAATAAAAAGAGGCATCATTCAACAATACCTAAAGAGACAATCCCCGTACTTAGTCCTCCTACAGGAAACCCACTTGGTTGGTAACAAAAGTAAGGCCTAAATAGATGGGGGTATAAGCTCCTTGTGCATGCTGACTACACCACTGTCTCTCGGGGTACAGGTATTTTGGTTAGGAGAACCATTCCCTTGATAGTTCTCAATACATGGGCGGACTCTGCTGGGCTGTTTGCAGTGGTTGAGGCTCAGTGGGAGGGGAGAGCCTTAAATATAGTCTCAGTCTATTTGCCGCCGGCGCTCGGTAGGATGGCCCTGGTAGAGCGGGGCCAGGTGCTAACTGATCTTCCAGATGGTGTTTTATTAATGGGGGCGGGACTACAATATGACCATGAATGACTCAACTGATAGACACCCGAGACGGCAGGGTGTGAGGCCAAATGAGCTTATGGCAGAATTTACCACAGCACTGGGTCCCTCAGATGTGGGGCGGGAGTTACAAGGCATTCCTATACACTTTACCTATTTCTCTAGTGTGCATGGCAGCCTTTCCCGGATTGACTACTTTCTAATGTACGCAGCCTCGTCGGCAACTTCAGGCGGCCTAGGACATATCCTCGAGGCCTATCGGATCATTCCCCAGTAGGAATAAACTTTACTCATGGTGAAAAGCAGCAGAGTCGCACTATACTTATTAACCCATGGTGCTTAAAATCACAGATATCAGGGAGGAGCTCAGGGTGCAGACTGGATACTTTCTGGAGGAAAATGTGGGCTCAGTAGCATCGGCACAGAGGATTTGGGAGGCTTATAAGGTGGTTCTTAAGGGGTATGCCCTATCGCTGAAAGTGCAATATGTTACGAAACCGCATGAGATTCTGGAGCAGCTGGAGGAAGCACTTAGACAGCTTGAGGCGGAATATGCGCTTAATCCTTCAGATGGGGCATTGCATAGCCTGACGCTCAAGAAGGAGGAATACAAACTAAAGTCTCGGGAGCATATGTTGGCTAAAAAGGTGGCTACCCATCACAGGTTGTATGAGCTTGGAGATAGGGCAGGGAAGACGCTGGCATGGTTGGAAAGGAAGGAGCAAGGTGTGAGATGGGTGCCCCGACTGACGATGCCGAGTGGGGAAGTTCTTTATCGCCCAGATGCATTTGCTAACTATTTCGAAACAGTGTACTCGCCCTCTGCCTTATATACCGTGGAAGACTCACTTCAATTGCTGGCAGAATGCGACATGCAGACTCTTTCGAAGTAGATAGGGAGCTACTTGATGCAGACCTTTCCAAAGAGGAGATTCGGAAGGCCATTGGCCAAATTAAATCTGGAAAGGCGACGGGGCCCAATAGTACCCCGGTGGTGTTTCTTAAGTCATTGGCTTCCCAGGTAGTCCTGCACTTGCGAGGAATGTATCAGGAAAGCTGGGATAAGGGAACCCTACCGCCAGATCAGCGGCTGGCAAGCATTGTGGTGATACACAAGGCTGGTAAACCAGTGGATGATTGTTGTTGCTACAGATTGATTTCATTGATTAATGTAGAGGCGAAGGTCTGGGAACAGTGATATCCTCCCTTGTGCACCCGGAACAGTCGGGCTTTATGCCAGGAAGGAATACGGCTCTTAATATTCAACTGCTCCATAACGTGATGGCGCGTCAGAGATATCTAGAAGAGGATGCAGTCATACTGTCCCTTGATGTTTCCATGGCGTTTGACTCAATTGAATGGCCATACAAGTTTGAAGTTTTGGAAAGAACAGGAGAGGCCCCAGACAGCGTTGCCCTCTGTCGCCGTTGCTGTTCTTGCTTATGTTGGAGCCCTTGGCGGCCTGGATACGGTTTGATGTTATGACAGGGGGTTTGCTGTGGTCCCACGATTGTGAAGATAGAATATCACTGTATGCAGATGATGTATTGTTATATCTTGCGAACCCATACAGGTCCATACATACGGTCCTCAATATTTTCATCACAACGGTTCCGTCATGACCACAGCGCGACCGATGCTTATGACGGAACCGTTCCATCCAAGGGGTTAAGCTTTCCGAAGGAATCAGGCACATTATTACTAAGTTTCCTATAAGTGAGGGAGATCGCCTTGGTGTGCAACTGTCCATCCAACAGACGATCCTCCAGAGGGGACGACTCCGGTATATCTACACAGCTAGGGAACACCGTCATCAAAGCATGCCGTATTTGTAGATAACGAAAAACCTCACTAGGCGCCAACCGGTAGGCCTTCTGTAGCTCCTCAAACCAAAGGATTTTACCCTTCTTAATCAAGTCACCAACTGTCGAAATACCGATCTTATCCCATTTATCGAATCCCGGGTGATGGCAAAGCATACCTAGCTTCTGTGAATACCACAACAGCGTCATTTTATTAAGCATGCCTGTCCAACCCGAACGAGAAGTGGCTAATCTCTGTATCTGCAACGTGTGTTGAGTGGGACCTATAAAATGCTTCTTCCTAGTGCAAGAGTAAAGCACCCCAAGATAACCAGATCTATCCATCTGATACCTCTAGAGCACATGCCGGATCATCCGGCGGGGCGTATCGCCACCTATTCACAGTCACCAGTTGCGAGTTCCAGTAATACATTCGTATATCAGGTAAGGCAATGCCTCCATCATACCAACCCTTCATCAATTTCTGAAGCGCAATCCTTGGGGCCTTCCCATCCCAGAGTAACGTACGCACCTCCCCTTCCACTGCAGTAAAGTAGGCATCTGGAACTCTATGTGGACAGTTTTGTAGAATATATAGAAACCGCGGAAGGGCCAGCATCTTAAAAAGAGCAATAGGGCCAACTAGTGACAATGGTAGAGATCTCCAAAGTTGGACGTCAGCCCACAACCGTACCAACAAGGGCGCTAAATCGCAACTATAAAAGAGAGCCGGATCCGGCGTGACAAAAATTCCCAGGTATCTAAATCCGTCTTCCGAAACTAATAAAGCACAGTCTTTTGGAAGACGTGGGGTCTGTCCATAAAGCACATACAACACGACTTGCCCCAATTAATACCGTACCCAGAATACTTCCCAAAATTTGTGAAAATATTGAGGTATATAACACAAAAACAGAAGGGAGGGCCCAAGGGGATGTTTAAAGACCTCACACTACTACAGCCCCTCAATACAAACTATCACAACAGAAAGTAGCAGTGGGTCAGTTAATTATTTGGCTCGAGTCTGTGTCTGGGATCTGGAGGTAGACCTAAACTACTTCAATAATAAGCATCTTTCCTGTGTGGAAAAACACCTATCAGTTGTCGATCCTGGACGCCCTGTTCATCATTTGGGTTTCCTTCACACCGGGAAGGTAGGTTTCAAACCAATGTTAATGATGGAAATGGAAACCTTTTGTTGTTCTCATATGTCAGGGTGTGGATAGACAACTCAAGAGCAGTGCATGTGTAAGAGTGAAAGGGTGTGAACTGTGATGTGAACAGTTCCGTCCCGACCACACCCGTGAATGAAATGTTCAGCACCGGGGGAGAATCGGCGCTGCAGGCAAGGTGTTAAAGAGAAATGGGAAGGGGACCTGGGGACAATTGAGGAAGAGGATTGGAGGCAAGCCTTAATGTCTCCCAGAGAGGCTACCATCACACTTAGATTCCGCCTTATTTAACTCCGTATTTTCCACCGCTCATATTTGACTGGGGTCACTTTTGCGAGGATTGGGTCTAGGCCGATGATCTTTACCTAAGGGGCTGCCGGCAGTCAGCTACCTTTTACCATATGATATGGGAATGCCCGATGGTGCAGAGCCGATGGAACAGAATCACGACACATATGCACTCCGCACTCGGAAAGCCACTCACTTTGATGCCACGATTGGGCCTGCTCAATATATGGGAGGCAACTGATCATACGGAGACAGAACAGCAGTTTGTAACGTTAGGCTTCACACTATTTAAGAGGGAAATCACTAGGGGATGAGGTGGAGTACGGCCGCCTGCAGTGGCGGTTTGGCAGAGGGAGCTAGATAGGCACATGATAGCTGAGAAAGAAGTGTTTGTTGCGAGGGGATGCCCGAAGAAGTGGGACAAGAAATGGTCCAAATGGAACACGTTTAGGGGGGAGATTTGTATATCGCCTGTGGTGGAATTGGAATTGCGAAGGCATAGGGATGGGGAGCAAAACGTGTAATATGTATGTTTAAATAAACTTGATTCCTGATACGACGCTAAATGTAACTTGCATTGTTATTATTATTATTATATTTCTTATATAGCGCCAGAATCGACCCCCCGAAGGGGCATCTCCGCGCTTGCCTTGGGAACCCGTCCTGGTTTTTCCCTGTGAGATAGCCCCTACAGGGCATCCCCAAGGTGAAAGCCAGGCATCCTGCCACGGGGGGGGGGGCGTTGTGGAGATTAAGCAAGCTTAATGCCCAGAGTTGCAGAGTGTGAACCCATGATTAGGTCAGGCACCGAAGCAAGAATTATCGAGTCCGTGGACATTTGAGCTCAACACCCTGCCGCGTCAGGAATCGAACCCTGGTCCCGGGTCTGACCTCTGCTTCAGGGTCTGCCTGCCCTAACCAGTGAGCCACACTTCTCCACAACAACAACAAGTGAATTTGTCTGTCATTCTTTCAAATAAAAATATATATTTTTTTAAATTGGTACTTGTTACAAACTAATGAGAGACAGGGGGAAAGACCGATGTTTGCATTCAAAAGAGGAAAATATCTGAAAGATTACCTTGTTAGGGCATATAATGATCCTGAACCTAAATCGATACAACTTCTTTGGGGCCTAAAACATGTAGCTGGACATTACCCTTGTGGTAACTGTTCAGCTTGTAGCAAAACATCCGTAGTAAAAACATGCACCTTAAATGACAAAGTATGGGCATTGAAATATTATTCAAATTGTTGTTCCAAAAATGGGATCTATTGCATTGAATGTCTTGGCTCCTTATATTACATAGGTAAATCTACACAAGAAGTAAAGAAACATATAGTGCAACATCAGTCACGCATACGGTGCAAAATGGCTAATGCACGACCATTAGTTGATCAGTTTGTGAATAAGGCACATGCCCCAAATGAAATGAAATGGTTTGCTTTGGAACTGGTTAAATGCTCGAAACGTAGACATGATTTAGAGGGCCTGCTTACAATGAGAGAGAACAGGTAGATTTGGCTAGCAAAACCTGTGAAAAAGGGTCTCAACCAATTTGTGGAATGGCAGACATTGTTATGTTATGTTAATTAATGTGTAGAGCGTGTCAGTTACCCGTGAGTGTCCTGGCACTATCTGCTATCCTGAAGGAGGGAGAAAAAGAGGTGGATTCTAGAACAACCAAGTTTTAAGCATTTTTCTAAATGGTAACAAATCCGTGCAGCTCCTCAGATAAAAGAGAAGCTGGTTCCCCAGTTTTGCTGTGCCCACCACAAAGCTTTTCCTGCCCCAGCGGGCTTTTTTCGCTGGTGGTACTTTTGAGCTGATGAGCGTAAAGGCCTAGTTGGTAGATACCATTGAAGGTGGTCCTGTAGATAGCGTGGTCCCTGGTTCTGAAGGGACTTAAAAACGAGGCACATGGATTTAAAGTGTACTCGTTGTCTCAATGGCAACCAGTGAAGTCTACGGATTTCATTAGAAATAGGTGAGAATTTTGGTATGCCTGAAATCAGCCTAGCAGCTGTGTTCTGCAGCATCTGTAGCCTATGCAACAGCCTCTCTTGGATGTTTAAATAGAGGCTGTTGTAATAGTCCAGTCTTGACATAATCAGTGCTGTAACCACCGTCTGTCGACACTCCTTAGGCAGGAAAGGGAGAATTTTCTTGGTAGTTCTAATGGTGAACATCGTGGCTGACACCATGGCGTTGACCTGTTTTTTCATGTCCAAGCTGTCATCCAAATACACTCCCAGGTTTTTCACATGTGTGGAGGGTAAAGGCAGGGGTCCCAAAGAGTCAGGCCAGCACTCGGGGGTCCACACGTTAGTCATTCCCAAATAGAATGACTTCAGTCTTGTCTGAGTTTAATTTAAGACAATTACTGGCCATCCATGATCCGACTGCTTCCATACAATCGTGTAGCTTGTGGCTAACAGCCCCTTCTTATCCTGGAAGGAGAGATAGCACTATCTGCGTATCGTCCGCATAGGAGGTAAGATGGAAACCAAAAGATCTTATCAATGGAGCCAGGGACGATACGTACACGTTAAATAAAGTTGGACTTAGTGATGATCCCTGTGGAACCCCACATGGAAGTTGGATAGGGGAGAGCAAAACTCTCCAAGGGCCACTATCTGCCGACGATCAGAGAGGAAAGACTTTCAAACCTTCCAGGCGGAGCTCTGTACTTCGCAGGCTGACAAACGGTCCATCAGAAGATCGTGATGGACCGTGTCAAACGCTGCAGAGAGATCCAGCATAATCATTGCTGCTGTACCACCCTGATCCAGAGTTTTCCTAATCTCGTCAGTAGATTTTAGGAGGGCGGTTTCTGTACTGTGGCCCTCCCAGGAGCCATATTGAGTTCAGTCAAGCACCTCAGCATCGTGAAAATATCTGCTCAAGTGTCTATTAATCCATTTCTCCAACATTTTGGCTGGGAAAGGTAGGCAAGGAATGGGTCTGAAGCAGAGGAATCGAAGAGGCCGTCTTCCAATATGCCGGAAAACTGCCCACCTCCAATACCATATTAAAAAGGGGAGTCAGAGCTGTGGTTAAGATTTGAGGGATCAATTTGGCTATTTTAATAGGACAGGGGTCATAAGGGGAGCCTGATTTCAAATTTTGCAAAAGTGTTGCGGTATCAGTGTAAGCTAGCAGAGGGAATTCAGTCAATGCGTTATGCGTTTGGGAGGCCATGTTATTATCCATGTCGGGTTCATGTAAATGACCTTTGCTGGCAATGTTGAAGGTTGAGAAAATATCCTCAACTTTATCTAAAAAGTAGCTGGCGATTAGCCACTTTATAATGCTTTCTATATGTGGATCTGTGCATTGAGTCTTTGTGACAATGTATATTGGATAGGCCATTTAGGAGCCCATGATTGATCTTGTATCTTTGATAATATTCTGCTATACTTATACTGAATGGGAGCTCTTGTATATTGACCTACAGCTATGAGCTGATTGAGTGTGGACATTTATGTTGAATCTCATACCTTTTGAAATGTTATATAAAATTCATAGGATGTATGTAATAAATATTTAGAGCTACTTTTTATGATCTCTTGCCTCTAAGAACAGATTAGGATGATATACATGGGGTTTTTATGAGTACACCTTTTATACCGACTTCACGGATTAAGCAGCTTGATTTCTGCAGATGTAGGTCATTAACATTGATTTCTCTACTTTGGAAGCTACTATAATATTGCTGCTATTTGCATTAGTGGTGCTTACTTGTAGGAATTTTTGTTGAATATTTGTTTCACTTGGACATCATTTAGGGCTCCTTGTATTAATGCCTCGGCTTGGTACCTATTATATGAATGCTGTCAGAAGTATTGAGGATTGCTCCCTTATATCTTGATTCTTTATATCGTTTTATGAAACACCAAGATGGCAGCTGCTTTCACAGGGTCTCCCACGTGATTGGTATTCCTTGGATCAAGTTGAGTGTATTCAGATGTGGAGCGTTACCGCAGAAGTTGTAGAACCTGCCATTTTTATTAGTTTACATGAGTGGTACTCGCTTAGAGTAATTTCTGTTTTACAATGACATCACACAAGGTAGCTTTGTATTCTTCCCTCGTTGTGGTACCTTTGGTATGGATGCTGTTAGTCTGATTGAAGATTATTCCCTGATAGCTCTAATCTTTATATTGTGTAAGGAAATACCAAGATGACCACCGTTTTTTGCACGGTCTCTCACTTGACCAGTATTCCTTGTACCAAGCTTGGAATTTTTTGTTGTGGTGCATTACCCCGTAAGTGGCACGACCAAGACTCCACAGTCGGTGTGTTATTTCTATACCTCTTGTTTGGACCAGACATTTTAGACGGCCGGGTTTTCATGGAATGCAAGTAAGTAGGCTTAGCCAATAACCCTTGTTTTCTTCTTTTGGGCATGATTATAACGAGATGAGGACTAATGGTCTTTTGTTGTGTTTTCAGAGGAGACAATTCAAATTAAGTTGGAATTGGGTAAGAAGATGTGCCTTAGTGTGCGTTTTTATTGTGTTTTTACTCTGTAGTAAGTCTGTAGTAGGAAGTTTAAATGTGGATTTTCTTTCCACAGTAATACTCAGACTGGAGATTTCTATTTGGATTTTTTGTTAAAGGAAGCAAGGTATTGTTTTTCCATAGGGAATACGGTTGTGTTCATTAGACTTGTTTTACACTTGGGGTTACATGATGTGTATCATAAATAAAAGCACTTTGGTGGCATTTTTAATGAATGGATTAATATTTTTAGTATGGCAATTTGGCAATATAGTTTGACACCAGTGGTTGTCTTATTGTAAGCAGGCAATATCTAGTGTCACTGGCTCTATTGATTAGTTTGTTTATGTCAGTTTTCACAGGATTGATTGTTTCAACAAGGCTGAGTCCTGAGGATGATCTCACAGACATAATTGGCCACTGAAGAACGAAACGTTGACACCACATCCATCATAACCTCAAAAGATTATCCGTAATCTAAATACGCCTGTGACTGTTGTTTCTATTTGTATGATTAATCAGTCGGATTCACATAGTGGATCAATACTAAAGATGGAAATAATTTGGAGATGGAAATAATTTGGATTTAAATAATTCCTCAAGAAATACTTTGTATGTGATTATTATCTTACCCAGTTCCTTGGGGAAAATTAGGTTGCTCTATTGTGTTATTAGACTAGTGGGCTTGCAGCACTGATTATGCCAACCACTTCAGTAGCCCTTAAAACTAGGCCTGGGGGGTAAATTCCATTCCACTCGCGGAATCTTGGTAATTTCACGTTCCGCAAAGAACACAAAATTGCCCAAAATACTGCGATCCGCGGCTTCACGGAATTTTTCACTTGTTTGTGCTTTAAAAATTTGTGTTGGCGAGATATTTGCCCCCGAGCACGCAAACAGAGTTCGCGAACAGGAAAAAAGCATCAAGAACAAGCGTAACAAGCAATTCCGCATGTTCGCGGTACTCTGCATGCTCATGGAGATATTTTACAGTTTCGCGGAGCTTTGCATTGCGCAACTACGCAAATTCTACCCGCCCTAATTAAAACATGGCTCAAGCCTGCCACAGCAGAGCCTTTGTGCAGTTACATTTCCCATTTCGACCTGTCAAGTTAACCTACTTGCCAGGCCAAAACGTTCCCTTTCATTACGTAAGGTAGGCCCTATGTAGACCTATGGGCAGTCTGCAGTGTATTTAAAAGGTAGACATGTACTTTTGAGTTTTGCATGTCCTGGTAGTGAAGAACCATGAATTTTATTTTTACTACTGCACACCTTATCTCTCCAATAGGTTAGCATTGGGACTGCATTAAAATATCTTTTATGTGCAATTTCAAATTGGGAAAAGAAAGACATTTGGAGTTTGGTGTCTCTGGACTCACAATTTAAAATCGCAACTTTTAGTGAAGTAGGATCTTAAATTGTAAGTTTGAGAATGCCACATTTAGAAAGTTGTGCACAACAGGGGACCCGGCTACTCCTTGATTTAACTGCTTACTAGTTGAAACAATGATCACTGGAATCAATCCAACTAGATCTGGTTATTTATTTAACCTTTTAATATCTCATTTTATAAATCTTTTTCTATTATTCTCAAATAGTCTGATATGGGAAAAACACTTATTCTTTCAAGAATGAATGTACAAGACAAAGACAAACAACAACATGTATATACATTTAACATTCCTATAGGTGAAACAAAACATATTTCTGTACACCAATCTTAATTTACGAAAAGGGACAACCCCTTCAAATTATATTCCTTTCATCATGGAAGGAGGATGCCCAGCATTGGGAACATAAATGAAAACTGCCTGGGTTAACTTAACTTTAGAATTCCCTCTAGATTCACTGGAAAACATGTAGAGCCCTCCCTGAGTGATGTACTAAACTCTATTAAGAACTTTCATGAAGATTTCAAACTAGACAACAGGAGGAACCATGTTGCCATTCAAAAACTACTGGTTACTGACCTTTTGGTCAGAGTTTATCCTGGGTTGGAGACAGAAGTCAGACCCAAGGGGTGGAATGAGCCACATCACTTTGTTGGGCATTGTGGCAGTCTCTGCCTACTGGGATGTGTCTGTGAGCAAGTTAAGTTTGGGTGCTGCATAAATGGGAGCCATAAATGAGGAGAAGTGTTGCCCATGGGTCAGTTCAGTTGACCCTAGAATATAGACACAAGGGGGTAGAACTGGCAAGTGCCCCTTCAGTAGTGGGCCATTGTCCATGTTCCATTGCCCTAGGCAGGGAAGTCCATTGAGGTATTGATTAGTTGACCCTGGCATTAGGCTGGAGGGGATGCTCGAAATTGGCCCTTCTGTAGGGTCACCCCAAACTCTTTGCCTCCCTCCTCTCCTATTTGCTGAGTTAATTTTTTGGGGCTTTAAGACTCTGGCACTTTACCACTGCTGTGCAGTGCTATAGGTCATGTGCTTTCTACCTAAAACATGGTAACATTGGCTTATCGACGATTGGCTTATTTAATTTACTTGTAAGTTCCTAGCAAAGATCCCTCTAACGTGCGCAGGCGTGCACGCTCATTTCCTTCCTCCAGTGGACACTCACAAAGCATGCAGGTAAACAAGAGTACATGCCTCAACTACATGCTTAAACAAAACACATGATGATGAGCCGAGGTAAAACTGTCACTTTCTTGGCAAGTGCAAGGGGCAGTTGTGGCGCTTTTGCAATGCTAGATAGAAGAGCAGCTATTATGCCACAGATACATTAGATATGCTGCAGATTACAGAGCTTGCAGCTTCTACAGCTGGTGCCTGCTCCGGTAATGTCAGGGACTTGCAAAGATTTGCAGATTGTGTGGCGTAATTGCGATGCTTCTCACTTTGGAACAGAAAAGCTGGGCTAGAGTATAGGCTCACATCAATTAAAATGTTTGTGTTCGGCCTCCATAAAAGCTTCTCAAATGCCAAAATTATAAACCACTGATTGCATGTGATAATTGAGCAATTGGTCCAGCGAATCTACATTTAGCCTGATGGCTCTGGGTGAGGGGATGAGATCACGCTGTAATTTGAGGGCATCCAGAACAGTAAACTCAGGGGCAGCTGGTCCTGTCTGACAGACTTGTATTATAAATAGCTGACCCAATATGCACCAGGCACCTACAAAGTTCCCTCCTCTGCCAGTAGGAGTGAGGGGAGAGAGAAGCTGTGTTAACCTCAAAGGGAAAATGTTGCCAAGCTGTGCCTTATCATACTGTGACTCTGGGCAAATGAATCAATTTCCCCACATCTTAAAACAACTATTTACAATGCAATAGGTCTCGCATTATTAAAGTTTGAGCTATTGGCGTTATAAATGGCAATGCCTTTTATTCATTTGTTTTTAAAAAACCTGCAATCGGTGCATAAACACGCACTTTGAACGTATAGTCCTTGCTTAGATGAGCGAGGCTGGCAGTAAAAGAGACTGCCAGCCTTGCTTTTCATAAGCATGGACTATTAGTACAAAGCGCTTGGTTACACACTGATGCAAATGAATAAAAGGCATTGTCATTTACAATACCAATAGCTCAAACTTTATTAATGCTAGACCTATTGCATTGCAAATGCTTGTTTAACCCTGATCTGGGATTGGCCTAACTGCAATTTGTTATCAACATTCTGAGCATCATTCTATGGCCTATTAAAAACTGGTTCATGTCTGGTAGCGGGGCGTGGGCGTGAGCCCATTACATTTGCAGGTCTAGTGAATCAGTGCATCGTGGCGTGAGCGGCACACTTGACGCCCATCTATGAGTTGTGCTGGATTTTTTTTATCCGGGAACCCATAAATTGGGGATCAAGGTGTGCTAGAGGAAAGTGGGTATCAACTTGTACATTTTTTTAAAGTCTGCTGAAAAGAAATTAGCAACAAGGATACATGCGACAGTAAATCTGTACTAGATTACTTAACTGGTCACAAAGGCTGAATTAATGTATCTTACAGGAATAAGACAACTGCTGCAGAGATCACTGCATGCTGAGTTCATTTGAAGGGATTTGAACAGTGGTAAAATAACTCTAGTGGTTAGCACAGGTCTTTGAGGTCTGGGGTTTGTCAAGTCACAGTTTTGACTCAAAGTAGCTTAGAGGGTCCTGTACATGTTGCATTGCACATGGTGTAACATGCAGCTCATACAGCTGTATTTTATTTAGAGAGATAAGTGGACTAGGGCTTTTAACATCAAGATCATTGTCACTTCCAGTGAATACGTTTCAGCCTTCTAATATAGCAGTAATCTATTTATCGGCATCAAGGAGCTGCATGCAAACTAAGTCATGGGTTTAGCTCTATATATTTTTTTCTCAATCTGTCATTTTAAGACGCCAAAGAAGCGTTCCTTTGGGGAGTAATAAAGTCTCGTTAGTACAGCCAATCACAATGCTGCGTTACATTTTATATATTGACTTTGAGTTTCTCCAGCCCATTCACTCTTAGCATATAATGTCGACAAGTATGGATAATCTGTGATTTATACACCTTACCCACCTTGTGTTGTGTAACCTTGCCTGTACATCGATTTAAACACTTGTATGATTTATAGTGCCTGTGTGTGTGATGAAAAGCTCTCCAACTCCCTAGTCTGGGATGAGTAGCTTATAAAATAATGAAATGTCAAACATTTTAGGTGCCATTTAAAAAAAAATATTTGTATAATTATTCATACAGACATAAATCGTGCATGGTTGCAGCACAGGCACATCTCTTAGAAAGGGAGAGGAACAAAGTCAAAAACCTGCCCCAGATAATTTCTGTTAAGTGCTTGTAAAGTGGTATGAAGTCGTCCGCCTTTGTTTCATTCCATTGGGATCTAGGTTTTAGGATCCAGATGGTTCCTGGCCAAGAGAATACTTAAATAAAAGGGGCTGGTGTCCTTTTAAATCTGATCTTGGTTTGTGCTAGGCTGGATGTTTAAATGGGAAACACCCTCGCTTCCAGCAGGTTGCTGCTCCGAAGAGAATGCAGACAACCCTGCTGAATACTGCACTGGTACCGGAACAGGACAACAGGACAACTTCAGCATGTTTCCGGTTCCCATATCTGGCCCTGAAATAACTGCCGGAACCAGGATCTTGCGGGATCCCTCTACTTTCTAGCAGTGTCTGCTAGAGTTCTGATGCAGGGTGTGGATAGTTTGCTGTGTTGGATTGGTGCAACAGGTCATAACTCCGGGCAGGCTATTCAGCGGATCTTAAACGTCTGCAGGATAGCCGTCATGTGTGTCAGGTGGCTCCCAACCATGAGCTGAAAACACGGGTACTAGTTGTTGGTGAGCACCTGCATTCAGTGGCTAAAAGTGGAGCACTAATTGAGGCTGCTAGGCTCACAGGAGCTAATAAGGTTTCGTGTCTTCATCACGGTGCTGGTTGCGTTCACTTCTGCATGTTCAGCTCGTCATGCAGGGTGTTTGCACGGTAACAGTTTTTGCCTAGTCTATGTTTTGTATCATGGCCACGTTAGCCAAAAAGGCATGTTTGTACACAGTGTATGTATATAATCTAAACAGCATTCAGATAGTTATAAAAAAAATAGTGGAGATAACGGAAATGAATACCAGCCTGTTCCACAGCAGCGGTGTGCGTCGGTGTTTTTATTTTATTGTCATGATTTTACGAAATGCTTCTGGTAGTACAATTTTGAATAATTATTTCCATGTAAGAACATTAATTTCATCAACAAGCATGGGCACGCTTGGATATTTATGGGTACTGACGGATCTGAACGTGAGGACAGCGCTACGTTTAAGCAGCCTCTTATTGTGCCTTTTCAACAAAACGTATGGGTAAAATGTTTTCTGTTTCGGACCGGACGGCGAGAGGAAACGGGGAGGGGAGGGAGTGTGAGCAGCGGCGTAAGGAAACTTGAGCCACTGTCCCCGCAACGTACATAGTGCCCGCCCCAATCCACCCTCACGCTCCGGGTCCAGTTAGGAGCTCTCAGCCACCGCCCGTGCACGGAGGGGGCCTCCTGGAGCTCGGGGCCACCGGCACCGCAAGGGCTATTGTGAGGGGGCAACTGGACAAAATACAGATGTGTGGGCTGTAAAAAACAGCCAGCGCTGGGCAAGTCAGATCACTTAAATTGTTTTGCGTGGAGAGGAACTTGCTGCAGTGACATCACACTGGGAGTGGCCCTCACTGTAGTGACATCCCACTGGGATCGGCCCTTGCTGCTGTGACTTCACACTGGGAAGGGCTATCACTGCAGTGACATCACACTTGGAGGGGCACTCGCTCCAGTGACATCAAACTGGGAGGGGCACTCGCTGCAGTGACCTCTGGGAGGGGCCCTCGCTGTAGTGACTTCACACTGGGAGGGGCCCTCGCTGTAGTGACATCACACTGGGAGCGGCCCTCCTGCAGTGACATCACTCTGAGAGTGTCTCTCTCTGCATTTACATCACTCTGGGCTCGTGTGGTTAGCTTAGCTCGGGAGTCTTTCGGCAGTCTACGTTGGACCGGGTGACCGCGGACAACCCCGCTGGGCTGCTGCTGCTATCCGGGGTCCATTCCTGCTCCCTCACCTTTGGGAGAGCGGCCTCTGCCGCCTGTGTATCGCGACGCCGCCGTGACCTGGGCGCGGTTTCAACCACGTGTGCGTCGCGGCAGACGCCGCCTGGGTTCGAAAGCGCCCGCTGCCTCTTGTGCACATCGGAAAGACGCCGCTGGGAAGAAAACGTGGCCTCGGCCCCTTGAGACCCGCGGCAGACGCTGCAAGGATTTGAAGGCGGCCAAGGCCGCTTGAGACCCGTGGCCGCCAGGAATTCCGCCGCTGGGGAGACATTGATCAGTGCAGCTGCCACAGGTGGAAGAACACGGTCAAAGTTGCTGATTCCCTTCAGTACAACGCAGTATGAGCCACAAGGGAGAACAACATTTGTGGTGAAGGAACCGTAACTGCTGGATGAGCTTTCCCAAGCCCAGTAACCTGAAGAGGTACTATTTGTATCGGAGCCATACATGTACGGTGCCTTCTGTAGTAGAAGCATTGGCCTACCCCATTTGTTTTGCCTTGCTTATCACAGAGGCACACAGCTGCTCTCTAAAGTAGCTCATCTCTGAATGGCGAGTGCTCATTACAGCCCTCTGCGGAGGGCAGGACGGGCTGTTAATTGCTGATCTGTCACTTCTTGACCTCCAGCTGAAGGAGAGGGCCTATTAACAGTGATCAAAAAGCTGCCAGGGCACATACGAAAATGGAGGACACTTAACAACTGATGCCCAACTGTGTTGCAGCATGCGGGCATTATGATTATTAATGCCCGTCTCTGACCCTGACCCAGGACACACACTCCCTTGTCAGTCCCTTGCTCCACGGTCTCACTCTCTTCAGAAAAAATGATATTGCAAAAACAAAACAAGAAACGCCGTACATGCCTTCATTTTAAGCCAATTCCAGCATTCATGCTCCACGCTTTCACTCTCTTCAGAAAAAACGATATTGCAAACACAAAACAAGAAACGCCGTACATGCCTTCATTTTAAGCTAATTCCAGCATTCATTTAGGCAAAGTATCTTTCAAAAAGAGCACTGCTGCCTTTAGGGGCATCTAAGCATTAGGTCGAAGTGGGGGGGCATTTGAAATGCAGATTCCGATCAATGAAAGTAATGTGTAAAAAAAGCCTGCGAGTGGTGCACGCACGCGCCACTGCGAGGCATATGTCTTCAATTATCGCCCCCGTGTCTGGGCATGATGAGTGAATACATATGGGCTTTAGTGCGCGTAACAGACAGAATAGGCCTATTGCGTGTTCTGTTGAAAAACAACACGCACTCAAAGCCCAATCAAAATGGACCATAGGAAATGAACACGTATGAGCGTGTGGAATTTCCAGGTCCATTTTGAAAACCCGTATAAAAAGACTGCGCAGGGGCATGGCCAAGATGGCGGAGTGAGCGGTCGCACTCTCTGCGAGCTCCCGTAATCCCGAGCCCCTGTACCGCCTTTATTAGCAGATCTCCCCCCAAACGGCTGGGGATCTGTTAGGAGATTGAGAGATCGCCCAGTGACGACGACGGCGGTGCTGCTGGCTCCCGGGGCCGCTGTCCCGGAGCCCAAGGAGTGTTACCGGAGGCAAAGGCGGTGCGACGAGATGACCACAGGCTGAGGCCACGAGGCTCGGGCCAGCCCGGAGACATCCTGTGGTGGAGCAGTCCGCTGGAGAAATAGAGCAGGACTCGCTTTGGCAGACTCCAGTACCGGGCGGAGTGGTGCGTGTGCCCGGTGCTCACAGGCGACAGACTAGTACCCGATGCTCCGGTGCGGATCATTACGCGAGGCAGAGGATGAGGCCTAGCGGCAAGCTCCCTTGAAGCGAACTTGTTCCGGCAGCAGCGGCTCGCCGAGGGACCGGAGCGGGAATCCCCGTGGCAGACTACAGCGCCGAGTGGTGGAGTGCAAATGCCCGGTGCCCGGAGGTGAGAGACTTGAACCCGGAGCGCTGACGCAGATCGCTACGTGAGGCCGGGGATGAAGCCTAGCGGAAAGCTCCCTTGAAGCGGACGTCTTCCGGCGGCGGCAGCTAGCCGAGGGACCAGGGCGGGAATCTCCGTGGCAGACTACAGCGCCGAGCGGGGGAGTGCAAATGCCGGGTGCCCGGAGGTGAGAGACTTGAACCAGGAGCGCCGGCGCAGATCGCTACGCGAGGCCATGGATGAGGCCTAGCGGAGAGTTCCCCTGAAGCGACCCTATCCCAGCTGAGACAGCCCACCGGAGGAAAAGAGCGGGACTCAATGTAGCGGACTCCGGCGCCGAGCGGGGAGGAAAGAGTGTCTGGGGGCGAAGGTCTTAGGTGCGGAGCGCCGGCGCAGTTCAATACGCGAGATTGGGGAGGCGGCCTGGCGGTGGGCTCCCCCGAAGCGAATCCTCTCCAGCCTGCCGCTGATTTGAACTGTGGAACTGGCCGCGGACCGTGATTGAGGCACCAGGCGCCCGGAGCAAGTATAACTACGGCAAGTGCTTAGAAAGCGACAGTGTGCTCACTTGGGGTCCCCGCCGGTGGCATGGCTGGCAACAGAGGGAGCAAGAAAGGGGACCGGACACTACCAGAAATGCTTAATAGATGACCAGCGAGGCAAGACAGGGGGCAACAATCGCCAGGCCACTCGAGCAGCTCCCAAGGGGCTGCAGGGGGGGGAACCTCCGGTGACTAGATCTTTCCTCGAGTCCCTCTTTAGCTCGCTTAGGGAAGATTTCCAAGCACTGAAGCAGGAAGTTGCAGGGAAGGTCCGGGAGGTGCGGAGAGAGGTCGATGGCCTGAGTGAGAGAGTGTCTACTATGGAGGAAGCTGGTCACTCCCGGGATGAAGAGATTGCACAGCTGCAGCAGGAGGTGCTGCGCCTAAGGGATCAGCAACTCGACCTCCAATCGCACAAAGAGGTCCTCGAGAACCGGTCCCGTCGCAACAACATACGGGTCCGGGGAATTCCATCTGGAGAAGAGGATGAGGTCGTTGCTGGGTATCTAAGAGATCTCTTTAAGGAGATACTGGGGGAGCCGGATGATTTCACCATCAGAATAGACAGAGCTCATAGGGTGGGCCCGGCACGCAGAGCCTCTGCACCCCCCCTGATATCTTGGCTTTCCTGCCGGACTATCCCTTGAAGGAGCGGATTCTCCGTGAGGCGCGACAGCAGACGTCCCTGCGTTTCCGGGGGCACCAAGTCGCTCTCTTCCAGGGTTTGTCGATAATCACACTCCAGAAGCGTAAGGCGTTAAAAATTTCAACCGACTTCCTGAGGGACCACAACACGCAGTACTCTTGGGGCCATCCCTTCCGCCTTATTTTTAGGTGGAACGGGACTTTACATCAGCTTCGCTCCCTCCAGGACACCTGCGGGATACTTGGAATTACCGCAACGGACGACGCGGCCCCCACCCCTCGCAGACGACGCGCTACCAGGGACGGCTGGCAGACGATCCCGGTGCGGCGATCCTCTGCCTCTTCTGCTCGACCAGACTCACCCACTATCCGAGCGGACATGGCCAACTCAGTCCAAGAAGTAGCCAGAGACACAGCATCTACTGAAGTTGCTCTGACAGCCTGAATGTACTCCGGGGGGAGATCGACATAGCCTTTCAGATGAAGCAGGTTTGGGGGAGGGGGGGTGTTGGGGGGGGGTGGGCAGTGGCTGGACGTCTACTTGAATAACTTTCCGCAGACTTGTCCGCTGAGGACCGGACTGGGACAATGGAATTTTAGGACCGGTTGGGGGGGCAGGGTGGGAGGGAGAGGGGTTGTTGGGGATGTTTCGGGTTTGGATTGGGGAGAGAGGGTTGGAGGGGGGTCGGGGAGTTTTGGGTAGGGGTTTGGGGGTTGGTGGGGAAGGGGGGGAGTCGTCCAGTGTACCATGTAGGCCCTAGCAGCCTCAGCGGCGCTTGTCTACCTTGCCTTGCCCAGGCGGGGACACTTCGCTTTCACGTATACCCTTTTCCATGCCTCCCAGCACTTTTAAGGTGGTGACTCTTAATTTACGGGGCCTCAACAACCCGGTTAAGAGACGAGCGGTCTTGTCTCTCTTGGAGAGCACTCACGCTGACATATGTCTCCTTCAAGAGACGCATCTACTCCCGCGAGACACTCACAGGATGCGCTCGCATAAATTCCCTACACAGTTTCACTCTTCCAGTGGCAATAAGACAGCAGGGGTGGCAATCCTGGTAGCCAGACACTTTAAGGGGGAAACTCTTCACAAGCACAAAGAACACAAAGGCCTGCTGTTGGCATACCAGTTTAGGATCGGGGGTATCACCTTTACAGTTGGGTCCCTGTATAGCCCTAATGAACGACAGGAACGCTTCCTGCGATCAGTGCTTGTGGATGTTACTGCTTCGCAAGATAGGCATATCATCATTGGAGGGGATTTTAATATGGTTTTTGACTCGGCCATGGACAGATCCGCACACCGCACCCCGCAGGTCGGGGAGTTCTCAGCCGGGTGTAAGGCGCAGCTATGAGAAGTTGACCTGCATGATCTCTGGCGACACATGCATCCCACTGATAGGTGATATACGTATTACTCCCATGCCCATAAGACGTATGCGAGGCTGGACCATGTCCTGGTCACAACTCCGGTACGAGCATTGTTCTCTACGTCGGACCTAGGGGAGCTGTCCTTATCGGACCATGCCCCGATCTCCGCCACCCAGGGTCTATCGCCGGTAACGAGTTCTCCCAGAATATGGCGCCACCGGGACACCTTGCTGCACAGGAAGGCGGTGGTGGACCTCATTGAGGGAGCGACAACGATAACCCTGACACCACCCTGGCAATGCAGTTGGCAGCCTTGAAGGCAGTTCTCAGGGGGGAATTTTTAGTGATCTCCTCGGCTGAGAATAAAGAACGACAGGCCAAAAGGGAGGAACTCACCCAGCGGGTTAGTGAGCTCGAACAGATACACCACAGGACGGGGGCCCCCAGAATATGGAGGCAACTTAAGGAGGCGAGGAAGCTCTTGGCGGCCCTGGATTTGGACCGCGCGGAATATGCTGCGCTTCGCCTGCGCCATAAATACTACACAGGTGGGGACCGCTGTGGCAGACTGCTGGCCAATCGGCTCTGTGTGGAGCAATAGAGTCAAGTGGTGAAAGAAATCTTGAAACTCACGGGGGCGGTGGTGTCGGAAGACGCCCACATAGCCGAAACGTTCTGTAGATTCTACGCGGATCTATATGCCGGAGACCGGCCAGATGACGCTGCGACGTCTGCCTATTTGGACTTGGTGACCCTGCCCTCCCTGGACGCCTGGCAGGCAGAGCATCTTAATAAGGAAATCCGAATGGAGGAAGTAATTTCTGCCATCGCTAAGCTCAAGCATGGCAGGGCACCGGGTCTAGACGGGTACACATCGCTTTTTTACAAGACGTTCTGCTCGACACTGGCCCCGATTCTCACTTGCCTCTTTTAATTCGTTTGCCACTCCAGGGGCCATTCCGCCTGACCTCCTACGGGCCTCACTCACGGTTATCCCCAAACCCGGGAAGGACCGGAAGCACTGCGGCTCCTACAGACCGATATCCCTCATGAATGTGGATTTAAAATTGTACACAGGGATCCTAGCGGCCCGATTAGCCCCCCACCTACCAGGTCTTATAGATCCGGACCAGGCGGGATTTGTCCCAGGGAGGCAGACGGTGGACACCACCAAGAGGATCGTTCACCTCTTAGAGAAGGCCTCTCGAATTCTGGGAGAGAGAATGATGCTGGCGGTGGACGCCGAGAAGGCGTTTGACCGAGTGCATTGGCCCTATCTCGAGCAGGTCCTGGTGAAGGCGGGCATGGGAGATAAATTTTGTTCCATGGTTCTTAACTGCTACAAATTTCCTACGGCGGTGGTGCGGGTGAATGGTTGCAGTTGGGGAGTTTCAACATCGAGAGAGGTACCAGGTAGGGCTGCCCGCTCTCACCATTACTCTTCGCCCTTTATATGGAACCATTTGCCCAACGGGTGCGTGACAACACGGCGGCAACAGGGGTGTAGTTTGGGGGCTTTACACACACCATTAGCCTCCATGCGGACGACGTCATACTGTCGCTGGATGAGCCCAAGACGGCCCTGCCGGCTTGCATCAAGGAGCTGGACTCCTTTGGTGCAGTAGCAGGTTTTAAAATGAATATGAGGAAATCTGTGGCTCTGGTTATCTCCCTTACGCCGGCCACCAGAGTGCATTCACAAAGCCAATTCCCCATGCATTGGTCGTCGGACTCGGTGCCCTACCTGGAGATCCAGCTGGCCCCTACCCTACCGGCCATGGTAACGGCTAACTACACCGCACTGGGTAAGAAGATTCGGGAGGAACTTGGTCGGTGGAATCGCGCCACTCTTTCCTGGCTGGGCAGGATAGCTGCCATCAAAATGACGGTCCTCCCCCAGGTTCTTTACTTGTTCCGGGCCTTGCCACTCCAACCACCGATTGGGTGGATTCCTCAGCTGCAGGCAGATCTCTCACGCTTTATCTGGCACGGCAAGAAACCTAGAATGCGCAGAGCTCTCTCCATGCTAGCCCCTGAGGCAGGAGGGCTAGGAATACCGGATCTCCGTAGATACTTCTACGCAGCCCAATTACGCTATCTGGTGGAATGGAGCTGATGGGAGTTGGATAAGCACTGGCTCTTCCAGGATCAGGCTGTGGCGGGCCGACCCCTGCAAGAAATTCCATTTCTGCGCCGGCCTCACCGACCTGCGAATCTATACGCCTCCTTTGTCACCAGGGTTTCCCTGCGGGTCTGGGTTGCTACCAACCTCGCACATCATCTCACCTCGTTCCTGTCGCCATTTACACCGCTGGTAGACAACCCAGACTTTACTCCGGGGTTGGAAAAGGGGGCATTTACCCATTGGCGTGCGGCTGGGTGCCGAGCCGTGTGTCATATGTATGGCCCTGAAGGAATTATTTCCTTCCTGCAGTTTAGACAGGAATTTTCATTCCCCGAATCAGAAAGACTCCGCTACATGCAGGCTCGCCACTGGGCACTACATCCACAGGTGCAGGAGTCCGCCGACAGACGATTCCTACCATATGAGAAATGGCTTCTGACGCGCACACCGGGCTCCAAATTGATTACAGATCTCTATCGGCTGCTGCAGCCTCTTTCCTCACACCTCTATAACCCGGGAAGAGAGCGTTGGGAGCGGGAGCTGGGTCGAACGTTGAGCCACAAGGAATGGGAACAGATATACTACAGGGCACGACACTCAGCATACAACATGGGCCTTACTGACACTCTGACAAAGGTCTCTACCGATTGATACTACACACCGGAGCGGGTTCATGAAATGGACAGTAGCAGGGAGAAAACATGCTGGAGAGGGTGTGGAGGCCGAGGCACATTGACACACATTCTGTGGGAATGCCCGCTACTAGAGCCCTATTGGAAGGAAGTGCTGGACGAAATCGACTCCCACTTTGATACGGAGCTGCCACGTTTCCGCGCATACACCCTGTTGGGGCTCCCGAATGGGTTGATGTGTCCCCTCCGATCTCGCAGGGGCAGACAGATAGCTATTGCATTGGGTTCAGCCGTTCAGAACATTTTACTACATTGGCGCACTACCACGATACCATCACTCGCGGGCTGGCTACACAGATTGTGGCATGTATTGGGCATAGAGAAACTATCACTCACGGTGGCGGGGGATATAGAACAATTTAATGAGCTTTGGCAACCATTCCACTCTCTACTACTGAATTTAGGGAACTCACCTGTCCTAGATATCTTCGCCTCTTGAGGCTCACGGACCCGACCCTGACGAACCCTTGAGTGGCTGAGAGATTCACCCCTCCACTTGAGGGCGACCTTGGAGGTTGTCTTGGAAAGATTTGTACACTGGACGGCGGGGGGGCCGGAGGGGGGGCAGGGGAATTGGGGATTTGGGAGTTGGGGATGGGGGGAGTTTGTGAAGGGAATGTAACGCTATACTGCAACAATGCGTATCCAGCAAGGCCCTTTTGGGCTGGCCCGTGGTCGACCTATCCTCTGCAGATGTTACGCCATGGGAGCGGCCGTGTCCACCCCGCACTAATGCTTCATAGCGTTTGTATGTTTTTGTTTTTCTATGTCTCTTGAACTGAATAAAATAATTTAAACCTAAAAGGACTGCGCAGACCTAAAAAAGAATGCGTCTTTGTGTAATGCAACTGGTGCTCATCTCTAGAGCTCAAAGTTCACGCTCTATAAAACGAAAAAAAAAACTGGCAGCATAGTATTGGAGGCACAATGCAGGAATTATTGTATTATACACAACAACCTGTTATGTAATCGATTGTTTCTCAGTTCATGTGTAAAACCACCCACTTTTAATAAATTATTTCCAACTATTCTGATGTATTAAAGGGAAACACTTCCAAATGTTAAAGAAATACACTTTCTTGAATATTATTTGCAACCATTTCATATTCTAATATGATGTTTGTTAAATGTTGTAATTTTAAAATATTGACATAGGTCAGCGTGTCCAAATAAGAATGAAACCATTTCCAAGTTAAACCGTTCACATGTGGTGTTGCTAGAACTTGGGGGTTTAAGTAAATTAAATGCTCTGTTGGGCTTCTGTCCTGTGGGTGCTGATCTTAGAACAACATGCACTTTTTTTTTGCTAATTCACAATGAAACCACTACAAAGACTTAATGGATGTGAAAACCCATAAATTGGTGGTCAAGGCATGACAACAGAAAGGGAGGGCTGTCATGTGGAACGGGATCATGAAAATCAGTCTTGCTTCATTCTATATATTTACTTTTTTTAAAGTTTGCAGCAAAGACATTAGCAAAAAGCACCAATGTGACAATAGATCTGTTCTGGCTTAACTGATCACAAAGGCTGCATTAAAAAAATGTAATGTGGTTAAGACACCTTCTGCAGGGATCTTTTTGTGCCCATAAAATCTCAGCAGATAATGGTAATGGTAGGCTAACTCTGGTGGTCAATGCAGTTGCTGGAGAGATCTGTGTTTTGTCTAGTTACAGTTTTTATGCATAATGCTGCATAGAGGGCTAGTACATCTGTTGTAAAGCACTCTGTATAACATGCAAATCACAAATGTAATTTGTTTTGCAGATAGGTACACAGGTTTTTGCTTTTGACACAAATCCTTTATGACTTGCAGTTCATAAATTGCAACCCTTCAAGTAAACCTTCCAAAACAAGCTGCTTGCAAACTGCAAGGAATTAGTTTAGAACCTTATTGCTTCTTTGTCAATTTTTCTTATAAGGCTTCTAAAAAGGGTTCAATTGCATAGTAATAAAGTCTTATAAATACAGACACAGCCCTAGCACTCTTACATCCTAAATCCAGACTTTTTGTTTCTCCCAGCTATGCACTATTACCATATGCCTATGTTCTTACAGTACATACATATAGCTTATATACAAGTAGTAGACAGAGTCAAAAACCTGCCTCAAAGGTTTCTCTTAAGTACTTGACTTCTAAAGTGGTAACTCTGTGCTTTTGTTTCCCCTCCATTGCTTTGGCAGCTTATAGGTATTAGTAGGCTCCAGATGACTCCCAGCGAGGTTCATTCTTGAATAAAACTAGGGCTAATTGTACCTTAAATGAGGCCTTTATTTTGGGCCAACTCAAATTTCAAATAAGAAAGCCCCTGCACCGTCTGCATATTCCTATCGGAACAGAAAGCAGACAACCAGCAGATTCTGCTCAATGTGCCCCGATGTCAGCAAATTAGCCTGGAAAAATGTCAGCATATTTCACTGGGTCCAACAAGGATCCCGGGTCATGCTCAGTAATAGCTGCCTCCTTCTGACCGCTTGCATCAACCCTGCTGTTCAGTAACACTTCATCATGATACGGTTCAACATTCTGTGTCCTGTCCTTTTCTATACCTATTAAATAGAGCTATAGGCGTCTGATGCACCTGTTTTCACTCTTGCTGCAAACAACATTTTGGAGTGACAATTGCCACTGATTTATATTGCTAACCGCAACTCTCACATGCATGATCAGTTGCTTGGTGCACATAGCCTTGGTTGCAGTGCACAGAGATCTTGTTCCGCCGCACACTTTAGTTACAAAGAATCAACATAGGATTTAATCAGAAATGCAAGTACTGATCTCAACACTTGACTAACGCAAGTGTTCACTGATCTGCATATCATCATGAGGACTGCCCAGTGACCACCTTGATTCTTTGGAACTAAAGTATGCTGGCAAGTATTATGTTCATTTCTTCCAAGGGTCTTCAGTCCACATATGAACACTCTGTCCTGAAGATGGTCTTTTAGATGCTTACACAAGATAAGACCAAAACGTTGACAATTTCGACCATTTTTCATCTGAATTTGTATGCAGGAGTTGTTCATTGTATGTTCAATGATGATTTCCTATTTCCTGGTTATTGAAAAAGTGTTCATGACATAATATTTTTGTGAAAAAAGCGTCCATTTCAGTTGCTTTTGTATTTGTGATATATACACTGTACCTACTTTTGTTGCATCATTTATTCACATAAATTTGTACTCATAAATTATACATCCATTTACATTGTTTGCTCCTTTTCTTTTTCTAGATAGATTATTTTGTAATCATTATGACTCATTTTTTTATTCATTTGATAGAGGCCACCAAGGAGGGCTCTCAAAATATGTTTTGGCCTACACAAGATGTTTAGTTAAAAAAACAAAAAACTTTTAGGCATCATTACCCTATACTAATTTCCTGTTACCCAAGCCTCAAAGAGACCAAGGGATTAGTGGGTTGCCCATCTTCTAGTTGCAGCTTTCTTACTTTAGCCATTCTGTGCCTTTGCCTGTCTCTAAATACACGTCTTGGTTGGGTGACAGCTGGGCTTTGCGCATTCCCCCTAGACAGTCAAATACAACTGGAGCTAGGGTGTGACACTCACATCCTGATGGCCATCACCAGGGTGATGGGCCTTCCAGAGGTAGATTGGGAGGGAGATGCTGACAGTTTCACATGAATAGGGCTGTGCCTGTCTCCACACAAACAGCACCAGACTGTAGTGAGTCTGAAGCCAGAAGTACATTTGCAGCAGGCCCTGCATGGGTCTTGTAGCTGGGCTACCCTCCATCACGGTCGACCTGAACTCTGGATTTATCCTGGTGTACTGCGACTACAAGTAACCCCTAACCGCTATTGACTTCTAAGCACTGTTTATGGATCTCAAATTATACATATTGGATTTTTGTTGTTTTGATTTTGTTTTATCCAGGTGAATATTCTCTATTCTCTAAACTGGTGTGGAGCCTTTTTGTGGTGTTTTTACTGTGTTACTGTACTTTGCACAGATACTTTAAATATAGCTTTTTAAGTTAAGCCTGACTTCTCTGTGCCAAGCTGCCAGAGGGTGAGCACAGGTTAATTTAGGTTATTTTCCTACTTACACTGACTAGAATTGTGGTCCCTACTTGGACTGCGTACCCACCTCTGCCAACTAGAGGCCTGCTTTCTTACAGTATATCTTCCACCTTTGTATCACAATGCGGGCTTGAGTCAAAGCGCAAACACACAGAAATGGCTGTGCCACTGACATCTCTTACTGAAGCCTCCTACTAGGATAATCAAAGTATGTCTTTCTACTGATGTTATAGCCCACACCCTGACAAAACTACTCCCTAAAAGACAAACTAAGGAGTAAAATATTGGATTGCCTGGACCTCTCAATGCACAAAACACAAAACTTTTCAAAGAAGGATATGTGAGTTTTTTGTGAGTTTGTTGTGTAGTATATCTTGATACAGTGTTGCATCCAATCTGCCTGCATTAGCTGTCTCTACCATAAAGATACCAATAGGTTGACAAAGTCTAGTCTGTAGTGAGTACTTCGTACTGAGTACAGTAAGGTACTGATGGAAAAAGCAGAAATCTATAGAACAAAATTCAGAGCAAAATTCAAAGAAACTAGTATTAGCACTCTGAATGTGCTCACTTGAGGTGCTCATTAAACACATGTTGTTTCACTGTACATTCTGATTGTGAACTGCAACAATTTACAGTACAATACCAGAATATCAAGTCCTAACAAGTACTACTGTACTACAAAAATGGCAAACAACCTTTACAATGCGGTTGTTACATCACGTTCCATTCTATATGACGCGCTAGACTATTCCAACACCTTCTCTACTGTTGGGGAGGGTGGAGTTGGAATAGTAAATTATACTATTCCTAATGTCACAGCTCTAGTGCAAGTTGATCTGATCACTTACTGTTAGACCCGGGATCACAGGTTGGCTGAGGTAGGTACCTTAGGCCAAATAGGGACCCGCGTTTCAACGTCAGGGAAAGGAAGGTCACCTTCTGAGATAGCCCCGCTCACTCCCTTGGTAGCTTGGCACGAGCAGCCAGGTTTATCTTCAAGGCAAATGTGTAAAGTATTTGCAACTACACTCACAGCAACCCAATGATGACACAACAAATAGACTCCACACGAGTTTTATAAAAACAAGTATAAACTTTATATAAAAAGATATACAATAAGACCACATGATATAAATCCAACACACGCGTATTTGTAATATTTCTCCTGACTGGTTGTTAGGCCAGCCAGCCCTGGTAAGTTCTGGCGATATTATTTAGCACTTCTAAACATCCTACTGTAATCCTAACAGCATGTTATGCAGATCGTAATGCTAGAATCAGGCACTTTTGCAATGTAAAAATAATGCAATGAGTACGCAACAATCAGGCACTTTGCGATGTAACAATAATGCAATGGGTAGCATGACAATCAGGTACTTTGCAATGTAAAAATAATACAATACGTAATACAACAACCAGGTACTTCGGTATGCAGATGTAATGCACTGTGAAAAACACTAATCAGGTAGATTGTGATGCAGAAACAATGCAATGTGTCACACGACAATCAAGTAGTTCATTATGCAGAAAAAGATGCAATGCGTAACACATTAATCCGGTACTTCGTTATGCAGAAATTATGCAATGTGTAATACCACAATCAGGTACTCCATTATGCAGAAATGGAATAATCCGTACTACACTCCGGCACAGATCACGGTGCCTCAGGCGGTCTCTATGCCTCTCGTGCTTACTCGCAGGTAGCCTCTGACGACACTTGCCCTCAACACAGGTATGGAATAACACAAAAAGTGCAGCTCATCGCTCCGGGCCCGGTACTGCCACTCCCTTGGCAATACAGGCTGCGATATGTGCAGAAGCAGAGGCTCACTCTGCTGAAGTGAACGAGAAGCCGAGAGCATCTCCCTCCGAGCCAGCGCCCTGCCCCAGGAGTCAACACACGTTACCTGGGGGCGCAACCTCACTCTCCTCTCCTCTCCTCGTCCAGTGGTTTAGACCTACAATGCAATCTTTAGGACTTGGCAACAGCGGGCTCGGGCCAGTGGCTCAGCTCCTACGGGGCTGCCGGTCCGGGCTGCTACTGCTACGAACATCTCAGGCTGTCACAGGACACATGCACACAGCATTGCTGAGACTTCCTCAAGCTTCGGGTGCACGATCCCCGTGCACTCCACACAAAGGTCTCAGGCTGCACGAAGATCACACGCACAGCGTCACTGAGACTGACTTAAACTCCAGGTGCAGGATAACAAGGCAAATCCTCACGAAGGTCTCACGGTGCACAATGCACACTCACACAGCGTCAATGAGACTCACTTGGATTCTGGTGTACACGATAACAAGACAAATCCTCACGAAGGTCTCACGGTGCACAAAGTACACGCACACAGCGCCGATGAGACTCATTTGTATTCCGGTGCACACGATAACTGGACAATCCTCCCAAAGGGGTTCAGGCTGCACAAAGCACACGCACACTGCGTCACTGATCCTTGCTTGGAATCCAGGTGCCCATGGTCACAGGGCACACCTTACGAGGGTCTCAGGCTGTAACAAGCATGCACACACAGCACCGCTGAGACTCTCCTGGACACTTTTGGGTTCCTGTGTTTCCGCAAAAGGGAGCCAGCTCACCTTGGGCTCCTGGGGATAAGTTACTTCAGGACACAACACACAGCAAAGTCCTCTCAAGCAGGGGACACAGCAAAGTCCCTTTAGCCTTTCCTTGTTTAAAACATGAAACTGCAGGCCAGCCCAGAACACATAGCAAGGGTCAGTCCTATCCTTCAGTCTATTCAGTTTTTTGGCAAAGGTCTTCTTGACCACGAAGTAGCTCCAGTCTTATTCACACTTGATCAAGCCATTCTCCAGAGTTCAGGGGCTCCAGCTTTCATAGTTATACCCCTCAATGGCTTTGAAGACTTTGTGTTCAAGGGGCACTGCCCCCTGTTCAAACCAGTTCAGTGTGCCTCCCTGCCAGTGACACCTTCTTCCTTTGATTAGTGGGGGTCTGGATTCTCAATCACTCAGCAGGAGATGGGACAAATGTTTTATACAGCAACCCAGGCCTCTTCATTTTGAGGAGCTTCTTCTCCCCCTACCCTCCAGATGCAGGTGAGCCTGTTGCTATCTCACCTCCTCCCCCGGGTCAAGACATTCCCCAGATCCTATTGCTTTCAAATCCAGACAGTCAACCCACAGCCAGGCAGAGACACACAGAAATGTTAGAGCACAAAAAAACTCAGCCACTTCTAAAAGGGTTGTCTTCTAAACACACAATGCAAAAACCACCTTCATAAAAAGATGTGTTATTACATTGTGAGTTCAGGAATACTAAACTTCATATTTTCAACTTAAGCCTTTTGGAAGACAGGCTGGAAAACATATTACACAGCCTTCCCAATCTATCCTATGGGCAAGATGGCCTTTCCACAGTGAAAAACGAAATGGAGATGATTTCACTGTTAGGACATGGCACACACTTTAGTAAATGTCCTACCTTTCACATGCACCGCACCCAGCCCAGGGGGTACCCCGGACCTACCCTATGGGCATCTGATGTGCATAGAAAGGGAAGGGTAGGGTCTGGCAAGTGAGTGTAAATTGACAGAACAACATGGCAGTTTAACAAACTGCTCGCAGGCCCTGCCATGGCTGGCCTGTGCTCCCTTTGTAAGGCCACTTGTGTTTATGGCACAAATAGTGCAGCAGGCCCACTAGTAGCATTTGCATTACCAGCCCTGGCCCACATAGTGCACTTTACTAGGGAGTTTACTAATAAGGCAAACATACCAATCATGGACAACCAATCACCATTATACTTTAAAGCAGGTAGCACTTGCACTTTGACACTGTTTAGTAGTGGCAGAGTGTCTAAAGCATCTAAGTTGGCAAAACAAAATCGATCACAGTGCCGAAAATAGAGGAGGTAGAGGCAAAACGTCAGGGGTAATCACACCAAGAAATGCCAGGTCTTACACGTGTCCCCTCCAGTGGAAAAGTGGGGGGAACTACCCACCCTCATGGGAGTTCTCATCACTAAGGTGAAAAAGTCTGGACAGACCATCAGCATTGTCGTGCTCTGTTTGCGGCCGGTGTTTTTCCATGGAATCCATTCCCTGTAGGGAGATGGACAACCTCAACACTTTCGGGTTCTCACCCCTCATCTGCATCAACCATCTGAGGGGTCTGTGGTCTGTCTGAACCAGGAATGGATTCCCAAACAAGTATGGCCTCAACTTCTTCAGCGCCCAGGCCACAGCAAAAGGTACCCTCTCAATTGCACTCCACCTCTGTTCCCTGGGAACGAGCGTCCTGCTAATGAATTCTACAGATTGGTCCAAGCCCTCGTCGTTGAATTAGGAGAATACTGCTCCCACACCATAATCTGAAGCATCTGTCTGAAGGGAAGCGGGAACACAGCCCGTGAAAAGAGAGGAATTGATGATGTTGGTCCAGACTGGAGCAATGACATTTTTAAGTTCTTGGACCAGGTGTGCGAGGAGAGGATCTTTAGTGTGAGAGGAGGGTTTGAGCTTAGAGATGATATTGGTGACCGCGGATTCGGAAACAGGGGTGAATTCGCTCCAGGAGGCAAGGTTTTTAGCCTGGTGGTGCGTGATAGTGGAGACAAGATGGGGGCGACCATTTAGGGAATTAGGGGGGCTTTGTGGCAGGGAGGAAAAGGATGAACTAGTGTTGGTGATGTTGTGGGGGGGAGTTGATTGTGGGGAGGTTGAGGAGGAAGATGGGTGGAGGTGAAGGAGAGTTCAATCGAGTTGACTTTATTAGAGAAGCTGGCGATTTATTCGAATCGTTCAAACGACGCTAGCATTTTGGAGGGCCAGTGGATGTTTGTTTTTAAACAATGTTAAATAGTTCTCTGGGGTGGTTTCTGGCCTGGTCCAGTTGGGACCGGAGATTGGAGGCTTTTTCATTGAAGAGGTGTTTTTTGTATATGATTCTGGCCTTTCTGAGGAGGGCCAGATTGTCAGAGGAGGGATGGTTCCACCAGGTCCATTCAGATTGTCTGAGGGCCCGTCTTTCTTTATTGAGGTCAGAATTGAACCATGATTTGGGTGGAAGGTTTTTTTGTTGTTTGATTTTGATTGGGGCAATTTGGTTCAGGGTTTCAGTAATAGAATTATTATAATGGTCGGTTAGGTCATTAGTGCTAAGGGAGAGAGGGGCAAGGAGTAAGTGAGTTTTAATAGTGGATTCCAATTCGCTCAGCGGAATAAGGTGAAGTTTACGAGTAGGTTTCAGAGGTAGATTGCCGATGGGAGTGGGGCGTGTAATGGAGCAATTCAGGGTGAAGAGGATGAGGTGGTGGTCAGACCAGTCAACAGGAAGGATGCTTATTTATTTATTTATTTATTTATTCAATTTGTAGGGCGCAACAGCTACCCAAAAAGGGTTTCCCGGCGCCTAGACACAGCTAGTTAGAAAGACAGGAGAAGGGTTTTGGCTATTGAGATTTATTGTTCAAATAGCCAGGTCTTGACATGCCTTCTAAACCTGGCATAATTTTCCTCCTTTCGGATGAAGGGAGGGAGTGTGTTCCAGAGGGATGGTCCCAGATGGGCGAAAGATCTGCCACCTACTCTTGCCAATTTGAATCTCGGCACACAGAAATTGGCCGCCGATTGCGACCGAAGGTTACGCTTGGGAGTGTAGGGGTGGGCTAGAGCTAGAAGGTATTTAGGTGCCGTGCCCGCTTTAATTCTGAACATGTAGTTCAGGGCTTTAAAGCGGATTCTGTTTTCAACCCTGAGCCAATGGAGTTCCCGGCGGTGACTCGAGACTCCGGAGTTTTTAGGAATATTGCACAGTAGACGGACTGCTGCGTTCTGGACCAATTGTAGTCGGCCGACTACTGATTTGTTGGCGCCCAGATACAGAATATTGCCGTAGTGAAGCCGCGATGTTATAAGGGCATTGACTATGGTCTTTTGCGTGGGAAGAGGCAGCATCCAGAGGATTTTCCTCAACCATTTGACTATGGTGAGGCATAGACCAGTAACTTTACTGGCCTGTTGATTCATGGAAAGAGAATTGTCGAGAATGAATCCCAGATTTCGAACATGGGTCACCGGGGTAGGAAGAGCACCCATCTGATCAGGCCAGTGTAGGGGATTCCACAAATCTCGATGTTTTCCCAGGACCAAAATCTCTGTCTTGTCACCGTTGAGTTTTAATTGGTTTCTCGTCATCCAATTCAGGATGCTTTGGAGTCCTGCTTTAAGTAGAAAAGGGGAATTTGGACAGGACTCGGATAGGGAAAAAATGATTTGGGAGTCGTCGGCGTAGGTCATAAGGGTAAGACCAGATTGTTCAACAAGGTCAGCCAGGGGTCTAAGATATAAATTAAAAAATAGAGGACTAAGAATAGATCCCTGAGGCACTCCATGGGGTGCCGACAGGGTATCCGAAGAGGCTCGTGAGGAAGTAATTTGGAAGGTTCGCTCCGCCAGGAAAGACCGGATCCATTCAAGGGCCTTTCCGCGTACACCATTTTTATGCAATTCCTTGATAAGAGTTTCGTGGGAAATGGTGTCGAAGGCCGCGCTCAGATATAATAGCTTTCGAATGTGTTCAGTAGCTCCAAGCAGGGCGGTTTCCGTGGAGAAACCGGCCCTGAAACCCGACTGTGAGGGGTGCAGAAGTGAATTTTCTTGTGCAAAAGTGGATAGAACTGAATGCACGTGCATCTCCAGACATTTGGAGAAGGCAGGGAGCAGGGATATGGGTCTGTAGTTGGCAAGGATTTCCGGGTTTGCTGTAGGTTTTTTTAGAAGAGGCATAACCATGGCATGTTTCCATAGGGCTGGGACAGTGGCAAGGTCAAGAGAGGAGTTCAGAAGGTTTGCAATGATTTCCAAGGAGCTGTCGTCAAGTTGCTTAATGATTTTGATTGGAATGTTTGAGAGGGAGGCCAGATCCTTGCAGGTCAGAATCGCCTCAAGGGTGGCCCCTTTGGCGTGCGTTGGGGATTTGCAGAGTTGAGTCAGGTCAGTGATGCCCATGATGCCGTTGAATAAGGAGACTGCGGGGTCGTCATTTTTATTCCAGTGGATGTTGTAGTCCCCAAGAAAGTGATTTTTAGAGTGGGAGAGTGATGCTTGGGTAATCAAATCAGACATCTCGTCAGTAAAGGCGATACAATTTCCAGGAGGGTGGTAGATAGTGTGAAACCTAATGTTATGTTATGTTATGTTATAAAACATTTTATTACGCGCTCTGCTACTACAAAGTATCCTGGCGCGATATGTGAGCACTGAGCTGACCCAATCCAGAAAAGAAAGAAACAGAAAAGTAAATACTGAGATTAAAAAGATGGGTTTTTAGCCCTTTCTTAAATCCTGCTAGTGTAGTTGATGATCTCAGAAAAAGCGGTAAGGCATTCCAGGCCCGTGCTGTTTGGACAGAAATTGACTGACCACCCAGTCTCGCATATCTGACTTTAGGCATAGACATCAGACGGAGATTGGCCGATCGAAGAGCACGATGAGGAGTATAAAAGATAAACCTCTTGTGCAAATATTGTGGGCCTTGCTGATGCAGGGCCCGAAAGGCCAGAACCAATGATTTGAACATAATGCGATGTGCCACTGGGAGCCAGTGGAGCTCTCGAAGATGGGCACGTGCACTAGTTCTTCGAGGAAGATGGAACAAAAGTCGCACGGCCGCGTTCTGAATGATCTGCAATCGCTTTATAAGGTATTTACGGAGACCACTGTAGAGGGCATTGGCATAATCGAGCCTTGACAAGATCAAAGCACGCAAAACAGTCTCCTTCGCCTCCCTGTGGAGAAGTGGAAGGAATCTCTTGAGTGACTTGAGGGTCGCAAAACAGGTCGCAGTAAGTTTTTTTTAGATGAGCTTCAAACTTAAGATCCTGTCCAAACCAGACCCCCAGGTTTTTGGCCGGGCCTCCGTGATAGCTAGGACATGCCAAATTAGTTGGCCAAATAAGCTCCCTAAAATTGGCCGGAAAATAGCCATAAAATAGTAGCTCTGGCTTGTCCTCGTTACATTTGAGCTGGGCTGAGACAAGCCATCGGAAAACATGGGTCAAACAAGAACAGACAGCCTGGGCGTCTAAGCAGTCCCTAGGCCAAGTGAACAACAGCTGCGTATCATCAGCGTATGACATTATTTTGGCTCCCCACTGCTCAGCCAAATAAATCAACGGGGTCATATAGACGTTGAACAGCAGTGGGCTTAGCGTCGAGCCCTGTGGTACCCCGGTGGTGAGCTTCTTAGGTGATGAGGCAAATGGGGGCAGCCAAACTTGCTGCGACCGCTCAGACAAAAACAAAGACAGCCAGGCCAGAACCGCACCCGACAACCCCACCTCTGCCAGCCTAGTCAACAACTGGGCATGGGGTACCGTGTCAAAGGCGGCAGATAAGTCCAGCAAGACCAGGACCGCTCTGCCGCCTCCATCAAGACACTCCCTAATGGCCTCTGAGACTTCCACCAAAGCCGTGTCAGTGCTAAACGCAGCCCTGAACCCCGATTGAGCCGGGTGCAGGGCCTGAGACGACTCAATGAAACTATTCAGCTGCCTAAAAAACGACTTTTTCAGTCACTTTTGCTAATGCCGGGAGCAGTGATATCGGACGATAGCTGGAGGTAGCCAGGGGGTCCAGGCCGGGCTTCTTCAGCAAAGGAAGAAGCTTCGCCTGTTTCCAACAGGGAGGGACTGAGGCAGAAGCCAGAGACATGTTAACAACCTGGGTAACCTCCTGATACACCAGGCTAGCCACTCCCCCCAAAACCCTAGCAGGGCACGGGTCAGAGGGTGAACCAGACTTTAGTGATTCCAAGATGGCCAGCACATCAGCTTGCTGAGCTGGCTCAAAGGTGGAAAATTGGCTAACATGTTGCTTCACATCCATATCAGTGCTAGGTGGTGAGAGCAGAGGGGGACCGCCGGAGTTTAAGAGCTCCTCTTGAATTTTTTTGATCTTATTGTCAAAGAAACATGACAGTTCCTCACACCACTGATCGGAAGCCGGGAGAGCTGGGGAGGCAGCACATGGAGAGAGGAAGCTCTGAACAATGGCAAAGACTTCTCTGCCATTGTTATCTGCCTTCTCAATCCTTCCTGAAAAGTAGCTACTTTTAGCAGCCTTAATTTCAGCATAATATACCTTCTGCGCCCTCCGCAGCTTGCTCTTAAGTTCAGGGCAGAACTCAAGGCGCCAGGCTCGCTCTAGCTTTTTGCACCCTAATTTGAGTTCTCTAAGAGCATGGGTGAACCAGGGTTTGGAGGGAGACGACCTCGTCCGCCTGCTACCACTCTTATTAGTATGTAGCATGGCACTTTGCTCAACCCAGGCATTGAATGATTCCACTGCAGAATCAAGATTTAATGGCAGGGAGTGGATCTCAGCGCATAGGTATTCGAATGTGGAAGGGTCTTGCACATGGACTGTTGAAAGATTAAGATCTTCTTTAAAGATTAGGGCAAGGCCACCTCCTATTTGTTCGCTTCTATCTTTCTTAACGATGGAATATCCAGGTGGGATCAGCAGGTCGAGGATAGGAGTGGAGTGAGGGTTGGGCCAGGTTTCGGTAAGGAATGCTATGTCAATGTTATCGTGGAGAATGGTTTACGCATTCTCAGTCGCAGGGCAGGAGGCGGATCGGCAGTTAATCAGCAAGCACGAGAGGGGGGAGGTGCTGGGCATTTGGGAGGGGGGACAAGGGGAGACGGGTCTGAGTAGTCGGGGGGTCTAGGAGATGTTTGAGGTAGGGGAAGTCTGCTTGTGCCAATGAGAACTGGGATAGTAGACTGAAGGTTAAGGGGAGTGGAGGGAAAGGATGAAGATGGGCAGATGAGAGAGCTTGTAAGAGAGTTAACTTCTAGGGCTGTCGTGCAGGTGTCAAGTTGTGAAGGTGGGGGAGTGATGGCATAGAAGGGAGGGATGATTATGGTTATTTCAGCGGGTTCAGATAGGGTAGAGCCGTTCAAGGGGGGGTGGGAAGAGGGGAATGTCGGTATTGGTAACAGCCCCAGGAGGAGTGTCAGTGTTGGCAACAGTGTCGGTGTTGGCAACAATGCCATGTGGCAATTAATTGGGGGGTTGAGGGGAGGGATGTTGGAGTGTATAGAAGTGTGTATAGGAGAGGGTATGGTGTATTGTGAGGGTATAGATGTGTGGGCATGAACCAATGAGCGTGCTTTGGTGAGGAGAGAGACATCAGTTCTAAGGGAGGTGAGTTCAATGACAAGGGATGATAGGAGAAGTTCAACATTAGGAGTGATTGGGTAAGAAGTGAGGAGTGAAGTGGTTCTATAGGGTTAATGAAGTTAGAGGGGTAGGAGTGGTCTAAGGGTCTGAGATAGAAGGGAGGACAGGGGGGTAACCTGGGGGAGGGTTGTGATGAGGGTGATTGTCGTCGTTTGGAAGAGCGGGGTCACCGGAGATAGACGTAGATGAGGCGTTTAGGTTGGGTAGAGCGGGGGCACAGGAGATAGACAGGAATGAGGCGTTCAGGTTGGGTGGTGGGTTTGGAGAACAGGACAGGGGGATCGGGGGTGGCGTTTCTGGTGTCTTTTGTGTTGCAAGGGAGAACAGGGGAGTGTGGGAGGGAGGAATCGGAGGGGGGACGTGGGAAGTAAAAAGGGGCTGAGGGGGATGTTAAGTGGGGAGGGTGAGGGAGAAATTAATCAAAGGGTGGGGTGCGGAGGAATTCAGAGAGAGATGGGGGTGTAGAAGAAACTGCATTATTAGTATGGGGAGGGGAGAGGCGGGGTAGGAGAGGAGGTTGGGTTCAAGATTGGGTGGGTTTGTGAGGGGGAAAATTGAGGCTGGGGGGGATTGGACGTTAGGGGTATTGGGGGGTTAGTGGCACTAGTGGACTGAAGAGGTTGGGAATCAAGAATACAGATGGGGGTGTGGACGGTGAGATCAGGGGAAGGGGAGGGGGGGTGTGAGAGACCATGGATAGACATGGACCCCGGGGTAGAGCTTTGTCCACTTACCATTTCCCCTCAAAATTCATCCCCAGAAGATCCCAGTCATCTGGGTGGACCGGAAGTAATGGGAAAGCTGACTTTATGTCACAATTTGCCATTTCTGCAATCGTGCCCGCGGTCACAACTAGTGACATGGCCATGTCAACTGAAGAATAAGAAACTAAGGCTGCGTCCTCATCGATGAAGTCATTGACTGCTGACCCCTCATGCCATGAAAGGTACTGAATCAGCCTGTATTGTCCTTTCTCCGTTTTGGGCACAACCCTGATTGGTGATATAATCAGGTTTTCCGTCGGCCAATCCTCAAAGGGGCTTGCCATTCTCCCTTCGCGCTCCTCCTTGTCTGATTTCTCTTGCACCACCACCCTGTTTTCTGTTGCTGATTTCATGTTATCTGCCCACCGTCTCTGTTGTGGACCCCGATACCACAAAGGGAACCCCCACTGAAACCCATCCATCAAAACCTTTGCTGCCCCCTTGTTTTTATACCCCCTCAGCCCCTCCACCAGCTTCTCCAGTCTAAGTGGCGTAGGAGCTCTTGGGCCCAGCGCCTTGCAGTCCCGTGACTCCCCTATTGCTCTGGAATTGCTGAGAGGGGCCAAGGGTGCTGCTTCCTGCCTGCTGCCACTGCTGGTTTCCCTGTGGTTTGACGCTTCACAATTAACTAGGGGGTGGCGCTTCCCAAACTTCGAGCACTTGTGCCGAAATTTGCAGTATTCCCTCATGAATTGGTCTTTATTAAAGTCCCAGCACGATCACCTCCCTAATTGTGATGTCCCTGCACCTCCCACCCCTCCCTGGGTGGGCTTCCCCTGAAAGGGACGGTACACCAATGGCAGCCCACTCGCCCTAAACACAGTCTTACCACCTGCGGTCGACACAATGGTATGTTGCCACAAATGCGTGTCTAGTTCCCCCCATTTGGCCTCCGGGTCCCATGACATACGTGCCCGAAATTCCTATTCATACTGCACCCACGCATATCCGTCCCGTGATCTGTGCCTTCCTGATGACATCTATGTATTTGAATAAGGCTACACAGCGCTCAGGAAACTTCTCACAGTATACACTGGCGTATATTAAAAATGCTGCCATCCAATTCTCAATCGTCACCGGCACCTTAGGACTTTTAGCCGGCTAATATTCCTCTTCTTTAGAGCCTTCCTTGGCCCTTACCTCCCTGTACAAGAGCATCAATAATTCTACGTATTCCCCCTTCCATATACGTTCCTTGGTGGCCAACATTAAATGTGCCCCCAAAGGTTTTGTCACCCCCATATATGGCAGTTTCTTAGTCTTCAACTCCTTGTTCTGTAAGGGGTCCTTGCCTGCCCCAGCCGCCTCCGTGTTTGTCTTGCTCACCACCACAATAATTTGTGCATTAAATGCTACATGGCACTTAGATTTGTAACATGGAATGTTTGTGGGCTAAATGATGCCCAAAAAAGACAGAAGATTGCGATCCGATTGCGCCAGATGAACGTAGACTACATATTCTTACAGGAAACTCACGTAATGAGTACTCAGGAATACTGTCTCAACCAGCTAGGGTTCCATTTAATAGCAAGATCCAAGCTTGGGGCGAAAAATAGAGGGGTGGCTATTTTTTCAAGAAGTAAAAATGTGGTAGTCGGGAAAAAACTAGAAGATCAATGGGGTAGATGGGCAATAACCGAGGTCTTAATAGATGGAGTATGGACAACCTTGGTGGCAGTATATGGTTCGACCCAGGATGGCCCTGAGATCTTACAGTTTTTAGATGCAGAATTAACAGGATGGCCACCTCAGGTTGTTATAGGAGGCGATTTAAATATTAATGGGGCAGATGGGCTGGGGATAGGGTCCTATAATGGTAGAAAGAAAAGAGTTCATAAGGCATTAATTAGACTTTTAGAGAACAATATTTTGCATGATGTTTGGGGCAGTATTTGATCGGACCAAGCAGGGTTTACATATTATTCTGCACCGCATCGCACCTGTGTCCGATTAGATTACTTTCTAATATCTAAGGATCTATTGGCCAGAGTAGAAATCGAAAGGCTTCCACGAATTTTCAGTGACCATAATCCTTTACTTTTAACGATGAAGGTAGAAGGGAGAACTCATTTATGCAGGACCTGGACTTTTGAAAGAGCACTCCTTTTGGATGATAATTATGTACAACATATGTCTAAATGGATTAGCGAGTTCCTCGGGAATAATAGAGGGAGTGCCCCAGTAGGAGTTGTATGGGATGCATTTAAGGCGGGCGCCCGTGGAGAGACATGCAGCTTTAGCGCATATAAACGTAAACTAGCACGACTCAGAAATAGTAATTTAGAGAGGGCCGTATTTGAGGCGGAGGAACAGTTCCATAAATGTGTAATATGGGACGAACTGATTGAACAGTCAATTTTAGAACTGATGAAGGTAAAAAGTGAAGCTGAAGAGGAACTGGCGAATAAGGCAGCACAGTATTACACTTTAAAAAGGGAGAAATGTTATGAATATAGTGAAAAAGTTGGACATGTTTTAGCCATGCGGACCAGACAGATAGCAGCCTCTGGTATTGTTAGGGAGATTCGGGACGATCATGGTATTATACAATCAGATTCGGAGAGAATAAGGGAAGTCTTTAGGAAGTTTTATCAGAAACTATATGATCAACAACATTTTTGTAATGCGGAAGAGATGACTGAATATCTTCAGAATATCCCCGTCGAAAGAGTCTCTATTGAAGTTGCAGAAGGGCTAGAGAAGCAGCTGGACCAAATCGAAGTTCAAGAAGCTATGGGCAACCTCCCTTCTGGAAAGGCTGCCGGCCCGGATCAACTTCCTCTAGAGTTCTATAAAACTTTTTGGGGGGTTTTAAGTCCGTACCTAATTAGAACGTTCCAATCTGCGCAAACTGGGGAGTCTATTCCCAAATCCTGGGGCGCCGCAGACATTGTCTTAATATTAAAAAAGGGGAAAATGGCGACTGAGCCAGGGTCATACAGGCCAATCACATTAATGAATAACAACGCTAAAATATATTCGAAAGCACTCGCAACAAGATTCGCAGGGGTAATTGGAGCTTTAGTTAGTAGTAACCAACATGGCTTCATTCCTGGTAGAGGGACGACACATCATACCCGGAAAGTTATAACTCTCTTCGATGCCGCCGAGATCACAGGTGACCCGATGGCTGTAATGTTATTAGACGCAGAGAAGGCGTTCGATCGGGTCTCCTGGGATTATCTGTGGCACATTTTAACAAGAGCTGGCATAAAGGGAGGTTTTGTGAAGGCCATACAGACCCTGTATAGGGAACCGGTTGCAGCTTTAAGAGTTAATGGGGGGACCACGGGACAATTCCGCATTAAGAGAGGCACACGGCAGGGGTGTCCCTGCTTGCCTCTCTTATTTGCCATGTATATGGACCCACTAATCCGCAGGATAGAGCTATGCCAAGATATCTCACCTCTAAATACACTATTGGGTCCTTGTAATATACTTGCCTATGCTGATGACGAAGCGGTGATAACACCAAACCCCACGGAGGCGATAGGGTTGTTAGAGGTGGAGGCTCTTAAATTTGGGCATGTTTCGGGTTATGCTTTGAATACCACAAAGACGCAAATTATTAAAAATTCTGTGAAAATCTGCGGTGACAATCGAGTCGTTCAGGAAGGATCTTATTTAGGCATCAATATTTCAGCTGACCTTGGCAACTTGGTGGAAAAAAACATAGCCCCAATAATAGACAAAGTAAAGAGAGATCTTGACCGATATGAGAACCTCCATTTATCATTAGTAGGACGAGTCAATATTATTAAAATGTTGATTCTGCCGAAATTTCTGTACATTTTTAGAGCAATCCCAATATTATTTGCCAATAAGTGGTTTAAAATTTGTTAACAAATGAAAAATCATTTTGTTTGGGCAAAAGGCAAGACACGGAGGGCAATGAGATTTATGTCGCTCCCACATGAGAGAGGAGGTTGGTCATTACCAGATTTAAAGCAATATTATTGGGCAGCAGCACTGCAATACATGGTAGGTTTGATTGGAGGGGCTGAAATGGAAGGTTGGGACAAACTTGGATCGCTTGCAATCTATGGTTTGATTCGTGGTATAAATGCTGAAAATGTATTTCTAAGATTTACGGAGGGTAGCTACTTCAAAAGAACACGTTTCAAGACAGTAATGGCTGCATATAATATATGGAAAGGGATATCAAAGAAGGTGGGAATTTGGAAGTTTAATTTTTACACTAGATTAAAGGATAATCCTTCCTTATCTAGTGAGGTTTTTTCGGGTGTTGTCTTTAAAGAATGGGATAATCGGGGGATAAGAAAAGTTGGTGATATGATGGGTCCTCAAGGTATGCTTCAATTTGTGGATTTGCAAAATTGTTTCATTTTGGATACAAAACACTTCTTTAAATATCTTCAAATACGAAGCTGCCTTTTGAAAAAACGAGGAGGTGCACTGGGTTTTGAAAGAAGTACTTTGCTGGACCTTATAGAAAGTGGTTTCGATTGTACTATTAAAAGGTTCTATTTAGAAATGACAAATCTAAAGAAAGACGATTTAGAGAAATGGGAAGACAAATGGTCCATAGAATTGGAAATGGGCAGGGAGATTTTCACTGAATCATTGGAAATGGGGAGAAAAATGCTATGTTCTTCGTCCCTGCAGGCCCAGCACTATAAGATGTTGTACCATTTATATTATACGCCGGCAAAGATTGCTCAGTGGGGTGGCACATCAGGTACTACATGTTTTAGATGTGGAAGTATAGATGCTGGTTTGACACACATTTTCGCAACTTGTCCCCATTTAGATAAATTGAAGCAAGATATCGTGAATTTCTTTCAAGCGGCAATGTCAATAACAATAGAGTTAACACCAGCCACTATATTATTGGGGATAAGTGTTGTCGAACAGCAAAATTGTAAAAACTTTATATTCGTGGCAATGGCGATTTTGAGATTGTTACTGGCCTCTCTTTGGTTAGATCCTAATCCACCATCATATCACCAATGGTTAGGAAAAGTAATGTCAATACAAAAATTGGAAACAGCCATATATGCTAGAAAGGGAAAAAAGGGTAGGAAGTTGGGTATGCAGATCTGGGAACCCTTTATCCGATGGAAGTCTGGACCAGATTCATAAAAGTGTAAGAAAGTGTTTTGATTTTGTTTGATTGTCTGAATCTTTGTATATAATCCTATGTCTCAAAGTATTGTAACTATGTGCCCTGCCCATGTCATAAAATGGGGGGAAAAATTCTCAATAAAAAAATAAAAATAAAAAAAAATGCTACAGCCTATAGGGGTTTTAAATACTTAATCGAGTTTTCTTTCAAAAGAACTAGAATATGAAAAACATGGATTTCTGCCAGTCCTTACCTGACAAAAAGCAGATGCAACTTGTGCAAGTTGTTTATTCACCAAACAGAAACATCTGCCCAATATTATTGCTTACGTTCTTTAACAGCAGCAGCTCTCCCTGTGCGGGCCCAGGAGCGACCGAGCTCTTTGCCGGGGCCGGTTTTCGGACGATTTTGTTACAGGGCCGATTTTGCAGCTATGCTGCACAACGGCCCTGCAACAAAAAACGGGGGATTGCTCGGTGCCCGCAACGGCCAGTCCGGGCAGGCCTCTCAGGTGTCCTACTCTCTCAGCCTAGCCAATACGGGTGCTACTACTGCTTAACCCATCCCTCCCACCCCAGCTCACTGATTGGTAGGTAGAAGTGCCTCTAGTGCGCCTGTCCGGCTGGCTGAAGAAAGGCAGCTGTGCAACTGGGAATGCACACTTGGGCCCAGGTGCAATTGGCTAACGTTACAACTAGAGTATGTCTGTCAGTATAAACTCCACCCCTTCCGGCTTCTTCTAAGTACTGCCAGGACTTTGGCTCCCCTTTTCACTATTAGTAAAATACAAATAGTCATTGTATGTAAGTGGGAGGGCAAGGGGGCAAAATGTAAGTGGAGCAATGCCCCCACGCCTTAAGGGACGCACCACTTCTGTAGTTTAATATACTGCATTACGCGGGTGACTGGATAGGTGGTGGGGAGAAACTAGGCAATATTACAAGAATTTCATCACTTAAACGAAACTCGGCACCGGAATAGGCTAGTGACTGGCTACACACATATTTGAAAGATGTAGCGCTGGCCTAGATTGAGGGTGGGACGAAAACCTATCTCCAGGAACTGATAGATGAGTAGGAAATCATACTTGCCATACAGATCCAGGGAGACGTGAAGGTCATTGGGGCCCAAGCCTTGAAGGTGAAATTTCTACAAAGCATACAGAACAATATTTAAACTCCAACTTGCTGATCTATTTAAAGAATTGATTGAGACTAGCTTACTGCCCCATGTTAAGAGAAGCAGTGATCAAAGTTATTCTAAAGCCTATTAAAGATGGTTAAGAGTGCCATTCCAGTAAGCAGATCTCAATAATGAATCGTAACATTAAAATGTAAGTATGATTAATAGCAAATTGCCTTAACCCACTGAAGAGGAGCCTAGTATTACCTGAGCCCGCAGGGTTTAATTCTGGTAGGGTTACGCTAAAAAATGTGTGAACACATTTTTCCTCTCTTCACCAATGCCAAAATCAAGGCACTAACAATAGAATTATGTCATTTGACACAATGCGCCTTCTCAGTTGTTTTTGTAGTTTTTAGATAGTTTCAAAGTGTTTAAAGTACAATTGCATTTTATTGTGTTGCCCTTCATTGTCTCTGTGGGATGGCCCCATTGGTAGAATGATACTTCATTCACTGAAAGGTTCACATAGTGTGACTTTAACACCTTCGCTGCAGGGCTTATTCCCCGCCAGCGCTGGGTGGAGGCGGGACGCTTAGCACAGCAGGGCAATTATCCCCGCGCAACTGTGCCTCATGACGAGCTGAGCTCGTCATGAGCATGGGAGGGGTTACCGTTGTTTGTATAATTCACAGCAGTTGTCTGTTGACTCTAGGTTATGACGCAAAGTAATGATCAGCTATATGTTGTGAAGTGATCATTTACAATTTGGTATGCTTTGAAGTGTTCTTTCTCAATCTCATTCATTTTTAGGTCGAGCCTAGAGCCAGCATGCATGCTCTGCTCTGTGAGACTTGCTGTGGTGGAGTAGAGAATGGAAGCCCGCCCCCTCTCCGCCCATATTTGAAATTTGCTTGTGTCAACGTCTGTCTTAAATACTGGCTGCTCATTAGTCTCTCTCCATCTCTGTTATTTCTTTAAGTTGCCCGCCTTCTCTTTCTAGTTACCCCTGTTGTGTTTATATCTAGGACCCTAATTCGATATTCCCGATTTATGCCCTTGTGAGGTTATAATCAATAATATCCTGATAAAGGCATAAGAATCAGATCCATATTCAGTAATAGCCCATGCAGTCCAAAGCACAGCACGGCTACTCCCATCGACTCCTAGAAAGCACAACGCGTTCTTTAAACAAAACAAGCCTCCAGCAGCCCCGGAAATCCCCCCTGCTTTTGTTTTGATTTGAACAAGAACTCCTGAAGTCCAGAAAGAACTGTTAGTTCTTAGTGATGTCTTATGTCCAACCTTACGTCAAACCCGGCACCTTCCAGGTATAAAATACCAACAGTTGCCTTAAGCAAACACACAGTGGTTTGGAACCGAGCGGCCATCTACTTGCCCGAGAGCCCAGCTGATGCGAGAGCCCACGGAAGCCGCCCCTCCCGTTTGACGCACTGAGAGAGACGCTGTCTTTTTCTCCAGCCGAGAAAATCCAGCCCTTGCGGGTTGCTGGGATATTGAGTCCTGAGGAAAGAGATACCAGACCTCCCACATTCTATCACCAAGGTACGAAGATGACTAAACCCTTAAGAGAATTCTTGATGCAGATTCTTGGCAAAATAATCTTAACCAACTTAACTTAAACTGCTACTTACTCATCCCTTCCCAATTATTAGACTTAGGTCAGGTACACCGGGGTAGGCTTAGTTAGAAGCACCAGTTGAGTCTGCGCCAGGGGAGCTTGTCCCTCCCTATCCATTTAAGAAAGTTTCCAGTAACCTCTGAACTAGCTGGCGCAAACCTTAATTCAGTTTAACATAGTCAGTGGAGACCCAGATGACCTCAGTCCTACGTCTACACTGCTGTTTATGTTGTTCCAATGCGCAGAGCCTATTAGGAAAATAGGAACTACACTACACCCCGTTCAAACTCTCCTTTTCACTTCTTCCTCAGCCCCCTTCTCTCTCTTTCTCTCTCCTTCCTTTATGCTCCTCTCTGCCCCTCTTCTCTCTGTGCTTTAGATGTGTTTGGTCAAGCTTTGTGTGCCCACATATATATCACCTCTGGATGTTTGCAAACCCTTTGGAAATGTCCTCCCCTATAATCTTGTGCTTTTCTATCATGAAACGTTTATGTCACCGGGCTTTCACTGTGTATGTATTTCATATTAAACCCCAGAAATAGTGAATGTAAAAAAAACACTGGCTAGATTGGTATTAACGTTTGGGATTTTTTTTATGTTTGGCATCGAAATAGCTTAAGCTCTCTTGCCTGGGTCATGGTGAAACAATTACTAAAAGTAATATACATGCCTAGAAGAGCCGTTGTATGCCCTTTATTTACATCCATTGGTCTGTCGAAACGTCATTCACATTTTGATTCTGCCCATAGAGCTTGGGGCAATGGGTCCACTCACTTTGACAATTGGCTGTTATACTCGTTGACACCATTTTTAGGTCTAGCCTGGCAGCAGTGCTCCTGCGCTTCTCGCTCTGCGAGGCAAGCTGTATTAGGGTATGCACTGGAAGCCCCGCCCACTCTTCGTCCGTATTTCTCATTGAGTTTGTCATTGTCCTTCGAAAATGCTGGCTTTCGATTCGTACATAGGCTTGTTAGTCCCACCTTTGTATTGCCTTGTCTGCATTTGTTACCGCCCATAGCGACTTGACCTTTTACTTGGCTCGTTACACAGTCTCCATTATGAAGTGGGTGAGCACTATTTTCTTTAATGGTCTTTCCTTATTACAACACGGTCCACATTCACTTTAGGGGCCACGCTGCTTTATTTAATTCTTTTGCAGCGTGGTCCGCATCAGTTCAGTGTTGCACCGGCAAACAAGCATTTTCCATGCAACAGGTCTCGCATTTACACAAGTTCAGCTATTGGCATTGTAAATGTTAATGCCTTTTATTACTGTTTGTTTTTTTAAACATAAATAAAATGCATTGTCATTTAATATGCCAATAGCTTAAACTTGCGTAAATGTGAGACCTATTGCATTGCAAATGCATGTTTGAGCTGTTCTCACATTTCTCTTGCTATATTGTAGTGGTTTTCAATAACTGAAAACAATAAAAAGTTTTACTTGCTTCCTACACCAAATTCACCTGGAAATGCACAAACTGTCTGTACTTCTGAATGGCAAGAAGACATTTGACTTCTTGGATAAGTCCTTTTTAGGTTGAGCATCAGCAAGTATGCGCCGTCTGCAAGACCTCTTGTAGTCAACAAAGCACTTTCTTCCCGCCTGCTACTTACCATTGGCTCCCTCCTCCGTTGCTCGTCTTTCCTGCCTCCTAAGTTGTTCACATAGCGATACTAACCCTGGGTGTAGTGGGTGTAGCAAGGCTACGTAGCGCGGCAAGGAGGTTAAAGCATTCTCCGCACACTCCGAGTAGCTTCGCTAGGCGTCACCCGCCTCCCACCGGCCATAACACCAATAGTTATAGAAGATTAAAACAGAATTTATAGTCTTAAAAATGCCTTGCCTGAGCTGCGGCGGCGTCCCTGGGCTGCCCTTATCCTCCACCACAACTTCTTGATGACAACTGCGCATGCGCAGGTGCTCGCACATGCTCATTTCTCGTAAAGAGGGATGGAAGGGTATCCGCCTTTGTGTTAATCTTAGAGATCATAACTCCAACATTTGGGTGGATAGACATCCCCTTACTAACATCAATGAGATGCTGAGTATTATAGAAGGTGCCAAATATTTTAGCGTCCAGGACCTATTCCTCGGCGTACCACCAGGTAGCTCTCCACCCTGCTTCCAAAGACCTTACATCCTTCATAACACCTTTTGGAGCCTACCAATTTTGTAGGATGCCCTTTGGCTTAGCATCTGCTGTGGCAGTGTTCCAATGTATAATGCAACATATCTTGAAGGGTTCTGACAAACTTTTGTGTTTCCAGGATGACATCCTGATATATGGGTAGTCAGAGACGGAACACAATAAAATCTTGAAAGAAATTCTTGGCAAATTAAACAGAGTAGGTTTCACCACACAAAGGGACAAATGCAAAATTGATGTGGAGTCTGTAGTGTACATGGGTTACACCATCCCTGGCAAAGGAATCAGACCTAAAACCAGCTTAGTAAGTTCAGTTAAACTAGTCCCAGCGCCCACTAACAAGGAGGAACTAAAATAATTTCTAGGCCCTGTAGAGTATATGTCCAAGAATGTGGAAAATTTCGCTGAACATGTACATTCTCTTAGAGAATTACTAAAAAAAGGGACCCCTTTATTTGGAATTCCCAATGCCAAAACAACTTCAATCATATTAAACAAGCCATTGTCAACGCACCTTTTTTAGGAATGTTTGATCCCAATGTAAGAACAACTTTGATTACTGACGCTAGCATGAAGGGTTTAGGAGCCTCACTCACAAATTATTAATGGTCAAGAAAGATTAATAGACTTTGCTTGTAGGTCATTGAAGGAATTGGAATGTAACTATTAAAAAATGAAGCTCTCGCTTGTTATTGGGCGATAAACCACTTTAACTTTTTCTTGTGGGGATTTCCCTTTACTCTACTTACGGACCACAAGTCCCTATGTCCCATGTTCTCCACCAAACGCACTGAAAGGGCCACCCCCGTATCTCTAAATGGGTGTTAGGCTTACAACATTTTAACTATACCACGTGTTACTTACCAGGTGAAAAGAACCAGTAGCTGACTGTTTGTCGAGACTTCCGATTACCAATGACAATTCATGATGTAACCCTCCTTAAGAGACCATTCTTGCATTAGACATTCCAGACATCAACAAGGAAGAATGAGAGAAAGGGTTACAAAATGACACTATCCTTATGGAACTAAGACGCATGATTCGCAGAGGATGGCCCAAGAATCTTAAAGATGTACCAGAAAATCTTAAGTCTTTCTGGGTAGTGAGAGACAAATTATCCATAATCTGTGATCAGATCTACAGAGGAAAAAGAATTGTCCCACATACAAACATGCAGGAACGCATCATAGAATTGAATTTAAATTTGAATTTAAAATATTTATATAGCGCGGCGTACACCATGCGGTTTCTTGGCGCTTTGGAGGCTCAATTAGCAGTAAAAATCCAGGACTAATAGAGAGTAAAAAAGATCAGTTAATGTTAAGAAAGGCCTGGGTAAAAAGGAGGGTCTTAAGATCTTTGCGAAAGGAGGAGTAATGTGTGGCCAGGCGCAAGTGATCAGGAAGGGAATTCCAAAAGGAGGGTGCCAAAAAAGAGAAATTGGCTCCACCCCATTTCTTGCGTCTGTACCGGGGAACCTGAAGGAGTGATTGTGTGGATGACCTAAGCTCGCGGACCGGGATGTACTCTTTAAGTAAGGAGGAGATGAAGGCCGGGGCAGTCCCTTGGCGCGCCTGAAAGACCATACATCCGGTTTTAAAGAGGGAACGCTCCCTCACAGGTAGCCAATGTAGTGCTTTCAGCAGGGGAGTAGAGTGACAGGATCGGGGGAGGCCATACACCAATCTGGCCGCCTGGTTTTGAACCAGCTGGAGCTTCCGCAGGCTATACGCTGGGATGCCGTTGTAGAGGGCATTGGCGTAGTCCAGCCGGGAAATAACCAGAGCGGACATGATTAGCTTAAGTGCAAGAGGAGAAAAAAAACGAGAGACAGAGCGGATAGTTCGAAGAATAAAAAAGCAAGAAGAAACCACAGAAGTAATTTGAGAATGAAGATTGAGGTGGTTGTTAAGTTTAATGCCCAGAGTTTTAACTGAGGAAGAAGGTGCAGGAGGGGAACCCAAAGAAGAAGGCCAGAAGGAAGAGTTCCAGGGACTGGAGGAACCACCCGTAAGGATCAATTCTGTTTTATCTGGATTCAACTTCAGATGGTTGTGGTTCATCCAGTCTCTGATGAAAATCATAATTGACTGAAAATTAGAGATAGAATGAGGAGAAGAAGACAGATTAAAGATAAGCTGGAGGTCATCTGCGTAATTAAACACAGTGACCTCCAGTTGTTGAAGTGCAGCAATCAGAGGATAGATGTAGAGATTAAACAAGAGGGGGGAAAGAGAAGAGCCCTGAGGGACACCACAGGTGACTTTGAGTTGGGTGGCCGAGAAATCCCCCAACCGGACCGCCTGGGTGCGGTCCCTCAGGAAGGACGATAGAAGTGGCCCATGAAGGACATCCAGGGAGGAGTATGACCGAAAGTAAAATTAGGCCTGATTATTGGTTTCCCAATATGGACTCCATGATGGAAAGAATGCTAAAAGATTGGTCTTGCTTGTGAGTCCTGTGACAAATCCAAGGTCACTCACAAAGCCCCCCTTATTCCAGTGTTTGTCCTCTCCAAACCTTGGGACAAACTGAGTCTTGGCATTATTGGTCCCTTGAACCTATTGAACACTTCTCAAAGATTCATGTTTGTACTTATCGATTACCATTCTCACTGGATCTCTACAAAAAATGGTATCTTCAATCACTACATCCCCCCTTATTGAATTTTTAAAAGAAGTATTTTCAAAAGAGTGTATACCCAGTACCCTGGTCACAGACAACGGGGTTCATTTTACAGCAGAAGAAATGACATAGTTCTTAACCAAGTTAGCTATTTCCCATCTCAAATCTCCTTTGTATTGTCCAAAGGCTAATGGACTGGTAAAAAGCGCCAATAGAAGGATAACAAACACTATCCAATTGGCTCTTACTTTCCATGAATCAATGGTCCTATCACACCTCACCAATGCCATTCCTGGGGTTTCAAAGACTAATACAAGGCTACCCCCAATGAGAGGTAGACTCCCCAGTGCACTGCATGAAAATGACACAGAGGTCTAAAGTAACCTGTTGTAACCTAGATCATCAACAGCTGTGCAAATACCTCCTTCCTAATCTTTGTGATTCCTGGGGTTTCCCCATTTGTATCTCTGAAGGGGAGGAATCCAGGTTCCAAACTCACTCCCAATTGGCTAAATGGTGGATGTCCTGTCTGGGTAGACAGGGTGTCAGTTAATGAGAAGGTTGGTCATCATCAGTGTAATTACAAAGCCAAGTAGGACCAGAAGTAGGGAACCATCAGTAATAATTGTTCCCCACAGGGTGGTTATCAAAAAGCCTAGTGTAGTTTGTTCCAAAGTGTCCTCATTTTCCAAATCTCTAAGAATCCAACGTGTCAATAGAAATTCTGTAAAATTGGAGGATGGAAGTACCTGGAGCATGGACAATGTAGCTCGCTGTTCCAAAGTGTGTCTCCCAATGTCTGCTAATAGGGAGTGCTGGGAGGATTCTGTCTCAAACATGCAATAACCAAAAGACGTTAGAATTCGCCGTCCACCACTGTGGCTACAGGACAATGAGATGTAATGCAAATTGTTCTATTTATATTGTATGATGAAAGTTTTTCTTTAGTGATTGTATTCTCCTAGTATCATCGGGTTTTCCTACCCAATTTATAGGGAGGTGTGTTGTAATCTACATGTAATATCATCCACATTTATATCTTGTTATTACCCCTGCTTCTTATCGTTCCCCTCCTTTCCTTCCTGCCCATTCCACCCCTCCTTCCGTCCCTGGTTGGTACATTTCCTGCCTTAGAACGTTGGATTGAAGCTCACCTTGGAATGTTGAAGTGCCTCAGTTGCCTGCTGGTGCCTGAGGATCGTGGATTAATAAACAGCTACTCCAGACTCTCCTTCTAACAAATACCCTTTGTATCTAAACTGTCAAACATATCTCCTGTGTCCTATGGTGCACCCCATCCTCTTTGGACAATGCTACACATACGAATTTGCAATCATCTCGTTATTACTAGGGAATGCAACACGAGTCCTTCTTTTATGTTTGATTAAAGTCTAGTTCAATTGGAGCTTAGGGTGAGAGGACGCTAACATGTTATGGTTGTGCTCCGCCTAAGCTTTCATCTACAATTCCCTTGTCATGCTCTAGACAGCCTCAACCATGGTCTGCAGGTCCTGTGTCATGCTCAGCACGTCATTATTCATGCTATGCATCCATATGCCATTTATGAATGCCTAAACCTTGGTCTGCAGGCCCTGTGTCATGCTATGTGTCCCTGTGGTCGCTGTGCACCGCCTAGGCCTTGGTCGGAATGCCCTATGTCATTCTGTGCATCCCTGTGTCATGCTGTGCATCGCCTAAGCCTTATTCTGCAGGCCCTGTCATGCCCAGAAACTGCCTGTGGTACTGGACCCAGAAACAGCCTGTGGTACTGAGCCCTGTCATGTCCAGAAACAGCCTGTGGTACTGGGATTTTGGTTCAACTGTGAGAATATTATTTCACACAAAATAACATTATAGTTTGCAACACCAAGAGCTCTAAATTTTAATAATACAAGACATATTGCATTGCAAATGCTTGTTGTTTGTGCTGCTGGGCACACTGGGGATTTGTGCAAATATTATGATCTTCATAAAATGGCTGTATGCAAACCAGATGGCGAGGGTTCACATTCCTGGATGTACTCTGTACACCCTTTCACCCCCACTTTTTGCCCTCCTAGTGGAACCATTGGCTATATGTCGGAGGAAGTCCCACCTCCATCAGAGCATTGCATACCCTCACAAGCTAATCCTGATGTGACTGTTTGCAGACAATGTCATGCAGTTTATCAACGATTCTGAAACTAACTTGTCTTCCACTAGCCCTGAAATAATTTGATTTGGAACAGAGTCTGGGCCAATTCCAAAATATTTCAGTTAATAGAAGCATCACTGAAACCTCATACAGACTATCTACTCTGATAGTGTGAAACTTCTGTAAGGTTTCTGGGTGTTTTCATAAACAGGGATAGATATGCACTACTGCAGGACAATTACAGCCCTGCTATGAAAAAACTCAGCAAACAAGTTGAGCATTGCATTATGCTGCCACTGTCCAAGACCATCATTTTTTTTAAGTTATAACCAGATTCCTCTAACTATTGATTAACATACCAATCTCCCTTAATGGATCTTTTTTTTGCTAAGCTGCGTTCGCTGCTATTAAGGTTGGTCTGTGGAGTTAGGAGCCCCAGGGTGATGTTGGACATGTTCACAATCATCGGGGCAAATAGATCCAGACTTTGGGGTGGTTAACACTTTGAAATGTAAGGGTAGATTCAGAACTAAAGTGAAAATGACTTGTGGGAGCTCTTTTCACTTTTGTGCAGGGACGGCTCTTCCACTAACGCGGAGGAGCATCGCCCCACTGCTTTCTCGCAATGCGAGAGTAGAAACATAAAAATATTATATTTGTTTGCAGGCAGGCGGGTGGGCGGGGCTGCTCTGTGAGCAGGGTAGGGGAGGAGTGGTGTGCCTACTCCTGAGAGCAAAAGATTGTTTGGTCTGCCCTCTGGGGCCTCCCAAACCAGTCCTGCTCACTCTGCCCTTCTGCATGAGAACATGACCTCCCCGTAATCCACTGGCTGGCCGGTGTCCTGACGCTGCTTGCAGCGTTCCGATTGGCTTAGGGAGGGAGCCTGGCTGCCTGCCTCCTGTTCCTGCAGGAGCAGGCAGGATCCAAACAGATGCGGGACCCGACCGGGGGCAAGGTAAGTTTAATTTTGTTGTTGTTATTATTAAATTAACCCCACCAATACAACCTGCCACCCACGAGCCATGATGGCCCTTTTCTAGGCGATATTTGGTCAATGAAGTACCAAGGATCACTAACAATGGTATGAGTTATGCATTCTTTACAGAGGTTAAGAGTTTCCCTGAAGGAGTTGTAATAGGATGGATGGAAAACGCTCCATTTTATGACTGAGTATGATTTGAAATTTGAAGTTCTTGTAACAGGAAAACTCATTGGCACATTATTAAATAAACTGAGTATGTTGTATTGGTCTCAACCTTCAAAAACAACTTTTATAAGATATTTAGTCATCGCACTCAAAATAATATTTCGGAAAATTGTCTGCAAATGACGCAGTACATGAATCGTCCTTTAAGTATTGTTTCAATCATACTGCATTTGGCAGCAGAGAACACCTATCAATTATTTGTAGAATAGGATGTTATTACAGGAGAAAACCTTCTTGCAGTCAGAAGGAAGAATCCCTCATGTTCATACTCTATACCACATTGACAGCTGAAGCTGTGCTCTATGGTGCTACATGAAAACCCTTATTTCAATATCCCATCAAATATTCATGGTTTTAATTTGCTTGTTCACTACCACACCAGGACTATAACCCACATTTGAAAACATGTTGGCACTAGTGACACAAGAATCAGAAACTGGCCAGTTGTAAATATCCCTGGTGCCGTCACAGCGCACATTGACTCGATCAGAGGCAACCAGAAGTAGAAGCTGCTACAACTGGCTTGTCATTTGATACCCCTGAGACTGGCATTGCTACTACTGGTTTCAGGATTTGTGAAGGAATTGGCTGAATAGGAAAGTAAATACAGCACTAAATGTCCTCATTTCTTTCTTTATAATCACTTTATTGACTCCAGCTAGAACTTTGGGTAGTGAACAGGACGTTCTTGAATGGTGAAGTGTAGATCATGCAGTCACTCATGTGATGAAATCCATGGTCAAATGGTGTTTGATGTCATTTGCACTCCTGTTGACAGGCAGAACACAGTTGGCCAAACTTTGGGGGTCATTACGATGTTGGTGGGAATTACATCAGTGTCGGTCCCACTGAGATCTGAAGCTGCAGTCAGGCCGCCGCATTGGGATGCTGTTGGTCTGACCGCATAGGTGCAGGGACCGACCAACTGCTTCCAATGGGCTCAAGGAGCTTGTTGACAGATGGATCACATTCCCTAATATGTTGACAGTGCCCTCTAACCATGCCTTCACCTTTTGGCAGGCAATTCATGGTGCCTGCCACAAGTGAACACTCGTCCAACCAACATCGCAATTACCCCCTTTGGTTTTTTATCCCAGTATCCCTGCCCATCATATGTGGCATCCCTCAAGATTCGTTGTGTTGCTCTTTTTTTTTAAAGTATATATCAGGTCTTTAATAGGACTTATTATTCACAAAGAGTTTAATTTAACTTCCTAGGTTGATAACATAGAATTTAATATTTGAGTCAATGGCCCAAGGATAAATGTAATGACATTGCATTAAGTGACAGAATGGAGGTGTTTCTTTTGTGTACTTAATGCATATTTTCCTTTGCACTGTGTCCATAAATGCCAGCTATACCGGGATTCACACCACACAAAAGAACAGTGTTAAATACTTAATTTCTGTTTGGAACTCAGACTTGAGTCAGATACCCAAAACACTTCACTTCCAACATGACAGCAATATAATCAAGATGATGGAAATTTGGTGTGAGAAAACAGGTTGGTACAGGAACCCAACAAAAGATGGTGCTCAGTCTGCTAAGAGGCTGCCCTGGGATTTCAGTCTGGCACTGAGAAATTATCTGCTGCAGGTAGAATAGCAGATCATGCTGGCATAGATGTAGAGGATACATTGCCCCACAATAAAGCTGAGATTTGCAATCATGAGTCAGGTGTATGTTGAGGTGTCACCTGTACATCGCATAATACCACTATCAAGCCCTGATTCTGTGGCAAAATATGCCTCTAGCAGGATACCTGCAGCTAGATGGTGGGGTAGTGTACCATAAAGGTGTCCATCGTTTTCTCCAGTGAGAGCTACTTCTTATCAATGAAAGGCATTCTGAGCTACACTCTAGTATGGATCAGAGAAGGGTACAAAAAGGCCACACAACTTAACCTCTGCTTCTTTAGAGTACTCAATCCTGATGTAATTGGCACAGGGCACCACTCATACAAGTGCTATCTCTGGAACACATGTTGTCCCTTAGTTCTTACTTGTGAACCATCACTGAGTGGTGAGTATTTCAATGTAGTTTATTATGACCTCTCTCATGCAATAAATTGCATGGCACTGCCCTGATTATGTAAACTAGGACCCAAAATACCCCACTTATCTAGTTAATAATGCTAAAGTCCATTAGTTGTTGACCAGAAACATTCCCAGCCTTAATGAGTCCAGATTAGGAATAACTGGTGGCAGGGACAGAGTAGGTTTTATAAGCATGGGTTTTATAGTCCCTAAGGTAAAATATCAAAATACTCCCCTGTACACTCACAACTAAAGCATTTATGTTTTAAACATGTACATTACATCTTTAACTAGGACCATTAAATGTCATACATTCTGAAGGATTAATGTAGATGATGGAAGCAATAAGGGAGGCAATGGAAGTATAGGTGGAGTGCGGGAATGCCAGGAGAGGAAAGAATGAAAGTAAGAGAGTAAAGAAGGAAGGTTGGAAATGAATGAAACAAATATAAATGAAGTAAGAATGCAAAGTGAAGAAATAGAACAAATGTGAGAACGAAAGTAGGGATAAAAGAAAGAAGCAATGAAAAAAGTGAAAGTGAGAATGAAGCAAAATAGGAACAAAGGAGAGAAAGAAGGAGGAAATGACATAAAGGACCATAGGAACAAATAAGGAAAAGAGCAGAAGAGACGGAAAGGAGAGCGAGAAAGGAGTAGGAAAAAAAGAAAAAAACAAGGAAATGAATGAGAACGAAAACCGAGACAAAAAAGGAAAACAGATGGAAAGAAAGGGACAGAAAGGACGGAAGAGATAGAGCGAGACAGAACAAAAAAAGTAGGCAAAGAAAGAACCGAAAAAAGATTTGCTTGGAATAGTTGCTGAGAAGCATTTGTTTGTTTTTAGGCTTCTTACCAGGTAGCAGCTAGACATTGTTCATTTAACAAGAGGGTGTGCTGTATGCTGCTTCTGCATTGTACCTTTTGGTAGCTTCACATAACTGGATGCAAGTTTTCCAACATACATAGTTAGAGGGAGAGCAGATGCATACTCCTGAACTCCACTGACTCCACTGACAAGCAAGCTCCTCCAAGACAGCCTGAGAGCTACTGGTAATCCTGTTGGAGACCCCTGGCCTAGAGGTAGCAAAAGCGAAATCCATTCTTTCTTTGTAAGCCCCCAAGAGAAGACATTGTCAAAACAACAGTAGAACTTTGCGGGTTAAAAGAAAGGTCTGGGGAGCAGCAAAGAAAATCACTGCTATGAGCAGTTCTTCCTGCAGTGCTACGGCACCAGAAAACTCTGCTTCTCGCCTTAGTGGCACAAGGACTTTTACATAGCCTCAATGTTTCCCTTTACAACCTAGAAAGGGACATATTTTTACCCTAGCCAAAGGCTGTCGTAAATCCCTCTCCAAAATGTGAAGGGAAATGGATCTCCCCCAAACATGGTGGTGAGGGAAGGGTAAAGCAATGGGTTTGTCCATGGATAACATATATTTCCCATGGCGAAGGAACACATGCATTTGCACAGGGAATTCCATTCCCCCTGTGCAGAGTTCTCCACCACGGAAATCTCTTTACAGAGGAAACAGGATTTAAATTTAGAGATAACTTGGTTCCACAAGGACTCCCTCTGCCAACCTGCTCCAGGTGCACCTTTCCATATGTAATTCATGCGGAATGTGTGTATTTCAGAGAGTAGCATCTCTTCACTTAGATGTAAACCTCTGAGTGTAGGTTTACTACTATACATGTGAGTCAGCCAAAATGTTGCCTACATATGCATCTTATAACACAAACATGGAATAGCCTCACACTCAGACAGACATTATTTTATTGTGTGCTATATAATTGCACTTGAACACTGTCATTCAGAAAATACAAAGGGGCATATTACCAACAACTAGAGATAATTATCGCTATGTTGGTTTAGCAGCGATATTTTTATCGCCAAGCTCTGGCGATTTTAATCGCTTAGGAACCTTGCTATTATCAAGGTTTATCTCCTAAGCGATAAAAATCGGCCGAAACGCATGAATATCGCTGAAACGTCAGCGATATTCATGCATTACCGAGCTAATGCTCTTAGCCATGTTATCCACCTACCATTGGATAACATGGCTAAGAACTGCTCAGAGGCAGGTGTTAGCTTTTGGAGATATTCGCGCTTAGCGCGAATATCTCCAAAAGTTGGTAATAGGAGATAGCGATGTTAGCGACTGTTTCCAGTCGCTAACATCTTGGCACGTCCACTTTGCATGTCATTAGTAATAAATATCACTGACATGCAAAGCGGGGCCCAAGATGGTCGCTATCTCCTACTAGCTGTCGCTAACTAGTGTTAGCGACAGCTAGGTAATAGGGAGATAATTTTATCTCCGCTTTCTTGGCTTTTAAAGCCAAAAAAGCGGAGATAAACCCCCTTGATAATATGCCCCAAAGTTCTCAAGAGTTGAAGTGTCCTTTAATGAAAAACACTGATGAGAGCTGGTCCGAGTCTTTCCTGAACTGTTACCACGAGCCGTCAGAGAGAGCGTTAGCCTTGCAGTGCAGGACTAGCCTGTGCAAGAAGTGAGGCATGAGGAGACCATGGAGTCGCAAAAGTGTGCACCATGACGTCAATCACCAGAGTGGAGTGAACCGCTGAGGCAGGAGCCGAGCAGGAGCAGCAGGGGCAGTAAGGGCTGGGAGCTGGGCTGGTTACACCGATGGTCTAACGCACTATCGCTAGACAGCGGCTGTTGGTTGTCTGTAACCCTTCAGCGGCATCAGTCAGCTGGTCGGAACCCACTGCGAAGACTTTGCTCTGCTTCGTTGCTCCATCATCAAACTGGGGAACATCGTTTACGACGCGGTTTTTACACTGCAGTGCCTTTACCCCGCAGCTATTACAACGCAAGTCGTTACTACGACTCGCGCTGGATGGCGCTGTGGGATAAGGAATCTTGCAATTTTATATTCCAACACCTTCCCTACTGTTACGGGGACTGGTGTTGGAATATAAAATTATAAGATTCCTAAATCCACGCCCTACAACGCAAGTCGTTGTAACGACTTGCGTTGTAAGACTTGCGTGGTAAAGGCATGCGTTGTTACAACATGCGTTGTAACAACGTACATCCCATCGGATCTATGATGTTACAACGCGTTATTTTACAACGCATGCTGTAACATCGCAACTTTTACAACGCAGGTTCCATTACATCGGATGCCATTACAACGCAGGATATTACATAGCAGATGCTATTACAACGCATACCATTACATCGTAAGTATAGGTAAGTATAACTTTTTAAAAAAAATGTAATTAAGTTAATTTAATTAATTTTATTTAACTAATATAATTAAAATAATTGTAAAAATGTAATTAATATAATTTATTTAAATAAGTTTAATTTAATTTTAAATAGGAATTAATGTAATTTAATTAAATTAATATAATTTTATTAATTTAATTTAATAAATTTTATAATAGTAATTATTTAAATTTAATTAATTTAATTTAATTAATTTAATAAAAATACTTTTTGAAGTAGTCATTAATTTAATTTAATAAAATAATATCTATTTAATAAATGTAATTTTAATAAAATAAGGAAATAAGTAAATTAAATTAAAATAATGAAATTAATTTAATGTACATATTTTTATAATTGAAAATAAATTAAATTAATTGAAATAAATTATTTAATTTAATTAATTTAATTTAAAAATGTAATTAATGTAATAAAATTAATTTAATTTATTAAATATATTTTAATTAATTTAAAAATGGTAAATATATTTTAATTATCCCAAAACCCAAACCCTACCCTAAAACCTAAAAACACCCCTGTACCCCAAAACCCAAACCCTGCCCTAAAACCTAAAAACACCCCTGTACCCCAAAACCCAAACCCTGCCCTAAAACCTAAAAACACCCCTGTACCCCAAAACCCAAACCCTGCCCTAAAACCTAAAAACACCCCTGTACCCCAAAACCCAAACCCTACCCTTAAACCTAAAAACACCCCTGTACCCCAAAACCCAAACCCTACCCTAAAACCTAAAAACACCCCTGTACCCCAAAACCCAAACCCTGCCCTAAAACCTAAAAACACCCCTGTACCCCAAAACCCAAACCCTGCCCTAAAACCTAAAAACACCCCTGTACCCCAAAACCCAAACCCTGCCCTAAAACCTTAAAACACCCCTGTACCCCAAAACCCAAACCCTAACCTAAAACCTAAAAACACCCCTGTACCCCAAAACCCAAACCCTACCCTAAAACTTAAAAACACCCCTGTACCCCAAAACCCAAACCCTGCCCTAAAACCTAAAAACACCCCTGTACCCCAAAACCCAAACCCTGCCCTAAAACCTAAAAACACCCCTGTACCCCAAAACCCAAACCCTACCCTAAAACCTAAAAACACCCCTGTACCCCAAAACCCAAACCCTGCCCTAAAACCTAAATACACCCCTGTACCCCAAAACGCAAACCCTTCCCTAAAACTTAAAAACACCCATGTACCCCAAAATTACTTAAATTAATATATTTAATTTATAATATTTAAAAACATAAATAAATATTTTTTTTATAATTAATAATAATTAAATCAATTATATAATATTAAATAAAATTAAAAAAAATTATATACTTACCAATACTTACGATGTAATGGTATGTGTTGTAATACCATCTGCTATGTAATGCCATGCGTTGTAATGGCATCCGATGTAATGGATCCTGCGTTGTAATAGCTGCGTTGTAACAGCATTACGACGTAAAAGTTGCGTTGTAAGTGTTACATACCATCCCATCAAACTGCTTCATCAAGCCTAGCCGCCACACCCGTTCGGCATACTCTGTGGCATACTCAGTGGCCCCTAGTTCAATATGAGGGAGTCCTGGGAGTCGGAGATCTTGGCGAATTGGTGCAGAGCAGGAGGATGGTGAGGTAAGGCCAGAGACAGTGATAGTAGCTACCACTTGCTGAGAGAGAGCCCGGGCCTTCGCAGAAGCAGTCCAGTTAACCCTGGAAACAGTTTGCAGTAGGCCCGGTGAGCTCCTGCTCGGGGCCCTCCCCTTTCTCTCCCACATACCTAGATTGATCTGAGCCTCCAGCTCCTAAGTCTTGGACAAACCGAGGGGAGTAGGAGGTAGTGTCCCAGAGGAGGAGAACATTCTCACAATAAGTTATGTTGATCCCTACTTCTCCGTGGCTCGAGACTTCTCCCAGAGAAATAATCATGATCAAATAGTGTGTGATATTATGCACTAAAGTTGAAGTTTTCTGCTGTGTTTCTCTGGGTCATTTTCACCTGATACCCCTAGCTTTCTTGCTTGGCTGGCTAATTGGAATAACCACTGTTGTAGGCGAGTTCAGATCCCCTGTTTTCATCATAGAGCAAAAAAGTAACCACTACGAGAGTAACTTTGGTTATGTGAACAAACCAGCAAATCCTTGGGGCAGAAGCGCCTGGTTTTTAGTCCATCCGTGTTGCCCGAGTTGTGCAGGAAACAGAACATCTTCAAGCTGAACAACTCGGCCCCTGGAACCTCTACCTAGGAGAAAAAAAGTAAAAGCAGCATCTATTTGGGTCCTAGGCCAGCAGAAGAGGCCAGTAGGCCAGTAGGTGGGTGAACCATGACTGCCCAAAAGTTTAGCTCAGGAAAATTGGTCGTTATAAGATCCTGTAAAAAAACTAAAGCCAACTTCTTAAGAAATAAGTCGATGCAGTCAAATACCCTTGACGCTGTCTTCAGGCAGGTCACTCCCCCCACGCCGCACAGCTCCACCAGTGTGTCCATGTGCCCCCACTGCCTACCACCGCCGCTGCCGCAGGTTCGAGGCCCCTCTGCCTCGGTAGCCCGGTAGTAAGGTACTGCTGCATTTTTGTTCACTGCTTTGTCTTGTTTTTGCCTGTGTTATTCCTGAATTTTGTAACTCTTGTACCCTTGTTTCCCCTTTTTTCACTGTGCCCCCCTGTTTGCTTTCTGTATCCCTTGCTTTGCCTGCTATTTCCCGCTGCTGATTCCCCTGCGGCTCTGCCCCCTTATCGCCCGTTCGCTGCCCCACTCTCGCCTCCCAGCTGCTCCTCCCTCCCACCTCCCCTTATATGGCAGCCACTGCACGGCCACGCAGTGGACGCGTGCAGCGAGAGCATCGCTGGCACGCCTAAGGCAAGCCCGTCTGCGCCTGTCCATGCCTGGGCCGTGGCTAGTGCCAAACACCCTGGTCCATGCGAACGCCACGACGCCCATCACTGCTACGATGCCAGCACCCTCCATGCACTCAACACCGGACGATCACATAGGGACCCTTCTCCTGCTGGAGCTGCAACTTCAACAGCGTCCGAGCCCCCAAACCGCCCACTGAGACAGGATGCAACCAGCTCAGATGCATACTACTCAACACCGGCTCCGCCCGCAAGCACTCCATTGAACTCTTGGACCTACTCGACTCCACCACCCCAGACGTCGCCTTCCTGACGGAGACCTGGATGAACTCCTCCTCGGCACCGACATTCCCGTAGCCATCCCTGACGGCTACAAGATCACCTGCAGGGACCGCACCAACGGAACAGGAGGAGGACTCGCCATCATCCACAGAAACACCCTCAAAGTTTCGACCAGCACCGACGACACCATCAGCACTGCAGAACACCTGCACTTCAGATCCACAACAACCCCAACACCACCCTCAGAGGAACCCTCATCTACAGACCCCCCGGATCCCAGCCACAGTTCAGCGAATCCATCGCCGACTTCATCAGCATGCACGCCCTCGCCTCCACAGACTACATCCCACTCGGGGACCTGAACTTCCACCTTGAGAACAACAATGACACCAACTCCACAACCCTAATCGAAACGTCGCTAACCTTGGACTCAGACAGTTCATCACAACACCCACCCACTCTGCCAGCCACACACTTAACCCCATCTTCTTCGCAAGCCCCCACGTCTTCTTCCACACCACCGAACTCTACTGGACCGACCATCGCTGCATCCACTTCACCTTCTGGAAACCCACCATGCACCACCACATTCAACACCAAAGACCAGCTAAACACCACCTTCGCCCGAAGCCCCTCTCCGGCCCCACCGACTCCGCAACTTCAGACAGTGGATTAATGACTGCGCCAATACTTTCACCCCGATCAAGAAACCCTCCAACAGACACACCAACAAGAAAGCCAGCTGGTTCACGGCAGACCTCCTGGCCTCTAAACAAACCTGCCAAAAACTAGAGAAGAAATGGCACCGCAAACAGAAACCGGACAGCTACGCAACCAACAAGAACGCCATCCACAGACACCATTACCTCATCAGATCCGCCAAGAGGGCCTTCTTCAAAGACCCACTAGACAACAACGTACAGAACAGCAAAGAGCTCTTCAACATCGTGAAGGAACTCTCTAACCCCAGCTCCAACTCCAATAACATCTAACCATCGCAAGACCTTTGCAACTCCCTTGCCACCTTCATCCATCGCAGGATCACAGACATCCATGACAGCTTCAACAACCTGATTGGCCCGACAGCCACCGAAACCTATGCCCTCACGGCCACCACCCACATCGATTCCCTGCTCACCTGGACCAACATAATCGAAGACGACACCATAAAAATGATGAACACCATCCACTCCGGCTCTCCATCAGACCCATGCCCAGACCACATCTTCAACAATGCCAGCACCAACATTGCACCACATCTCCGCAAGGCCATCAACATCTCCTTCGAAACCTCGACCTTTCCGGAGAGCTGAAAGCATGCCGAGATCAATGCCCTACTCAAAAATCCGAAGGCGGATCCAAAGGACCTAAAGAACCAACCCATCTCCCTGCTCCTATTCCTGGCAAGGTCATTGAGAAGACCATCAACAGACAACTACCTCGAGGAGAACAGCATCTTGTACCCATCCCAGTCCAGATTCCGCAAGAACCACAGTACCGAAACTGCCCTCATCGCCACCACTGATGACATCAGGGCCCTGCTGGACAATGGCGAAACCTATGCGTCCTGGACCTATCAGCCGCCTTTGACACAGTCTGCCACCGCACCCTACGGTCACCCCTCAATGGCGCAGGGATACGAGACAAAGCTCTGGAATGGACCACCTCCTTCCTCTCCGGCAGAACCCAGAGCGTCCGCCTCCCCCTTTCCGATCCAAAGCCACAAAGATCATCTGCGGCGTACCCCAAGGATCATCACTCAGCCCAACATTGTTCAATGTCTACATGGCACCACTCGCTCACGTCGCTCAACTACGCAACCTTAACATCATCTCATACGCTGACAACACCCAGCTGATCCTCTCCCTCACCAAGGACCCCCCCCCACCACTAAAACCTCCTCGAAGGAATGAAAGCCGTCACAGAGTGGATGAAGAAGTAACATATAATTTCAATAATTTTAGTGGCCATGCCAGTGGCAATTTCGAACTTCCTCCATTAGCTGCCTCACACTCGGAGAGAGAATTATAAATGCGGGTCTTCATTGGAAAAATAGATAGGAGAGTTTCTTTGCTTACTAAAAGAGACTATAATGAACTACTGCCTGCAGAGGAGGAAGATATCAAATGGAACTGGATAGCTGGGACTATCAACAGCAATGGCTTTAGAGGGCTAAGGTATGGGAAGTGTACCTAGTAATTAACTCAAATGAATCTCTTGATACGCAGACGCCCTACTCAGCGACAAATACAAATTGCTATTTTTGGAAGAACAGAAAGCGGATATAACATGTTTACAAGAATCTTGGACTATAAAGATGTGATCCACTGAAGATTACATTGTGTTAGGCCATTCTGCGCTCCCGTGGAATAGAGGTCACGCTAAAGGAGGCATTACCACAATGCTCAGGACTAATGCTAGGTGAGTGTATAAAGAAATATCTAACTTAATCCAAGTGGTCAAGATAGTATTTAGCGAAGAACAAGAAAGCATGGGTTCATTGTAAATGCTTATATTCCCCTGTGTTCTTCTTACACATACCCAATGAAGGAGCTCTTTTTTTTTATTTTCTCTACCGTGGCAAGAGAAATTCAGCCTGAATCATCAATCTCCCGTTTTGCGAGGCCCTAATAGCGAATCATAGCGAATCGCTATTAAGGACTCGCAAAACGGGATTCATGTAGGATTAGCAAAAATTTTTGCGATTCCTACTGATTCCTTATTTGCGATTAGCAAATTGCTAATCGCAAATAAGGAAAAACTCCCCATTCATTCCTATGGGCCAAAAGGCCCATAGGAATGAATGGGGAGTATTCCTTATTTGCGATTAGCAATTAGCTAATCGCAAATAAGATAGCGATTTGAAGGGTGCCAGGGGTGTCCAAAGGACACCCTGTAGCACCACTCAAATGACATTTGACACAGGTGTTGCACACACACATGTCCAAAGGACATGTGTGTGTGTAACATGCAACTCAGAAAAATGCAATTAAATGCATTTTTCTGAGTTTTCGCAATTTACCGCGAGGTTTGACCTCACGGTAAATTGCGGCCAGAAATTGTGAATTCGCAAAAGAAATGTGGATGATGAATTACATTTAAGGAATCTCAAATAGAGATTCCTTAAATGTAATTCCTCGCAAAATTGCGAGATCGCAATCAGCGATTTGTGCATTTGGGATGATGAATCCCAAATGCAAAAATCGCACTCGCAAAGGGCCAGATTCTCAGAATCTGGCCCTTTGCGAGCCGATTTGGCCTTGATGTATAAGGCTGTTAGTTTGCAACTTATTTTGGCTGTTCGCTAATACCGAAAAAGAGAATGCTTTAAAAGTTCCACTGCTCTGTTTCTAAACAATAGCCTGTTAGATAGAAGAAGTGCGATCCTGCTAGAAGGCCTAAGAAATATAGACCTACTAATTGTTAATTGGAGACTAGGAAATGATATTTCTGCAAAAGTCACACACAAATCACCCTCTGGTGGGTCCAATATTGATTAGCTAATGATATCGGCAAATACATTTAATAGGCTGTGCCACATGGCATTTCTGGAAAATTCCTTAAGCGACGATATGCTGATTTCCTGTCAGCTGGAGGTGACTCTAACGGAAGTAAGACCATGGAATTTTAAAGATAATTCTCTAAGATTTAAAAAAACAAATGGCAGAATCCACTGGAATAGTGTGTCAGCCTAAAAACTAAAAGAGACTTTAACAATGTTTATAGATGAACAGCAACATTCACAATAGGAAACCTACATCTCTCTCAGCTGGATCCTTTGATTTGCTTTGAATACAGTATTAACCACCTTGGTTACAGCATGCAAAGTAAATTCAGCACCCCCGGCAGAGGCCACTCCCCAAGCCGGTATTAGGTTTAAATAGGGAAATAAATAGTTTAGTGAGGGCACAATTCTTGAACTTCTCACTTGATCAACACAAATTAATTGACCTACTAAAAAAGGAAAGAAAGGTATTTCATACAAGAAAAGGAAGACTCTAATTGGGTCTGCTTAAAGGAGGCGGCCTCAAAGAACAATGCCAAAAAGAATTGGAGAGGAAGACTGGAAACTATCTTATAGATCTCTACTCTGCTAAATCAAATTATGTGGGGTGGTCTGCCTCTTTAAATAAATCCCCCATTCTGCCAGATTCTAGCTATGCTCCATAAAGGAGTGAGATTGTAGTACTCATTAAAATAATGAGATATTCAGTAGCAATGGGCTCAAATCAAATGCTCATGTCATTAATTCAAAAAGAGCGTGTGGTGTTGCTCATACTCCTTGCACCTCTTTTTAAATACTGCTATCAACAAGGGAAGACCCTCCCCCTCCTGGTCCAGTAGTATTTCAATTCTACTTTTTAAAAAGGGGTTTAGGCACCATCCGGGCAACTACAGGCAAATATCCCTTTTAGACACAATCGGGAATACATTTGCAGGGAACATTTTGGGCCATCCCAATAACTGGGTGCTGGAGGAGAAAATTCAGCGGGTCAAATACATACGTCGCTTTTATAGATTTTCAACAGCTTTTGATGAGATAGATCGCCCAACACTTTGAAAAAAACTGCACTGCTAAAATGTTATATTTCTGTGTATGCACATATCACTGATATCATTGCAGCCCATGGTGCATCCTATAGCTGTGCAAAATCTCCTGATGAGGATTGTGAGGGTGGGCCAAGGAGCTGACAATGTGTCACAATAATTAAGTGTGCTGTGTGGGGTTTAGAATAGGACTTTTCCCATGTGATATTATTGAGATTTGATCAACAGGAATTGGGCCTAGTAATGCTACTAATATTGCCAAGTGTGATGTATGCCCAGAACTCAATGACTTAATGTTATGTTGTTTAATGTGAGTGTTGAATATAAACGATGTTTCTCCACATCAAGTGAGAATTCATTTGTGTATAGCATTTTTTGTGTTTGTGTGCTGTGTTCTTGCTTTACACATTGATTCTGAAGGACGTCTCACTGCTCAATGCCAAGCTACCCAAGGGTGAGCAAGGGATGTACAGCGTATTGAATCACCTGCCCTTGACCTCATAGGTGCGCTCTGCCTGCTGTTGCACCCCCTCAGCCAACCAAACAGTGACAGTTCCAACAATAAACCTGCTGGCATTCAAAACTACTGCAGTTTCACATAGATATATGTAAGGGTACGAGTACTGGCACATATTTCCACTTACTTAAAACGGAATATTACGGTAGTTTCAGCACTGTCCTAAGATGACGTGACGGCGCAGAGCTCCGAAGAAAAGCAGAGACTTCAGGCGATTCAAGACCACTTCCAGCGGCCGCTGAGGGTTGAGATTTGAGGTATCTCACCCTCTTGATATGGTGAGCCTCTGGAACTGATTTCTTTTCATGCTGCAGCGTTTGATGATTTAATGACTATGAGGGATTGTTAGAAATGGAATTTCTGGTTGGCTAAGGCTTGCGCTAAAGCCAGGCAGAAACCACCACTCTAGTCAGGGCGAGGGAGTTACACGCCAAAAATAACCCCTGCTCACCCCCTTGGTAGCTTGGCACGAGCAGTCAGACGTATCCTGGAGGCAATGTGTAAAGCGTTTGCGCAACTCCCACACAGCAGCAACACACTAGGCACAGCACAAAAGAAACTCCACACAAGGTTATATATAAAAATAGCCTTTGTATTACAATAAACACATTAGATCATAATCACACAATGTACACTGTACCAACTGGCACTAGGCAATATGTACAGGGGACTATTTACACATAACATGGCAAATGGGGCCACTGTCAAAACCATCCTAAATCACCAATTGTAAATGTAGCACAAATAGTAAGTGTAGCGCACAACCAGTAACAACTGGTAAAGTTAGGAAATTAGCAGGAGATCCTGCAACGTAAAACAGAGGATGCATAAATCACCTTGCGCATGAATCACCTTAGGCAAAAAACGACATTAGGCCCAAACCTCATTAGCATCACACATTAAGCAATAGGCATCACAGTTGTCTTTTACAAGCATAAATACATTACGCAATAACTGTTAGCTTATGTGCCATCACATCAAAACACTGGGCATCAAATTAGGGCTGTGCACCCTACCACCATAAACTGACCCCAGGCCGACAGGCCTTTTCACAGGGGAACAAATGCCCTATGTCCACAACAGTCAGGGCATAAGCTGTAAATGCAGCAAAAGTAAAAGGCACAATTGCTCAAGCCTAAACGTGGCCGCTGCCCACTAATTGCTAGGCAGCTGTGAAAATCAGCCCTGGCACATGCGTGCATCCTGAGCCCCTCTCTGGGACTCCATCACTAGCTTGTGCAACATTGCAGCTGCCCTCTGCCCAGTGGGGCAGCTAGTGAAAATGGCAATGGCCCTCCACAGGCTGTCAGAGCCCCTCTCTGGGACTCCTAAAATACTTGGCCCCCACATTGCAGCTGTCTACTGTCAGGTGGGGCAGCTGGGAATGGGCAAACGAGGAAGGAACTGGCACTCACAGTGCCACTAAGAGCCCTCACTCACCGGGGCCTCACTGCAGCTGGGTGTGGGGATCTCTCCTGGCTCTCCCACAAGGAGCGGGGGCAGCTCACACTCATCGGGCTGCTTGGGACGCTCCTCCGGTCTGTCCAGTCAGCCCCAGTCACTCACTGGGCTGTGGGTCTCGGGTGTCCTGCACCAGGACTGTCTCCTCTCTTCCTGGTGGGCCCGGAGACGGGGTAGACTCCCGCTCCTCCTTTTTCTGGGTGGCCTTCCCTCAGCCTCATGTCACGCTCCTTTCCTGGTGCTGGCTTCCCCCGCGACTCCCTCGTTGCTATGGCAACTAACGGGGGGAGCCGCACTCGGCCTCAACAGCAGAGGCAACCTCTTCCAGGCCAATTTCACGCCCTGCCCATAACTAGGGCTTTACTGGCTACTTCCGGGTCGCCCCAGACAGCGCGGAGGCTCACTTGATTGCGGGTACACAAACTGGCGGGGTGGGCTCCCGCTTCGGTTTAAGAAAAATAAAGTAACTACTAAGGGTGGGCGGAAATCGCGTAATCACGTTACGCAAATCTCCGCGAAACGGTAAAAAATCTCTGTGAACACACAAAAGCTTGTTGGTGATGCTTTGTTACTGTTGCAATCGCTCTTTGCGTGCTCGGGGGGAAATATCTTGCAAACACACATTTGAGAATGCGAACAAGCAAAAAATTTCGCGAAGTCGCGGATGGGCAATTTCGCGTTCTCTACAGAACGCAAAATTACCCAAATTCTGAAAAATCCGCAAACGGAACGGAATTTGCCACCCAGGCCTAGTAATTACGCGGGGTGGGCACCCTCTCGTGGATCCTAAAGGAGGGGTGGGCTTCCTTCTCGCCAATAAAGCACAGAATGCGGGGTGGGCACCCGCTCCTGGCAGCCGCTCGGGGGAATCCCTCCACCGGGGTTTTCCTCTCTCTCTGCAGCTGCGCAGCACTGCAGTCGCCAGGAATGCAGGGTAGGCACCCGATAGATTCCCAGCAAAGTAGGGGAATTCCCACACGATGCAGCTTGGCGCCGCAGGCCAGCGGCATTCCTCCTGGGGCAGAAATATAGCACTCTGCACAATAAGTAAAGCGATCTTCAGGCGCTAGGATCCAAAGTCCAGAGGAGCAAAGGCTAAATTCAAGGGTCTTAGGTGCTGGGGAGACCCCAGCAAAGTGCAGCCAGGCAGGCCAGCATGCAGGGACTCCCAGGAAACAGCAGCTGCGTGCCGTGGCAGTTCCTCCTGGCAGAGTGTCCCGCCAGAGTCAGCACAAGCACAACACTTTCATGGGGTCACAGCCCCTTCTTTTATGCACCCTTTTCCTTTGTGTCACAGCACAGGGCTCGGGGATACCAGTCAGAACTGGTTTGGGGGAGCTTTGGAGCACTTTGTTTTGCTCAACTCCTCTCTCCTTTGTCAGGTGGGGGCCCCGGGATCAGACGCACCTCAGGGGGCGGAGCCGGCAATGTGGAGGGAAGGCACAGCCCTATGCAGGTCGCAGGTGCAACTCCTCCCTCCCAACTAGATTCAGATCTCTCTATTCACCACTGGGCTTACTCACCCTGGCTCCTGGAGCCACCCACATCATCCAGCACCTGTCAATCACAAGCCAGACATGCAATTCACATCAGGCAGGCAGACACACAGCACACAGAAATGCCAATTTCTAAAAGTGCCATTTCTCCACCAGTCACCATAAATCTGTGCACACCGTTCCGCATCATTTATTCTCACAAGTTCATACATACTAAACTCGCCCCTGCACTCCTCTCATACCAGGAATTACCATGGACACACATATCCCCCATGCATTCCTATGGGAGGGCAGGCCAATCTCACCACACACACTCAGAGCGCGCACACACGCACTTTATTCTGGGCCACAGTGCTAAAGTCCACAGAGGCCAAAAACTACTAATATCAGGTCACAGAAAAGGCAAAAAGTTTGGGGGTGAACCTTCCAAGAGGGCCAAGTCCAACATAACCCCTTTCCAGCTAAAACGCAGGGCAGACCAATCACCACCATGATGGGCTTCCCTTTTTGGGGCGATAAAATACGGACGCGGACCCGCAACTGAAGGGGCACCCTCCTGTTCATGGTGAACCCATGTGGCTCCTTCTGTCAAAGCTGTCCAGAGCAACTGGGCTACCCCACTGGTACTCCCTAGCTGTCCGCAGCCAGAACCAGGCCCTAGGCCACCCAGATGTCGCTGGTCCTTGCCCATCCACAGAGTGGGGGGTAGCAACCCCTGGCACATAGTAGCCATTCTCCACTCTTCCCCTGATCAGAGCAGTTCTAGACTGCCACTGATCCTCCAGCCCAGGGTCCGCACCCTTAGGCTGACCAGAAGTCACGGGCGATGCTCTCCTCCCCCTACCTCTCCTTCTATGGTTCCTTGCTCTCCTTCTTTGAGAGGCACCCTCAGACTTGAACTCTCCCACCAGTTCAGGATCTCTCTCCAACACCTGGTCTCCTAACCTAGGGTCTAACCCCTCATGTTGCACCGGGATCAGAGGCAAGGACTCCCTCCCTCTGCACCCCCTTCCAGAGTTATACACCCTCCCAAATGAAGCGGTACACCTGGAAGATAAACCGGTCAGGACACTGGTTACAGACGTCCTTCCCTGCAGGTCATGCAGATACTGAACCTGCCCTTCCAACCTTGGGGCTGAACCCTTTGGCGGACTACTTGCCTGGCATGCCAGGACTTCTGGGGACTCACACAGTATCCCCCGAGGGTAACACATGACTCATGTGTCGTGTGACAGTCTGCCAGGCGCAGGTCTCCCATCCCCTGTCCACCTGACAGTGCGCGAAGATCCCCCAGGACAGAAGTGGTGTCCTCATGGAACTTCTAGGAGACTCAGGCCTTCTGGCAGGTCCCTGACCCACTGGTTTTTCTACTGGGGAACACATCCCTCTCAGCCCTCATCCGGACTTCTGTACCCTCCCAACTGGAGTTGCACCGCCAGACACCAGAACCACTGGAGCACTATTTACAGCTGCTCCAGGTTCTCCAGACACTAGGAGATCCTCCTCAAATGGACTAACAGGACAGCCTGGGCTCCCAACCTGGTGTCCCCTGAAGAAACCATCCAGGTTCTGAGACTGGGTTTCGGGCACTTGGGGACACACAGTCCCACGCTCACTCCTACTCCACTGACACAGGACATGAGCCCCTACACCCCTCCCACTACATGGGGACCTAGCTGCGCTGCTCTGAACCTCTTCCCTAATACAGGACTGGAAGATAACCGAGCCACTACTTTTGGGATCACTTCCCAATGGCTCTTCAGAACCTCTGGCATTTTCCCAGAGGTCTGCCTCTCGTGCAAGCTCCCTGGGATCAGAAGACTCACAACCCAGCAGGTATTGGCGCAACCCCGGAAAACAATGACTGAGCATGTGCTATTTGATAACCAAATTGGCCAGCCCATCCTAATCAAAATCTTCTGCTGCGCTAGTCATGAACCAATCATCCATTGTATTACCACATTCATCCACAAAATCCCCCCAAGACTGGTGAGATAGTTTCTTACAGCCCCTGAACTTCAACCTGTACTCCTCCTCTTGGGAAAAAGGTACAGCACTTTGGATCTGGGAATGGGACTTCCTGCACAGGACTCCATATTGCTGCCACCACTGGACCCCACCCTCACTGGTGAATTCAGAAAACTACAAGTGCACTCAGGGGGGTAATCTACCCTCCAGAGAAAATTTCTCCCTGGCGAAGGCCCTCTCAGCCTTCGCCATCCTCTCCAGGATTTTACACTGTTCTGAGGTGATGGCCACCATTTTGGTTATGAGAACGTTTTTTTCTCACAGTGGCAACAAACATCATTACATTCTCTTGCACCTCTATAATTATCGGCATTCTCTTTCATGAGGTTTTATAGCATTTCGTGAATGCTAAATTTCCTTTCTGCCTATTGGTAGCTGGCACTTTGACTTTTGGATAATAAACATGTTCACCTAATTTTCTGTGCCCTTTGTACTTAGAATCTGTCATTTTTTAGAAGTGTATAAATTATAATGTGGAAGGCTTAAGTATCCTCATTATGTGAACTTTTATTTGCAATAATTTAATTTGCAATACCCTCAATTGACTGAGGAGGTGGACCCTGCAATATTATGACATATTTCAACGTGCTTTACTCTTTCAGAGTTGAATTCTTCCTTTTCTCTCAGTGTGCCTGATTTAGTTGTTTCTACTTTTGAAAGTTCAACTACGCATTGCTTTCTAAACCAACTTTTTCTTTTTTATGGGGAGACTAAGGAACCTTAAGCTATCTACTTCCACCAAGCATACTGTGTATTCAGATTCAGACTCTATTCATAGCAAAATGGAAGACAGTTCTCCTCAGAAGTCTGACCTTACAATCAATCAATCAATCAATCAATCAATCAGAGTACTTGTAAAGCACGCCACTTACCCGTAAGGGTCCCAAGGCGATGAGGGGAGGGGGGGTGCTGCTACTGCTCGAAGAGCCAGGTCGTGAGGAGTCTTCTGAAGGCGAGTAGGTCTTGGGTCTGCCATATGTGGATAGGGAGTGTGTTCCAGGTCTTGGCGGCAAGGAAGGAGAAGGATCTGCCGTCGGAGGTCATTCGTTGGATGTGGGGGACAGCGGCGAGGGCGAGGCTGGTGGAGTGGAGCTCGCGGGTGGGGGTTTGGAAGCTGAGTCTGCTGTTCAGGTAGGCTGGTCCGGTGTTGTGGAGTGCTTTGTGAGCGTGGGTGAGGAGCTTGAAGGTGATCCTCTTGTTAATGGGGAGCCAGTGTAGGTCTCTCAGGTGGGGGGTAATGTGGCTGCGGCGGGGGACGTTGACGATCAGTCGGACGGAGGCGTTTTGGATGCGTTGTAGTCATCGTAGGTGTTTGGCTGGAATTCCTACATAGAGTGTGTTGCCGTAGTCCAGTCTGCTGCTGACGAGGGCCTGTGTCACCGTTCTTCTTGTTTTGGTCAGAATCCACTTGTAGATCCTGCAAAGCATGCGGAGGGTGTTGTAGCAGGAGGAGGAGACGGCGTTGACCTGCTTAGACATGGAGAGGGAGGAGTCGAGGATGAATCCTAGATTGCGTGCATGGTCGGTGGGTGTTCGTGCTGTTCCCAGTGTGGTCGGCCACCAGGAGTCGTCCGTGGGTGAGGGGGTGGGTCGAAGGATGAGGACCTCCGTCTTGTCCGAATTCCGCTTCAGACGACCTCTCCTCATCCAATCGGCAACGGCCTTCATTTCCTCGTGGAGGATGGGTTTGGTGGTGTGCGGGTCCTTGGTGGGGGAGAGGATGAGCTGGGTGTCGTCAGCGTAGAAGATGATGTTGAGGTCGTGATGGCAGGCCACTTGTGCGAGGGAGGCATTGTAGACATTGAACAGCGTTAGGCTGAGGGATGAGCCCTGGGGGATGCCACAGATGATGTTGATGGCTTCGGATCATAAGGGTGGGAGGCGGACGCTCTGGGTTCTGCCGGAGCGGAAGGAGGTGGTCCAGTCAAGAGCCTTCTCTTGGATTCCGGCTTCGAGGAGGTGTGTCTTTAGAGTGGGATGGAAGACCGTGTCGAAGGCGGCTGACAGGTCCAGGAGGATGAGGCCTGATGTTTCGCCATTGTCTAGTTGGCGCCTGATGTCCTCTGTGTCGGCGAGGAGGGCTGTCTCAGTGCTGTGGTTTAGTCTGAATCCGCACTGGGACAGGTCCAAGATGTTGTTGTCTTAGAGGTGGCGGGCCAGTTGCATGTTGACGATTTTTTCGATGACCTTTAACGGGACCAGGGAGATGGGCCGGAAGTTGTTGAGGTCCGCTTTGGGCTTCTTGAGGAGGGCGTTGATTTCGGCGTGCTTCCAGCTTTCCGGGAATGTCGCTGTTTCTAAGGAGATGTTGATGACCTTCCGTAGTTGGGGTGCGATGGCTGCGTCTGCTTTGTTGAATACGTGGTGTGGGCACCGGTCAGACTAAGATCCTGAGTGAATGGAGTTCATAACCTTGCATGTCTCGTCGTCTTTGACGTTGGACCAGAAGGTCAGGCGGTTGGCGCTGGTGGTGTTCACAGGGGAGGTGGAGTCTGGCATAGACGGGGCAGTCGTGGTGTTGAAGCTGTCGTGGATGTCAGCGATCTTACGGTGGAAGAAGATGGCTAGTGAGTCGCACAGTTCTGGTGAGGGCGGGATGTCGTTGGCGTTGGCGCTGGTGTTGGAGCGTTCCTTTACGATGCTGAAGAGCTCTTTGCTGATGTGTGCATTGTTATCCAAGTGATCTTTGAAAGAGGATCTCTTGGCTAATCTGATGAGGTGGTGGTGTCTGCGGGTGGCGTCCTTGTGGGCTGCGTGGTTGTCTGGTGTGCGTTTGTGGAGCCATGTCTTCTCCAGTTTCCGGCATGCGTGTTTCGAGGTCTGGAGCTCGTCGGTGAACCAGGTGGCTCTCTTGTTGGCGTGGCTGTTGGAGGGTTTCTTGAGCGCGGCGAGGGTGTTGGCGCAGTCATCGATCCACTGTCTGAGGTTTCGGGCTGCAGCGTCTGGGTTGGTGGGGTCGGTGGGTGGGTTCTTGGTGAGGGAGATGATCAGCTGGTCTACGGGGGCTTTGTTCCAGCAGCGGCAAGGCAGCTGTTGGGTGCGATGGTGCGTGGTTGGTTTCTTGAAGGCGAAATGGATGTAGAGGTGGTCGGTCCAGTGGAGTTCGGTGGTGTGGTCGAAGGCGACGTGGGAGCCTGTGGAGAAGACGGGATCCAGCGTGTGGCCGGCGGCTTGGGTGGGTGCGGTGATGAGTTGTCTGAGGCCCAGGTTGGCGAGGTTGTCGATCAGGGTGGTGAAGTTGGCGTCGTTGTTGTTCTCGAGGTGGAATTTCAGGTCCCCGAGGAGGATGTACACCAGGCACCATTCGAAAAACACAGCTTCCAAGCAAAATATCTGTGATTTCCACCAAAAGACCGAAAAAAGATCCCCGTCTCCAGTGAACTCTTCCTGTGCCTCCATGGATGTAATTTTTGATGAAAATCGTGCCTTGAAACCCTTCATGGAGGAAACCAATAAGACGCTCCAACATCTGGATGACAAGTGGTCTTCTCTGGAATCATGTGTACTTGTTGTGGAACAAAAAACGAATTTTCTCCAATCCTCATGCTCACGCATCTCATTTCTAGAATCTGAAATATCTCTCCTCAAAAAGCACTCTGAGGAGTTAGAAAATTGAAATCGCAGAAATAACCTACGAATTTATGGTCTTCTGGAAAATATTGAGGGTTCAAATCTAACCGTCTTTTTTCAGACATTTCTGCCTAAGCTCCTGGACTTACCTGCTACTTCTCCACTTAATATTCAAAGGGCTCATAGACCTGGTCCCAAGATCTCTGCAAAGCCACATGGAGTCATCGTGTTTTTTTCTGCAATATACTGATCTCCTGCAAGTTTTGTCTGCTGTCAAATCCCCCAAACTATTTTTTGGGGAAGGTCATTGATTATTTTTCCCTCAAGATGTGGCTAAAGTTAATGCAGATTGTCGGGAAAAAAATCCTGATCTTTGCCCTCAACTACGGTCTATTAATGCCAGATTTGGACTAATTCATCCTTGCTTGTTTAAAGTCACCTAGAAGGAAAAGACTACTATGTTCGAAGAACCAGCTGCTTTGCAGGAATTTCTTCGACAACATGGAGCTGATGTCATGATACCTCAAAACCTATTTGATTTATTATTTTGCTTCATCCTGTTGATTGTTTTCTTATCCATGTAATTCCCTAATTGTTGTTTTTGCTGTATTTTCATATTGTTAAAGTAATAAGTCGTCTTCATCTATTTTCTCTTTTATCCCTCTTTTTCAGGATAATATCCTATTCATAAAATTTTTTGTTTTCTCCGCTGACAGGTGAATTTTTCTCACTATCTGTTTCCCGTATGGTCTCCCATATACGTTAACATTCCTATCCATGTTTCCCCTGAAGTTCGTTGGAGGTCCAGTGCTGTCGTCGTCGGCTTTTGGTGTTGCCATCCCCATCTCATCTTCTGTTTGTAGGTATGTCATTTAGTCGTCATGTATATAACTTCTAGTGTCTTCTTGTTCTCTGTTTTATCTTTGTTTCTGTGGTATTATTTTCTACTTATGTAAACATGTCTGTCATGCCTTCATCAATAAGTTTCACCTGGAATATTCTCCCAGTTTATTTTACTTCATAACTCTATTTTTCTTTGTTCTTTCTGGTGTTTACTCTGTTATTTCCCTTTCCCGTCTTTCCTGTTTCAACAATACATTTATCATTGTACTCCTATCCTTTTGCTATTTTTTTAATTTTAAGATTGATCATTACACTGTGTGCCTAATGATTGTTTATGTTCTTACTTTCTGGTCACATACAGAGTTACTACATGGAATATTAAGGGATGAGGTAATCCCATTAAAAGACAACGGGTGTTAACCCATTTAGCTAAGTTAAAAACTGACATTGCATTACTTCAGGAATCACATTTATCTGAAGCTTAAGCTTCTAAGTTAAAGAAATGTTGGGTTGGCAATGTATTTTCTTCTCCAGCTTTGGATAAGAAAAACTGCGTTTTGATTCTCTGTAATATAAAAATTCACGTTTCAGTTGTCATCAAGAATCTGACTCTGATGGTCGTTGGGTTATTGTTAAATTACTTATAGATAAAATACCGTTAGTTATCTTTAATGTATATGGCCCAGTCTCTGTTAACAAAGTTTTTTGGACACAAGTTTCTGATAAATTACTTTTGTTTACGATGATTGTATTGTTTTTGGTGGTGACTGCAATCAAATTCATTATCCCATTTTGCAAAGACAGTCTCCAGTTGAATTTGTAAACACTAAAATGCATTCCCAATTTACCTCTACCATATGCTGTGAATCTCTAGTCGATATCTGGAGGCTATGTCATCCAGATCTTCGAGAATACAGCTGATATTTTCCCCCACATCAATCACAATCCCGTATTGACTACCTCTTTTTTAGAAAATCTTTAGCTCAACATGTCCTTCAATCGAAGATAGGCTCTATTTTAATATCGAATCATGCCCAGGTTTTTGTTGACTTTGATTTGATACCTTTTGTCCCAAATGCTGGTAGATGGCGTTTTAATAATTCATTACTTGCTGACCCTAATTTCTCTAGCCAATTCAGTTCTTTTGCTTCTGAGTTTTTTGCTATTAATACAACTCCGTATTCCTCTCCTATAATGATTTGGGATTCTTTCAAGGCAGCCATGAGGGATTTCATAATGAATTTTGTCTCACAAAAGAAAAAAGTTTTTGAAAGATGCAACTTTCGTGAAGGCATGGAAGCTGTCGCCAAATGGATGAAAAACAGCTGCCTAGAACTAAACACCAAAAAAACTGAAGTACTCATCATGGGCACAAATCCCGATGCCTGGAACGACACCTGGTGGCTCCCCGCCGTCGGATGCCCGCCCACCCCCACCCCCATCCTGGGCTCAGAGCTCAAAATGGACCACCAGATGAACTCTATCTCGTCCGCCTGCTGCCACACCTTCCGCCTCCTACGTAAGACCTTCAAATGGATCCCTCTCGAACACAGAAAGACTGTCACTCGGGCCCTGGTCACAAGTAGGCTCGACTATGGCAACACACTCTATGCCGGAATAAACAAAAACCTCACCTACAAGCTACAAAACATTCAAAACGCCACCGCAAGACTCGTCCTCAACCTGCCAAGATACTGCCACATCTCCCAGCACCTGCGTACACTCCACCGGCTCCCCATCAAAGCTAGAGTCACCTTCAAGATGCTAACTCATGCTCACATGGTCCTCCACGACACTGGATGAGCATATCTGAACAGCTGACTCAAATTTTATTTACAACAAGGGGTGGTGAGGGACAGAGTCTCTGAATTAAGCAGAAAGCTCTCACCCAGTCAAGAGATCAGGGCTAGATCCAACACCGTTTTTTAGCTCAAAGCACCATCCCAGTTTCAGAACCTGGCTGTATGCAAATTAGTCTGTTCCTGTCCCAGTGCATGATGGGACCAGGGCAAACCAAACTACAAAAGCCAATTCTTACACTGGGAAGGAAACAAGCTCCCGGGGACCGGTTTCTGGCATTACAGCCGTCTTCGGCCCGGTTTGCTTGAATCCTGATGGTGCAATGAGCAAGGGTCTCACATCTGAGAATACCCTTCCACGCTTAGGGTGGACAAAAATATTTACAACAAGGGGTGGTGAGGGACAGAGTCTCTGAATTAAGCAGAAAGCTCTCACCCAGTCAAGAGATCAGGGCTAGATCCAACACCGTTTTTTAGCTCACTGCACCATCCCAGTTTCAGAACCTGGCTGTATGCAAATTAGTCTGTTCCTGTACCAGTGCATGATGGGAACAGGGCAAACCAAACTACAAAAGCCAATTCTTACACTGGGAAGGAAACAAGCTCCCGGGGACCGGTTTCTGGCATTACAGCCGTCTTCGGCCCGGTTTGCTTGAATCCTGATGGTGCAATGAGCAAGGGTCTCACATCTGAGAATACCCTTCCACGCTTAGGGTGGACAAAAATATTTACAACAAGGGGTGGTGAGGGACAGAGTCTCTGAATTAAGCAGAAAGCTCTCACCCAGTCAAGAGATCAGGGCTAGATCCAACACCGTTTTTTAGCTCACTGCACCATCCCAGTTTCAGAACCTGGCTGTATGCAAATTAGTCTGTTCCTGTCCCAGTGCATGATGGGAACAGGGCAAACCAAACTACAAAAGCCAATTCTTACACTGGGAAGGAAACAAGCTCCCGGGGACCGGTTTCTGGCATTACAGCCGTCTTCGGCCCGGTTTGCTTGAATCCTGATGGTGCAATGAGCAAGGGTCTCACATCTGAGAATACCCTTCCACGCTTAGGGTGGACAAAAATATTTACAACAAGGGGTGGTGAGGGACAGAGTCTCTGAATTAAGCAGAAAGCTCTCACCCAGTCAAGAGATCAGGGCTAGATCCAACACCGTTTTTTAGCTCACTGCACCATCCCAGTTTCAGAACCTGGCTGTATGCAAATTAGTCTGTTCCTGTCCCAGTGCATGATGGGAACAGGGCAAACCAAACTACAAAAGCCAATTCTTACACTGGGAAGGAAACAAGCTCCCGGGAACCGGTTTCTGGCATTACAGCCGTCTTCGGCACGGTTTGCTTGAATCCTGATGGGGCAATGAGCAAGGGTCTCACATCTGAGAATACCCTTCCACGCTTAGGGTGGACAAAAATATTTACAACAAGGGGTGGTGAGGGACAGAGTCTCTGAATTAAGCAGAAAGCTCTCACCCAGTCAAGAGATCAGGGCTAGATCCAACACCGTTTTTTAGCTCACTGCACCATCCCAGTTTCAGAGCCTGGCTGTATGCAAATTAGTCTGTTCCTGTCCCAGTGCATGATGGGAACAGGGCAAACCAAACTACAAAAGCCAATTCTTACACTGGGAAGGAAACAAGCTCCCGGGGACCGGTTTCTGGCATTACAGCCGTCTTCGGCCCGGTTTGCTTGAATCCTGATGGTGCAATGAGCAAGGGTCTCACATCTGAGAATACCCTTCCACGCTTAGGGTGGACAAAAATATTTACAACAAGGGGTGGTGAGGGACAGAGTCTCTGAATTAAGCAGAAAGCTCTCACCCAGTCAAGAGATCAGGGCTAGATCCAACACCGTTTTTTAGCTCACTGCACCATCCCAGTTTCAGAACCTGGCTGTATGCAAATTAGTCTGTTCCTGTCCCAGTGCATGATGGGAACAGGGCAAACCAAACTACAAAAGCCAATTCTTACACTGGGAAGGAAACAAGCTCCCGGGGACCGGTTTCTGGCATTACAGCCGTCTTCGGCCCGGTTTGCTTGAATCCTTATGGTGCAATGAGCAAGGGTCTCACATCTGAGAATACCCTTCCACGCTTAGGGTGGACAAAAATATTTACAACAAGGGGTGGTGAGGGACAGAGTCTCTGAATTAATCAGAAAGCTCTCACCCAGTCAAGAGATCAGGGCTAGATCCAACACCGTTTTTTAGCTCACTGCACCATCCCAGTTTCAGAACCTGGCTGTATGCAAATTAGTCTGTTCCTGTCCCAGTGCATGATGGGAACAGGGCAAACCAAACTACAAAAGCCAATTCTTACACTGGGAAGGAAACAAGCTCCCGGGGACCGGTTTCTGGCATTACAGCCGTCTTCGGCCTGGTTTGCTTGAATCCTGATGGTGCAATGAGCAAGGGTCTCACATCTGAGAATACCCTTCCACGCTTAGGGTGGACAAAAATATTTACAACAAGGGGTGGTGAGGGACAGAGTCTCTGAATTAAGCAGAAAGCTCTCACCCAGTCAAGAGATCAGGGCTAGATCCAACACCGTTTTTTAGCTCACTGCACCATCCCAGTTTCAGAACCTGGCTGTATGCAAATTAGTCTGTTCCTGTCCCAGTGCATGATGGGAACAGGGCAAACCAAACTACAAAAGCCAATTCTTACACTGGGAAGGAAACAAGCTCCCGGGGACCGGTTTCTGGCATTACAGCCGTCTTCGGCCCGGTTTGCTTGAATCCTGATGGTGCAATGAGCAAGGGTCTCACATCTGAGAATACCCTTCCACGCTTAGGGTGGACAAAAATATTTACAACAAGGGGTGGTGAGGGACAGAGTCTCTGAATTAAGCAGAAAGCTCTCACCCAGTCAAGAGATCAGGGCTAGATCCAACACCGTTTTTTAGCTCACTGCACCATCCCAGTTTCAGAACCTGGCTGTATGCAAATTAGTCTGTTCCTGTCCCAGTGCATGATGGGAACAGGGCAAACCAAACTACAAAAGCCAATTCTTACACTGGGAAGGAAACAAGCTCCCGGGGACCGGTTTCTGGCATTACAGCCGTCTTCGGCCCGGTTTGCTTGAATCCTGATGGTGCAATGAGCAAGGGTCTCACATCTGAGAATACCCTTCCACGCTTAGGGTGGACAAAAATATTTACAACAAGGGGTGGTGAGGGACAGAGTCTCTGAATTAAGCAGAAAGCTCTCACCCAGTCAAGAGATCAGGGCTAGATCCAACACCGTTTTTTAGCTCACTGCACCATCCCAGTTTCAGAACCTGGCTGTATGCAAATTAGTCTGTTCCTGTCCCAGTGCATGATGGGAACAGGGCAAACCAAACTACAAAAGCCAATTCTTACACTGGGAAGGAAACAAGCTCCCGGGGACCGGTTTCTGGCATTACAGCCGTCTTCGGCCCGGTTTGCTTGAATCCTGATGGTGCAATGAGCAAGGGTCTCACATCTGAGAATACCCTTCCACGCTTAGGGTGGACAAAAATATTTACAACAAGGGGTGGTGAGGGACAGAGTCTCTGAATTAAGCAGAAAGCTCTCACCCAGTCAAGAGATCAGGGCTAGATCCAACACCGTTTTTTAGCTCACTGCACCATCCCAGTTTCAGAACCTGGCTGTATGCAAATTAGTATGTTCCTGTCCCAGTGCATGATGGGAACAGGGCAAACCAAACTACAAAAGCCAATTCTTACACTGGGAAGGAAACAAGCTCCCGGGGACCGGTTTCTGGCATTACAGCCGTCTTCGGCCCGGTTTGCTTGAATCCTGATGGTGCAATGAGCAAGGGTCTCACATCTGAGAATACCCTTCCACGCTTAGGGTGGACAAAAATATTTACAACAAGGGGTGGTGAGGGACAGAGTCTCTGAATTAAGCAGAAAGCTCTCACCCAGTCAAGAGATCAGGGTTAGATCCAACACCGTTTTTTAGCTCACTGCACCATCCCAGACACTCTGTTCATCACCACCCCCTTTTCTAAATCGTTTTTGGCCACTATAGGTGTGGCAGGGTATACTCAGACATGAGTCCCTTTCTCACTGCTCCATCAGGATTCAAGCAAGCCGGGCCGAAGACGGCTGAAATGCCAGAAACCGGTCCCCGGTAGCTTGTCTCCTTTCTGGTGAAGAATTGGCTTGGTAGTTTAGTCTGCCCTGTTCCCATGATGCACTGGGCCAGGGACAGACTGATTTGCATATAGCCAGGTTCTGAGCTGGGATGGGGCAGTGAGATAAATAACGGTGATGGATCAAGCCCTGATCTTTGGACTGGGTAAGAGTGGTCTGCTTAATTCAGACACTCTGTTCATCACCACCCCCTTTTCTAAATCGTTTTTGGCCACTATAGGTGTGGCAGGGTATACTCATACATGAGTCCCTTTCTCACTGCTCCATCAGGATTCAAGCAAGCCGGGCCAAAGACGGCTGAAATGCCAGAAACCGGTCCCCGGTAGCTTGTCTCCTTTCTGGTGAAGAATTGGCTTGGTAGTTTAGTCTGCCCTGTTCCCATGATGCACTGGGCCAGGGACAGACTGATTTGCATATAGCCAGGTTCTGAGCTGGGATGGGGCAGTGAGATAAATAACGGTGATGGATCAAGCCCTGATCTTTGGACTGGGTAAGAGTGGTCTGCTTAATTCAGACACTCTGTTCATCACCACCCCCTTTTCTAAATCGTTTTTGGCCACTATAGGTGTGGCAGGGTATACTCAGACATGAGTCCCTTTCTCACTGCTCCATCAGGATTCAAGCAAGCCGGGCCGAAGACGGCTGAAATGCCAGAAACCGGTCCCCGGTAGCTTGTCTCCTTTCTGGTGAAGAATTGGCTTGGTAGTTTAGTCTGCCCTGTTCCCATGATGCACTGGGCCAGGGGCAGACTGATTTGCATATAGCCAGGTTCTGAGCTGGGATGGGGCAGTGAGATAAATAACGGTGATGGATCAAGCCCTGATCTTTGGACTGGGTAAGAGTGGTCTGCTTAATTCAGACACTCTGTTCATCACCACCCCCTTTTCTAAATCGACTCAAATTTTAAGCACCACAAACGACCCTGCGATCAGCCCAGCTCTCCTATGCCGTGGTCCCCCGCACCAGAAAGACCAGATGGGGAGGCGACTCCCTCTCCTTCGTTGCTGCGAGAGCCTGGAACGACCTTCCATTCCACCTCAGACAGATAACATTGCTCCCCGTCTTCACAAGAAACCTCAAAACCTGGCTCTTTGACATACCCCCTCCTTGATTGACTGGAACCTGCGACCCCCCAGCACCTTGAGACCCTTACGGGTGAATAGTCACACTTAACAAACACCTGATAGATTGATTGAAAATGAACTACTCAATTACTCACTAAAATGAAACAATTAGAATATGCTTATTATCATTCCAACACTGAATCGTCTTTAAAGGATCTTATCGATGCTAAGCTTACTTTAAATAGACTATCCACGGAAGCTGCTTCCTCACACCTTTTGAGAAGCAGCACTCGCTATTATGGAGGTCAAAATAAAATTGGGAACTTACTGGCTACTTACTTAAAAATGAGGAGAGAAAGACCTAGAATAAAATCTTTGCAAAAATCTGCTGAACTTTTTAAAGACAACAATATTTTAAATGAATTTGTTTCCTTTTTATAAAAATGTATATACTCCTGAGACTCAACCAATTCAATCAGATTCATCCTCTTATTTTCAAACCATTGAGTCTCCTTCTTCCCAATATATTGATTATGAGTCGCTGACAATTGATATTATTTTGCCAGAAATTACTCATGCTGTATCGACATCAACAAATTAATCTTAAGCGTGTAAGATTGACGACCGATACCCTCCCCGATATAGCTGTCAAAGCAGAGGAGCTGGTAACAACACACTATCCCAGGAAAGGGTCTCTGATAGTCCACTTAGAAACTTTCCAAAGAAATCTGCTAAATGATGTTCCTACAAGAAGTTTTGTGACAAGAAACCGCGGAAGATGCCTCTTAAAGGTATGGGGAATAAAGCTTGGAACACAAGGAAAGAACTGAGAGCATTGGCAAATTCTACAAAGGAAAAAACGGTCTATAACAGTACCTGGGAAAAAATAAAATCTCTTAAAAAACAGTATGAAAAGGAAATTTGGGAGAGCAGAAAGATGCAAACAGATAATTTCTGGTGCAAGCTGCTTTTTAATGCGAATCAGTCAAATGCAAAAGCATTCTGGGAACAGGTTAATTGTCCCACGAAACCCAAAAAAATTACTTAACGCTCCTTGCCTCTCAGAGCAGGTCTGGATGCGACATTTAATAAGCACCTTTGGGAATGTGGATAGAAAGAGAAAAGCAGCTATAAACATCATTAAAATCTGCCAGTAAAGGATGACAACGCAATTTTAGAGTTAATGCAAAGGACACTATCCATCCGATTTTACATAGTCAAACTGAACAGATTAAATCCCCCTATATCGCTAGCAAGACATCGGGAATATTCTATGATGTAAAAGCAACTGTAAACTGCATGATTGATGATTCCATTTCACAATTCACAAAAGATGATGTTCATAAAATAATATGGTTAGGTAGAATTGATAGTGCTCCAGGACAAAACGGCATCCCACAAGCAATTTTCAATTTGGACCGGGATTTTTGGGCAACGCCTTTGACACATTTATTCAATGAGGTGAGCAGCTCAGGTATTTTACCTGAAAGCTGATGGGGCACCATAATCAACCCTGTGCATAAGAGGTAATTTGGAAGAACCAGCAATTTATAGACTGATCTCGCTGATGGACTCAGAAGCTAAATATTATGCCTCTCTAGTTCTCAGTGATTTGGTACATTGGTAGGAAACTAATACCATAATCCCCATAAACCAGTCTGGATTTTGTGGGGGTTCGGGCACAATTACAAACATCCTAGCTCTAGGCTTAATGGCAGATAAGATCATACAGCAGCGGAAAAGCCTACATGTATGCTTCTTAGACTTCAAAGCTGCATTTGATTGTGTAGACAAAGGTATTTTATGGAACAAATTAAGGCAGTGGGGGCTTCCAATGCATATCTACCGAGCCATAATGCAGTTGTACACAAACACATGGACGCAAGTCAAATTAGCAGATGGCTTTAGACTTACGAAGAAAATACAAACATAAAATGGCCTGAAACAAAGTTGTGTTTAAGCACCTTACCTGTTTAACTTATTTATGGCTGATCTTTCCCCCAAGCAGGACCAGGAGAACTAACATCTGCCACGCCTGGGCCTCCTACAATTAACTCATCTATCCTATGCAGACAATATAGTTTTGTTAAGTCAAACGAAACTAGGGCTTCAAAGAGGGATTGACATATTGAGAAATTTCGCGAAGGACAACTTACTAGAAATGAACATAGCGAGAACTAAGGTCATGCTAATAAGTCAACGCCTGCAGGTACGACAACCACTCAAACTAGGCAATGTGAACTTATAAATACCTCAGCCTAAATATTGACATCAGATTTAACTTTAAAATGCATAATGATGGTTTAATCAAGAAAGGAAACAGATTGATATATACTTTTTGCTAAATAGCGAAGAGTTTAAGCGTCCATTGTTTAAACCATTATTGACTGTTGTTAAAGCAAAGCTTTTGCCGACTTTAGCTTATGTTACTGAAGTTCAACAAGGCAAGGAAGCAGCAGTCCTTGAGAGAATGCAATGGCACATAGAACAGTATTTGCTTTACCGAGAAATTCTTCTCCTGTGCAGATTCATCTAGAATTTGGTTTACTGTAGCAACGTGTAGCAAGAATGTATTTAAGAATCAAAGTATGGTACAAAATCCAATTAAACTGCCAGAATCCGCTTAATACCACCATTTGGGAAGCTCAAGAGAATAATTCACGATCAGCTTATCACAAATATTTGCAGTTATCAATAAAGTTAACAAAGGTGTCAGAGTTATGAAACCTGAATTTACCATTCACAACATTTCGACAACTGATAAATAAAGCAGCAAAAAAGACACTCGTTGAAGGATGACAAAATTAGTTTCAGCAAGTGCTCACATGCCTGGATGGTACTGCAATCTTATACGATGACTACCAGCGACTTATTTGGACAAAACATACTCCATACATATAAAAAGGAAATTGCTAGCAATATGTATTGGGGCACTACCGACTAATGCTGATCAACCCCTCTGGAAATATAGTGGTCCGCCGTCATGTACACTTTGTGGTGCTCTGAAGCAGGACTTTGTTCACCTGATCTGTATATGTCCCGTTTTAAAACAAATCGTCTTTTATTGTTAATAAATTATTTTAAAAAGATAGGGGCATAGACACCTGTCGATCTGCTATACTAAAGTGTCTTGATCACTATGACCCACAACTTAACTGTTGATCGGTAACGTTTTTACTTTTATATGAAAAATTAACTTGAACTGGTATTTTAAATGGTATTTTACTAAAGAGATGAAACCTTTGATACACTGTTTAATATTGTTTTATCTATTTGTAACTGGTTCTTCAGCGGATAACCAGTAAGTCTAACATGTGTATACATTGGAGCTAATACTGTCTTGATATGATGCCATCAAATGCTGTAAACTTTAATAATGGTAATTAATGATTTTAATATGTACAGTATATTTTTCTCTGCAGAATTTTATTGGAAATGTTGTGGTTTTAATTAACTTAAACAATAAAGATTCATCATCATCATTCTGTATCTGTATTACGACGAGTTAAGGCCCCTGGACCGGATGGGTTTATTGTTGAGTTTTATGAACACTTTGCTAAGCTTCTTCTTCCAAATCTCCTACTTTTATTTAATTCTTTTATTACAAATGATTCTGCTCAGGGCACTTTTCAAGAAGCCATGATCTGTTTAATCCCTAAAGACCCCTCTTTGTGTAAAAACTATCAACCCCTGTTTTTAGTCAATGCAGACTATAAGATGTTTGCTAAAATCTTGGCACAACCCATTGACCCTATACTACCTGATCTTATTGGACCGTAGCAATCCGGCTTAGTAAAGGGCTGGCTATCCTCCGATAGTTCTAGAGTCTTTTTCATTGTTCTTAGCAAGGCCTCCTCTATAGACTATCCTATTGCTGCTGTAGCTTTAGATGCTGAAAAAGCATTTGATAGGATTGGATGGGATTTAATGTTTTATGCTTTAAAATGGATTGGTTTTCCTCCTAAATCGATCTCTTCGATTTCCTTACTATATTCAGGCCCTAGAGCTTTTCTTTTGCTAATGGTAACATTTTGCAATACTTTTCTCTCTCTAGAGGAGTAAGAGAGGGATGTCCCCTATCACCTTTATTGTTTGTAGTGGCATTAGAGCCCTTTTTAACTAAAATTAGACAGGATGCTCAGATTACTGGTTTCAAACTAGGTCCACATCAAGTTAAAATGTCTGTATACGTGGATGATATCCTTTTATATTGTTCTAACCAGGCTACTTTTCTTCCTCCTTATCTCCACCAGGTTGACATTTTTTCTCGGTTATTAGGTTACCGCTTTAATCCCGATAAATGTGAAGTCTTCCCCCTCAATGTTTTATGCCTTAAGCACTATTTCATTCATACTGGATTTTCTTGGCAACCTTCCAAGTTAAAAATACTTGGGTCTATGGTTCCTCTCAACTATCTAGGAGACTTTAAAATTACATTTTGACCACATTATCAAAACTTTAAAATGACACTATTACATGGAGGCATGCTCTCTTCCTATCTTGGTGGGGACGATTGGATTTGATTAAGATGATGCTCTCCCCTCTGATTTTATACATTCTCTCTATGATTCCTGTGCACATTCCCGGATACTATTTTAAGAAAATTGATTCACTTTAAATTAAGTTTCTTTGGAAGGACAAGCCTCCTTGTCTTCTCTAAAAAAAAAGACAAGCCTAATGGAGGCCTTAAATTCCCTGACTTTAAATTGTATCACTATGCATTTTACCTAAAACAAGCTTCCTGTTAGCTTTCCTCTGATCCCTCTACACAACCCCCAGTGTGGATATCTATAGAAAAATTCTCCCCTTTTGACTTACAAGAAACCCTCGCCTTCACTAAAACTCTTCCTCCTTACGCTATTCCGTTACTTCTCACACTCGTAAACTTTTAGCTCCTCTTCTACCACCTTCTTATCATTCTATTACTTCTCTAGCTCAACAGCCTATATGGCACAATAAATTATTGTGTATTAAAAATTGTACCATTTACTGGAAATCTTGGCGATCCAAGGGTTTGCTCTGGATTTCTCAGCTCTTGACTAGTAATGATCTCTTATCATTTACTGATCATCAAACTACATTTTCTCTTCTTAACTTTTTCAAAATACAATATAATCTTCTACTTCCCTCTCTTAATCAATATCTCCTCTCACTTTCGACTACCCCCAATCTTCCTACATCATGTTGTACAATTTTTCTCCTATTAGATACTTCTCCGTCTATGTATTCTATTTACAAATGTTTTTTATTACCTTCAGAAACGCACAAGTCAAGGACTGAGTTGGCATGGGAAAAGGATTTAACTCAATGCTGGCCAACCTCCATCTGGGATAAATTGTGACTTAAGATTCGCAAGACTTCAAGAGCCGCTAATACTACTCAGACCCTTTTATTTAGTTTATCAACGTCGATTACTTTCTCCTGCAACATTAGCATCTTTCTCTCCTAATACTCAATCTACCTGCTGGTCCTGTTCCTCTCCTATTGCTGACTTAAAACACATGCTATTTGACTGCCCTAATATCCTTCAGTTCTGGCAATTAGTTTAGTCCCAAATTAATAAGATTTTTAGAGTTAACGTTCCCTTTTCTTTACCTAACATTTTCTTAGGCTCACTGTCACCCCAATGGCTTCAATTACTGTCCAACTTCAAGTTGTTAGATTTATTATTAGCTGTAGCTTTACATTTCTTAACCTCAATTTGAAACAAGCGTATAAAGTTACTTTCAAAGCCTGGTGGAATGCCGTGTGTTTTCATCACAGACTCGACACCAATTATGTCATCCCTATCTCTCGAGCAATGAAAAGAGATCTTTTATGGCTTCCACTTACTACATACTTATCCTGGTCCGCTTCTTCAACTGTTTCTGCTGTTAATGTTGTAAATATATCAGATGAGGTCTGGTAACAGCCGTAAATACACCATATTGTCTTTTTCTTAAAATATTACAATATTATTGTTCATGCCTATGTATTTACATTGTAGTATTTAATTTCCTTTTTTATTTAAATTTGTTTATTATCAACACAATTTAATTCCTAAGTATTATTATGCCCATAGTGTTTATTTTGATATCTTGTTTTTCTTCAGTCTTTGTTGTGATATAATATATCGTTTTCCCCCCACCCCCACTCCCCTTTTGCACAGAGCATGTTTATTTAAAACGTTGCATTTCTTAACCCTTCATATAATTTTGATGTTAACTATGATTTATTATGCTTATTATACTGCTGTTCTCTTTTCCTTTGGTTGTCAATAAACTTAAAAAACAAACACTGAATTTTGCATGCATGAAGAAGAATGATTGATAGACTAGTGTTTCACCATTTGTAAAAATGCAATCTTTCTTTTGCTCAGTTATTTTTTAAAGGGCACTACACAATATCATTGCTCTTAGAGGACAGTAAATGAAGCCAATATTCAAATGTATGTTCAAGAGCCTCAGACTGCATCTTTCTGTCAGATCTCGATATCTTTATTTTAATTGACTTGCCATTTTAAGTCATCCTTTTCATGGGATTGTTGCTGGCTACCCCTATTGTTTATTTGGAAATGAGGAAGGATGTGGTAACAGCAGATTCACCCCTGCTGTGATTTCACACGTGTCCCCCACTCAGTTTAGGCACTACACTTTACTGCTCATTAACTCTGAGATGATAAGATTAGGTTTACAGAGTTGAGCAGGGTTGTTCACGGGATAAAAACCAAACAGACATGTATAAAGTTTGTAAACGCCCTTACAAGGACAAGAGCAATTGTTCTGGAGGTGTCAGGTCAAGAGGCCCTCAGCTCTAGCCCAGCCAGCCCACCGCAATGACCTTGCGTAAAAGTAGCAGAATTAAACCCCTTTCTGCTGACAATGCCATGTATTAGAGGAGGTTTTGAGTTTGCACATCTGGAGAGATATTATCATACTGCCCAGTCACACTACGAGACATACTGGTTTGAACCGCAGCACAGGGCACCTCATCTACCAATAGGGAATGATCAAATCACTAAAGGAGATATAAGGATTTATAATGTTGCTAAACAAAAATCAATTATAACAGACACTAGCGCTAACTGGTCCCTATAGCGTATGGACAGGATTTGTGGCCTATTGCAGATATAGTCTCTAGCCCTGCCACATCATAATGACGCAGCTGTACTGCCCACCTTGTATCAGAGGTCCAAACTACTAGGCAAGGACAGAACGCGGGTGGTGACGGAGTTCCACCCCACCCGCTATCTCCCTGGCCACACCCAGCAACCATTGCCTCCCTGCTTCCACAGGAGATGCTTGCTGATATATCGGAGACACTGGCAGTTTGCTTAAAGAACGCCGGGAGAGCAAAGCGGGGGACTGCTGAATTAACTCTACTCCTACACTTGCGACGGCCTCACTCCGACTGCTAAAGCCATCCTGATAGCACCGGCAGCCGCAGCTGTACATTTTTGGGAAGGAGGTGCCCCCTTCCCGGCAGCCTACTTTGGGGGGGTCCAGGGACTTGGGAGACCCCTTCACGCCTCGCTACATATACAGTGGTGATGGCTGCAACATGGATGTTTGGCCCTACCCAGAGCACTTGGACTGTCCTCTTCTAGGCATGGCTGCAACGGCGAGATTCAAGGGGCTAGTACCTTCTTCCTTTGCTGATGCTGTGGGGGTCCCTGTGTATTGGGAAGCCTTCCCGCCTCCCCCTCTCCATCAACCCAAATACCTCCAGAATACAATGCTGCCACCAGGACTAAGATGGCAGCCTCCCTTTGATCGTGGGGACCACCCTGATTACACCCGCAGCCACAGCGGTGAGGTAATTTGAGAGAGATGCCCCCACTCAGAGGGTCACTTTGCGGCACAACAAAGACTGTCTGGCTCCCACTACTCCAGTCCCCCTCCCTCCCACTTAACCATTTACTACCTTTGCTCCATTTATGAACTGCCCTACACTGGCTATGGGTCCTTTATCCCCTACAGCACTGGGCTATCCCCTTTCCCATAGTTAGTGCCCAGCAAGAGCTCAAGAGCTGCCCAGGCTACAGCACGCCACCTTTGCCCACCACCACCCGGATTTCTACCCTTCGACTATCACCAGCTCCGGGATCCCTCCAGGCCCTAAATCACCGACCATGAGTGCAACAGCACCCTGAAGGCTTAGCAGAATGAGTACTGAAAAAGTCCCAGCAAAGGTGAGAAGATCTTCTCCTGTAAATATGTAATATATCATTGTCCAACCATCACCTCTTCAAATTTTCTTAAAATTAAATCTTGAGTGAATTTGCAACCTATATATATGTAATTCTAATCACTAGTATCTGTTGTAGATGTATGTACTTACTACAATTCTTATGTGAGTATAGAGTTTATCTATTTTGTATCTTTTAAGTAATTCATGTACTCTGAAGTCCTTATGAATTGTAACTGTTTCTATTGTAAAGTGCCCTGACACCTTCGGGTAAAGTTTGCGCTATATATCAACCCATAAATACAACAGACTGGAGAGGGTGGGCTTAGAGGTACTGTGACAGCTCTTTAGAGAAATGTTTTAACCCCTGAATAGTTTTGAAAGGACAGGGAAACAAAATAATTTACTGTTGACACATTGGTTTACCTTAGAATTCACCATGTAGTGTCACTAACTGGCCACAGTTCCCTTAAGAACCAGCTGAGCTTACCCCTATCACTCAAACACTTCCTAATCACAGCGGCAGAGGCTGGACCTGGAAACTCTATAGGCTATTAGCTGACCTCTGTCCCAACGCTGATAGTAGGATACTTGAGATGTAGGAACAAGACACAGGTGAATACATTCCAGGGTTGAAAGCTGGATGTGCTCTCACCACTTAAAGTAAAATGTGATGTAGCAAAGATCCTCAATTTTGAAAGACCTTACTTTGTTTGTTGACCTCTTGTCCTGGCCTCCTTTTCTACATGGGTACTAAAATCTTTTTACTCTGACGACGGACGATAAATTTAAGCCTGTCATTGGCTCTTGATTTTACCAGCTTCAGACACTGAAACAAAGCTTACGTTGGTTCTCTTTGCCTCACAAGTTATGAATGCCTTTATTTCAGCTTGATTTGATGATTGTAAATGAGTCAATCCCGCTCCTATTTGATTCACTAACTTCAGTTTATCCTGATTTATGACATAAGGCTGGCCTGCACTTTATGAATTCTACAACCTAACCTTCGCAACCTCAAAACCATGCAACAGTTTTGTCCTGGGAATCAGTATATGGCCTTTAAGAGTCTGTGCAAGCACAGGGAAAACGTAAGTGCACCAATCGCTCCTCTTCATACCTTCCTCTGGAAGATTGACTAATTCAAGTTTATGTCGAGGAATCTGGAGCTTCTGGTGCTTATGTGGATGAGAACTTGGCAAGTAAGCACCTTATTCCTGTGCAGGCTCCTATCCTATTGAGGCTGTAAATGGAATTCCCTTGTTGTATGGTCCTTCAGTTAAGGAAACGTAAGCAGATTTGTGCACAAATAGTCCAGCATTATGAAACATTTACAATTTGAGATAACAATGATCTCCTTGTTACCTTTCAGTTCTGGGAATATTTTGGTTGTCCAAACACACCCCATATAAAATTGATCTGCCAAAATGATGTTTCTAGGAACCACATCATGAGTCCAAGCTCCTTTGTTACATTCTCAGTTATCATCTCCCTTAACGTTATTCCTTTTATAACAAATTCATGGAATATCATGAATTTATGGATTTTTTTTAAAGGTCTCAATTATTAATTGCCTCACCAAAGGGTCTATGATTGGGAGTTTGATCTACAATCCAATTCCATGGTTCCATTTGGTAGAGGACAGAGGACTATGGAGGATTAAAGCAAGTAACAATCAAAGACGAATATCCAATTCTTCCTAGTTCAGATGTTGCTGAAGGTTTCCTAGTAAGCTAGCTTTTTAGTAAAATTGATTTGAGAGGAGATTGTCATCTAGGAGGGTGAGGGCTGAAAATGAATGGAAGATTGCATTCACCACAGCTTTTGGGCATTACGAGTATCGGATGTTGCCTTATGGTCTGTGTACTGCTACAGCAGTGTTGAAATGTTTTGAGAAGTGAATCTTTTCTAATCTCCTCAGCACTCGGTCATCATCTAGCTGGAAGATATATAGATTTGTTTAACGGTTCTCTAACTGGAGCACATTCAGATAAGCTCTTGCCTGTCTTAGACATAATCGTGTATATGCCAAACTTTAAAATGTTGTTTCTGAGAAACAAGAGATCTCCAATTTGGGCTTCATAATTTCCTCCAAAGAAATTAGCAATGTCCCAGGAAAGGTTCAAGCACTGTTGTTGATTGGCCGGTTTGTTTCTCTCTTAAAAATATACAATGTCTTCTAGGTTTCAGTAATATCTACATGAATGGTATTGCTATTTTACATTTCCAATCACCTCAATTTCAGAATTACTAAAGTAAGGGAATACTTGTTAATGGACAGAAATAGCTGATAAGGCCTTTTAGTAATTAAAGCAAATACTTTTCTCTCTTTGGATGTGGTCACATCATGGGAAAGCCAGTAGGCCTGTCTTTTATTTATTGATGTGGACTCCTTGTCAGAGCAAGTAAGTCTGCATTATTTAAAATGACACCCCTTTATATTGTGATGAGTGCTCTGATTGTTTGGCTGTGTAGGAGGGGGGGATGACTGCCCCCAGTAGTGTTGGGTGTAGGGCTAGTACCCCAAAGGCTCGTGACGTTATAGTTAGGCATTGAGTAAGGTCATAATTGGCATTAAAAAAATCCTAGAATTTTAGTTATAAAAAAGAAGTGAAAACAAAGGTATGCTAATAAGATCATACTTTACGTTAAAAAAGTCAAAAATACACTGGACTAAAACAAAAAGCTGAGGTAGTATTATAGTTAGGTAAAAATGCCTCCTAAAAATGTCATTTTAAACTGAAAACAACAAAAATTTACCAGTGATAGTTACTTGAGCTAACTATAATTTTCACCCCTACGATCCACTTCTAATGACCTCACATATTAAATCACGCATGACATGTTCAATGACATAATTGATGACCTCACTGATAGCATCTCAAATGACATCATTGAGTACATTACTAATACCGTCATCCAATGAGTGTGATAGTTTGGTCTACGTTTCCTCCTATTAAAAGTATTTAATGAGCTGCAACTAGAGCACATTTTCTATAGCTACTATACTGTATACATACATGCATAGAAAGAGGAAATTCCGGCTAAGATTTTTTTGTGCAGGAAAGTGTTCCTTTCCGGCACAAAACCAATTATGCATGTAACACAGACACCCTTGCACTAGGTGCAAGGCTGCTTGCATTGACGCTAGGCAACAGACAGTGCACCAGTAAAAGGAGAGAGCAGAAACACACCATATCTTTGCAAATGTGGAGCCTTTCCGCTCTCTACCTTTGATTGCACACAGCACAGTAAAATTACCATGTCTCAGTGCATTTTAGTTTGGTGAAAATCAGCTGAAGTGTTTTGGCCATATAGAATGCAAAATGTGATTGTGTAATATGCATGTCAATGTATTAATATATCTATTAAAGTTTACAAACACGTCAATCAGTACCTTAAACAAAAAGTAATGTGGTTTTTGAGCCTGAAGGTTGGGTTAGGCAGAAACAGGTTACGTGTCCTCTGAAGAGCATAACTCTCGAAGGAGAAATAGGTATTTTCATTTCGACTTGTTGCTATTTGTGAATAATAATGAAAACGCATTAAAGGGACATACAGTACACATTCCTCTGAAGGCCACACTTTCATAACATATCCACAAACACAAGACAACACACAATTACATATTTATGTTCAAAAACATTTAACACAGGGAAGGAAAGCAATACACTACTTCTGCAAATGTGGTTACAGGTTGAAGCCCTACTCAACGGCAATCAACAATTGTTGTCAGTGTGAAACACAAGCAAACTTGAAATTAACCTGTGCTTACCCTTTGGTATATTGGCACAAAGCCGTCAGGCTTGACCAAGAGGCAATATGTAAAGTATTTATGTAGCTCTTCAAACAGTAATAAGGTAAAAACACAACACAAGAAAAATCCCACACCAATTTAGAAAAATAAAGTAAAATGTAATAAATTATTCAAGACCAAAATAACAAAAATCCAATCAGTAGAACCGGAGACATGCAATTCTAAACTATGGGCATCTAGTCATGCTGAACTGCGACAAAGTCACCTGTTCAGGCTGCCGGTGATGGAGCACAGGCTGTGTACAGGGACTAAGTTAGACCCACTGAACAAAGTACCTAAAAAGCTGGATTATGGGGCATTGTGAGATCCTGCGCCGAGATTGCGTTGCCCTACAGTAGTTCCCAAAAAGCTGCAAAGCTGCGATGCAGAGTACAGCATCATCATCATAGAAGATACCTTTGATGAGGAGCTTTTCATGCAGAGGCCTGCATTGAGGATGCATCACACAGCAGCATTTCCACGAAGGTTGCGGTTAGCGATGTGAGGTACTGCACCAGCAACACGTTATGTAACAGCAGTTCCAAAACAGCTGCATGGATATGCATTTTGCTGCATACGTTCTGTTCTCAGGACCACAGCTGAGCTGGCAGAGTACCTTCATGCCCACTTCCAAGGGTCGAGGGCTGAGGTGGCACCACTTTGGGGGCAAGGCGCACACCAGACTGCCTCCAAGTACTGGGTTTAAGGTTGTTGGAACCTTTTCTGTCACTGAGGTTCTGATCATGAGGCCAGACAGCTGTGTGGAGAAGTGTGGCTCAGGGGTTAGAGGTGGCAGACCCGGAAGCTGAGATCGGCCCTGGACCAGGGTTCAATTCCCCGCCTCGGCGGGTCTTGGGCTCAAAAAATTCCACGGACTCGATAATTCTCGCTCCGGTGCCTTCTCAACTCACGGGTTCACACTCTGCGACTCTGGGCAATAGCTTGCTTAATCTCCACAACGGCACCTCGCGGCGGGATGCCTGGCTTTCACCTTGTGGATACCCTGCCGGGGTTATCTCACAGGGGAATACCAGGACGGGTTCCCTAAGCAAGCGCCGGGAAACCCTTTGTGGGTAGCTGTGCGCTATATAAGCTCAAATACATTTACATTTACATACATTTACAGCTATACCTGGGAGTTACTCTGGTGGACCTGGGTTCTAGATGCAGGTCTAGTCCTTCCAATTTAGGCAGCAGGGTAGCAGTCTTTCTTGAAGAGCAGCACAGTAATCCTTTTTAGTCTTCCAGAGTTCCAGAGGTGTACTGAAGAGTTAAGTGTGAATGTCCATTATTTATACCTGCTGCCTTCTTTGAAAGAGGAGAAGGTTCCGGAGGTTTCCACCCCCAAGAGGTGTTTGGAAAATCCTGGCTCCCTGTCCTGGCTTCAGCTTATCTGTGGGTCGCAATAGACTAGTGCCAAAACCTTTGTGAGTATGCTCAGGCAGAGCCTTTGTGATGTAAAGTGTGGTAGGTGACAACTCTTTCCCTGTCAAGTCAGAGATGGCCCATCCTGCAACACCTACTCATGTTTGGCTGCAGGCACCAAATGGTTAGGACAATAAAATACCAACTATTTAAAAGTGGAATTTTCAGAATTGTGACATTAAATCTGACTTTGTCATTAAAGGGGGTATACATTGCAATTCTTTAGACATCAAACCCGATATTCCTATCAGCTCCCAATTTAAACTTAGCATGTATTAAGTGTAATAGAGTAATCTAATGTTACTCTAAAGGAGAGGTAAGCCTAGCAGTAATAAAAAAACAATTTTAAGTAACAATAGTACATGTCTAACTTTCCAAATACACTGCACCCTGCCTTATGGGCTAATGAATGCTCATTCCAAGGGTGGCTTATATGTATTAAAAAAGAAGGTTTAAATCGGGCAAAAGGATATTTGGCAGGTCACAATTGTAGTTTAAAACTGCACACACAGGCTGCAATTGCAGTCCTGAGACTTGTTTGAAGTGGGTGGCACAATAATTGCTGCAGGCCCATTAATAAGAATTAATTTACATGCCCTGAGTACTAATAGTACCCCTTTACAGAGGGCTTACAGGTAATTAAATGTGCTAATTGGGTGTAAGTCAATGTTATCATGTTTTTAGGAGGTGAGCACAAGCACTGCAGCACTCGTTAGCAGTCCTAAGGCCAACAAAAATAAGTTCAACAAAAATAAAGGAGGAAGGAAAAAGTTTGGGGGAAGACTCCCCTAAGACTGGCAGGTCTAACAACACCCCATAGTCAGTTGGTGCAAACCTAGTAATAAATTCCTAGACAGACATAATTCTGCAAATGACTATACATTTCCAATTTGCACTAAACAATGTATAACTTTGTTGCTGTTTGCACACATAAAAAAAACAGACATGGCTCAAAAAGCGCACTTTGGTGTGGGTAAAGCATTAGACTTGGCAGACCACTATTATAAATCTACTCACATACACTGAGTTTCACATTGTACCATAGTGGCTTGCACCACTATTAGTTTCTTGAACAATAAACCTAGAATTCACAAAAGGAACACAAAAGTGATACCCAACACATGCCAAGTTTGGAGTGGTTACCGTCCATACCATGACAGATTATAAACATAAGTCACTTGAGACAGTCAAAATGTCTTCAGAACATCTGCAGTTTCATCTTCGGAAAACAGTGTACACTCATTTTTGTTAGTGAATATTCAACAACAAGACAAATGCGGGGCCTATAATGCACAATGCGCAACCTGAGATTATTTCACAAAAAACAAGGCATTGATCAAGAACAATAGAAGCAATACAAAACTTTTTCACACCAATTTGGTAAACCAAAATGGCCTGCATGGGAAGTAGGTAGATGATGTACTACAAAGAAACATCTTGAAAATGTCCACCCAATCACGGTCACAACTTGTGAGACATGAGACAATGCATCTCATTGTTGTCTTTAAAACTTAAGCAGAGCATAGTTCAACAGATCACAGACACTCTGATATTCAAATCATCTGCACAGCAGTTCATGGGCATTGAAAGACCTTTCACTGAGATGTACCATTTGTGAAATTGCAACCGTGGAGACTGCAACTGAAGTGAAAGGTCTGACACAGCCATATTACTCCACAGTGTGGAAAAACCAAAGTTCATTGAAACCAACCTAACCAACTCCATTAACACGAATATTTCAGTACATACATGTTGATTCACACTGCACAGACACATTGTAAGTATTGCATGTTTCACAGCATACTTACAGACAACAATTTGCAGCAGATACAAAAACCTACTCATTTATCTTACCAGCTTAGCAATCTTATAGAATGACTACTCCTTGAACACGTGCTTCTCCGTATGGTACTGTTTTATTGGGTGAGGCCAATAAATCAACACCACAGTGATTATGGCAGAGTCATACTGTTAGTGAGCAGTGTTAAACAATTTCAGTTTATTGATTTTCATACCTGAAATGTATTTTAGCAATTGAATCATGTAGAGGTTATGTGTGTAAACCATAGTACATTTTTAATTGTTGTTCTAGTAATGTGGTATGTGCTGATCTAATGTCCATGATGTGTTTGTTTCCACTAGAATCCCAAACACAATGAATTAAAATAAACGGATGCTGAGGTCTTACCTTTCCAGTGGATTTGACTCCCTTCCAAATGCTGAAGTAACAGATGATCCAGGCCAGGAGTAGGCACAAGGCCAGTTTCCACTGTATGCTGCCCACATTCTCTATGCCATCCGATATATGCAGCACATTCCTTCTATTGGGGACAAGAAGTGGTGATGAAAATCATAATTTGAATATATCATATCCTAACTCTGTTTCGCCTACCTGAACATCTTCCATTGAAAAGAATGTCCTCGCACTTAATTTGTAGCTTTTTCTGAAGAGCCTAAACAAAGACATTAATGGCCATATTACGGGCTTCAGGAGTGCGGGAGCGGGCGCACTACCACCACCACAACCCTGCACCGCCAAGACGCACCACTGCCTGCATGCCGGATTACAACTTAAAAGTGGTCTGCCGGGCAGGCAGCATGGTGGTGCCTTTGAAAAAGGCACTGCCATATTAATGCCAACCAAGGTTCCTGCATGGCATGGACTCAAAAGGCCATGCCCTGCAGAAACTGGTGTGCTTGCACATAGGGGGAGGTGGTACATGTAACGGCCCCCTGTGTGCACCCACATGCAGAGGTGGCCCAGTTGGCCCTTTAGGGTCCCTTTTAGTTCCCTTCTGCCACAGTTTTCATTGCAGGGGACCTACCATGAAAAGTGTGGTGGAGAGAAAGCTCGTAATATGCTTTGAGGGACCACAGCAGTACCTCCAAGTATATTGTGGCCTCTACTGCAACGCCACCTCCAGGGAACAGCAGTTCTCTGGCAGCAGCAGCAGTCTCAGGGCATTCCGATACCCAACTTGTAGTGGGGTGGTCGGACTGTTGTGATGCGGTGGTTGGACCACCTCTGCCATACCCCCACAAGTCTGTCATTCCTTGAACTGCCAGACTCGTAATCAGCGCCTTAGCGTGGAGAGCAGTTAACTCTCCATTTTTCATCAAGTTACATTAAGCTAATTGCACAAGAGTCACTGAAAACAGAAAAACATAGCTCATGCATTTGTGGAGCCATGCTAGCCCCATGGAGTAGAGTAGAAATACTCATTTATTACAATATGGACGTATTAAGAACACAAAACATTAGAAATAGTGTAACCCCAGAGAGCAGTAAAATATTCTTTGAAGAAACAACCCCATTATAATTTGTAGTATCAAATGTCATTGTAATGTGTGGAAGAGAAGCTACTCTTCCCATATCCTACTTTAGCTGAATGATCCTGTGCTTTTAAATCAGCATATTCAAGATCTGTGAGCCCACTGATGATTCTTCCCAGTTTTTGTTATTCTCACCAGCAACATACACGATCCCCTGCTAGATAAGGGGGGATGGTGGAGGAGTACCCCAACTTATAGTCTCATTTAACAGTCCGGTGAGAGTGATCGTTGGCAGCTGGATCCATAATTCAGGGGCATAGGCATTTTTACCTGCCCCCCCCCAGGAAAAGCACCTACTGACACCTCATACACATTTTGCTCAGTCCCCAAATCTTGAATGTGTCCCAAGAGTTATGTTTTCTATGATGTGTATGATAACCTATGGTTGGTTCCCATGGGAATCCAGAAGCACATTTGAGACAGTAGGGTGACACACCTCCATAAACTGCAAGGACATGGAATGTGTGATGTTTTAACTGGTCTTGTGTTGTCAACCTATTTATAAATGTCCTTAGCTTGTAGCAATGTCACTGAGACTAGATGAAATATGAGAACATATAAATACTGCTCAAGGGGAGATTGGTTTATCTGAAACACACAGAGTCTTTTAATGAAACTGCATATTGCAAATTGACACTGCATCGAAGGTAAATAAACAATCGCATTAACGCCTTCGACGCTCATGATGCGCTGAGCTCGTCATGAGCCACGGCGCTCAGGTGCTCATGACGAGCTCAGCTCATCATGGCCCGTGAAACGCTCAGGTGCAGGGAGAATTCCCCAGCTGTGCTGAATGTTCCACGGAGCCAATGCACCTGTGACGAGCTGAGTTCGTCATGAGCACAGGAGCAATGTAGCTCATGACGAGCTCAGCTCGTCATGAGCATGCGGGCGCTGTGCGCGCCCCCCCCCCCCAGCGCTGCGGGGGAATAACCCCCGCAGCGAAGGGGTTAATACATGGATAATTGTCATGGGTTCATTTTTGAATGAGTAGCTACTAAATTTTGCCTGGGTATTGTGGATACAGTATCACTGTCCCTGCTGTCTAGAGCCCTGAAACTGACATTCACACAGCAGAAATGTTACAATGCAGTGGTCACCCCTTTCTGTGATTTGCCACGGCACCATCACTCTCAACACGGCATTAGCACTATTCGTTTGCAAAGTTATTGCTCATAAACATGTGATGCTTCAAACTTCCCCAACTCGCTTATCTGCTCTAAATAAAATGTTTCTTCATTGACATCTAACATTCTCTCTGTTTTCTCACTAATCCAATTAGCTAGTGTTATGGCCACAAAACATTTGGTTTGGTGGGGGCTTCATGAAGTGGTACACAACTAGAAAACTGTTGTTTCTTGGAAATAGTTCATATATAATAGTGTTTATTCGTAATAGGACAATTGGGCTTTCGTCTAGTAGACTTTTCCTTAGAAGACTGAAAACCTGGCTTTTCTCTTTTGTCTAAGTTATGGTATTCCTCTTTTGCTCTCCTTTTGAGATGCATCTGCAATTCATAGCTCTGAGGCACTCTTGGGAGCAGTTGCACACTCTACAGAACCTGTTCCTTCATTCATTCAGGGTCTAGGTTTAGAAGAATCTGTTTCAATCTTTCTCCTGCACAAAGCTTGCACTGTGCTTGTAAAATCTATCGTTTTTAATATATCTTAACAGGGACTTACATTCCGCCTTCAGTTCTGAAGTAAACTGAAACACGTTTAGAGGAAGAGTACTTTATTCAGTACCAAGGAAACAGCTTGTACAACCACTTGTAGGCAAGACTCAGGAGGTATGGTCAACCACCACACAGAGAATGTAGAATGCACATATCAAACATGAACAATTCTAGAGCGATGGTGGAGACAACATAATAAGGCAGTAGCACACTGTTAAAGGGATACTACACACCTCCCCCCCTTTAAAAAAAAACAAACAAAAAAAAAAACATAATAAAAAAAACAAGAGAAATGAACATCGGAAAGGAGAACTAGTGCACAAAATCACGTAATTTAACTGGAGTTGACCTGATACGAGCACTTCTTCTTAGAGGTACATCAGAAGATTGTATAACATGAGAAGGAATAGAATTGTGAGGGGAGAACTGTTCAGAATGAACAACAATATTGGGAGAAGAAGGAACAATATTGGGAACAAGAACATCATTGTTACACAAGGAAGGTTGAACATCACTGCAAAAGGTGTCCAGCAAGGCGGGGTGGCAGTCATCAGAGGAATGACAATTAGGGCCAGTGGGAAAATTTGAGGAGGGTAGAGAATTCATTGTCACATTGGGTTTTCTACACAGAGAAACTCTACGAAAGTTCCACACTTTGCCACCATCCACTCTGACAGCCTCACTGAAGACTTCAGTAACTTTACACGGATCAGACCATTTGTTCCACCTTGAACCACAAGATCTACCAAACTTGACCCGCACCAAATCACCAATTTTGATACCAGGTTTAGAAAGGCGAGTGGGATTACATCTCATCTTCTCTTGATATTTCAACACCTTGTCTCTAACCAAGGAAGGATCAGCACTAGGCAAAGGAGGGATCTTTACCTTCATCCACCAAGGTAGAAGTTTGGAACCAGGTTTACGACCCTTTAATAACTCAAAAGGGGAAAACCCCGTAACCGAATTAGGGGAAGTGCGATATGAAAGAAGAGAAGCACGAAGGGACTTCCTCCAATCCAATTTACTTTTAATAGCAAGTTGTAATGACTCTTTAATGACCCTGTTAAAGCGCTCAGTAAGACCATTGGCTTGAGGGTTGTAGTTGGACACCCTTTTGTGAACAACTCCACATCTGTCGAGAAAGGATGAAAACTCACAACTAATGAATTGTGGGCCATTGTCAGAAACTAGCTCAGCCGGGATCCCCTCCCTGCAGAAAACTTCATCGAGAAATTCAACAATCTGAGAGGAGCCAGTCTTGTCCACAACCTTGATCTCCGGCCACTTGGAAAAGTAATCGATTAAGACTAAAATAAACACAGCTTTATTGTCAGACAAGTCTAAAGGGCCAACAATATCAATTCCAAGTTTTTTCCAAGGACACATGGAATACTCAATAGGTGAAACATCAGATTTGGCAACCAGAGGTTTTGCCGACTTATCACTACTGGAACAAGGGGAACAGGAACTAACCCATTTGTCTACCATCCTGTCAATGCCAGGCCACCAATAGAATTCACGGACACGCCTCTTAGTATTAGACATCCCCATGTGACCTTCATGAGCCATAGAGATTATTTTTTCACGTAGACTAGAGGGAGGTACTATTTTATCACACCTAGTTACAAAACCCTGGTCAAACATGAGTTCTTCCTTTATTTTGCTGAAAGAGAGGATATCGCCAGAAAGTTTCCTCTCTTCAGGCCACCCATGCTTCAGAAAATCCACTACATTGGATAAGGAAACATCCTTAGACATGGCATCCCGCCAGTTTGACTCAGAGATAACACTGGACGTGGTATTACATCTGGCATCGTTTACATCATCAACAGTTAAAACTACATCCACATCACAAAGGGAGTCCGTGGCAACTAAGGAAACACAAGGCAACCTGGACATACAGTCGGCATGGACGTTTAAACGACCAGGGACATATTCCACCACACATTGAAACTCCTGTAACTTAGCAGCCAGGCGTGCCAAGCGTGCAGTCAAAGTGCGACCACCGCCAGCGGTCAACATGCTGATCAAGGGTTTGTGGTCTGTACGCAAACGGAATCTTGTTCCCCAAATAAATTGCCTGAAGTGTTCGACAGCCCAGGTGCACGCCAACAATTCCTTCTCTATAGTGGAATAGTTAAATTCTGCCCCACGAAGAGTGCTGGAGGCATAGGAGACCACATATTCCTCACCTAGATACTTTTGCATCAAAACGGAACCAAGTCCCACGTTGCTTGCGTCCACACACACGATGCATTCTCTACCCAAGTCAAAAGGTCTCAAGAAGGGGGCATTAATATTCTCTTTTTTAAGTAACTCAAAGGCAGTTTGGTGTTCATCCTTCCAAACAAAATTTGCATCTTTTTTTAACAGCAGTCTTAAAACATGAACTTTGGAGGAATAATCTGAAACAAATTTACTATAAAACTCGGTAAGACCCAGAAAGGACACCAATTGTTCTTTATTGTTAGGGGAAGGTGCCTTGGTTATGCTCAAAATGTGATTGAGTTTTGGTTTGATACCCTGAGCGGAGATTTCATGACCCAAATACTCCACAGTGCTCTGTCTAAATTTGCACTTAGAAAGCTTCAAAGTCAAGCCCTTAGCTTTGACAGACATCAGTACTTTGTCCAAGTTCCTGTCATGGTCCTCGTGATCTTTGCCATATATCAAGATGTCGTCTTGGAAGGCAATAGCACTATTACAACCCTCCAAAACTTCTTTCATGAGGCGTTGGAAAACCGACGCTGCGCTGGCTAAGCCAAATGGCATGCGACGGAACTGGAACATACCCTCCGGGGTTATGAACGTGGTAAGAAATTTGGAGTCTTCATGGAGGAGAACCTGGTGATAAGCACTGGCTAAATCTAGGGTAGAGAAAACGCAAGCACCAGAAAGAGTGGAAATTAGCTCGTGAATGTTGGGTAAGGGGTGTCTGTCCACCCAAATTTCAGTGTTCAGACTGCGGAGGTCTACACAGAGACGAAGTTCCCCATTACTTTTAATTGACAAAACTACTGGAGAAACCCAGGGGGAAGACTCGGTTGGTTCAATGATGCCACGAGTCACCAAATCCGAAAGGATAGTTTTTAGTTTATCTCGATATGCCAATGGGACATTCCTGACTCTGTGTCGAACTGGTGTTGCATTTTCTTTCAAGATGATTTTGTGTTTAAAATTTACAAATTCACCCAAGACATCAGAAAAAATCTCAGGAAATTTGTTCTTGACTAACACAGTAAATTCATCCTCAGCAGGAGATACAATATATACAGGTGGGGAAGCATTAGGATCTAGTTTGATTTTCAACTCATGTTGGTGTGGCCAACTTAAAAGAGAAGCACCCTTGGATGATACGTAAACTTTCCCTTTGATGTTATTACCTTTAAATCCTATATCTGCCCACATGTATCCTAACAAATCAATCTTACGACCAGTGTATCCACCTGGACAAATATCAGATGGTAGTAAGCATGAGGAATTCCAATGCCTGTTGAAAATGTCACTACCAATTATGCTGTACCAAGCACATGCATCTATAAGCATAGTGATTTCTATACCATTGATAAAAACCTTGTCCTTGGGAAAACCTGGACAAGCAGAGTCACCAACACATAGCAGAGTGTTGATTTCTTGGATTTCCTCAGAGACCTCATAGTCGAGGTCAGTTAACAAATTCACTTTCTGTGGAGATCTACACATTTTACTGAAATGCCCCGTTTTTTTACATTTCACACAGATTTTATTCCACGCTGGACAACCCTTATAATTACCAACGTGTTCATTCGCACCACACCTATAACAAATAATAGGATTTTTCTTACCGGGGGCTCTATTATCTCTAGGAAAATACCTAGTCTGAGGAGTAGGAAATTTTCTTTGGTTATGGAACTCCTTTACTAAAGCAACCTCTGGGATTACTACTTTGCTTTTAACATCATGACTTCTGATCTCAGATACAAAGAGTTCCGATTGTTCAATCCCTTTAGCTATATTAATGACAGCATTAAGAGAAGACTCGGTGCCCATCCACAGCCGTTCTTGTATTTTTTTTACTTTTAGTCTTCATCATCAACTGGTCTCTTAATACTTGCTCGAAGTTAATTGTTTCAAATGCACAGGAGGCAGCTAAGGTTCTTAACACAGCTACGTAATTCTCAATTGACTCATCGTCTTTCTGCGCACGGGAATAAAATTTGAACCTTTCCATAACTACGTTTATTCTCCTACCGAATCTAGTGGCTAACTGTTTTACAACAATCTCAAAAATGTTAAAATCGCCTGCTCCATCAATGGGAGGTAAGTTTTCCAATTCCTTAAGGCCTGCACCACCCAAACAATTCTTTAATAAAGCTAGTTTTCTTTTGGCAGAACATCCGTCCTCCTCCACTACATCCACATAGGCCAGAAATGTGGGATACCACAAGTCCCATTCAACCTTAGGATCCCCAGCAGTAGGTAGGAAATGAGATGGAGCAACAATATTGTTAGACATTTCTGTAAGGAAAAGTAAGCTTGCACAAATAAAAACAGTAGAAAACTAGAGCAAAAGAAATTAATAACAATACAAAGTAGGTAGATTGGTTTATTGTTTGGATAGATAATGAAAATAATAAATTAATAAAATAAACGTAGTCACCGTAGTCAACTTCGTTTCTTGGTAAATGCGATGAAGTAAAATTGTGTTCTTTAGTAATAAATCAGTTCCATTGAGTGTAGCGTTAGTTCAACACGGAGAAGAAAACGCCACCGTTTGGTATTTCAAACAGTATTTCCCAATACGAGGTAAATCGAAACAAAATAAAAAAAAAAAATAGTTGTAAAGATGGCCGCTACGCGGCGCTTTGCCTTTGACCTTTGCGTGTGGGGAGCGCAGGGTAATGCGTTCAATGCGTCATGAATGAAGTTGACGTAGAGCGGAAGAAACACAAAGCTGGAATGCAGACTTCAAAGCGAACCTGGAGCTCGTGGAGAGCTCACGAAGAAGCACGCGATAGAATGTCGGATCGGCTTCAAAAGTAAACAGGTTAGCGCTGTGATTTCTTGTATTAATGAAAGTCCCAACAACCAAATAAAACGTTGAGAAAACAACAACGTAGAAGCCTGAAATTAGGCAAAGTCAATGAGCGTAAAGTCGTTACGCGCTGCAGTACAAGGATATGCGCATTAAGTAAAAAAAAATGGTTTAGAAGCACACGTTATGGTGGACTGCCGCAGGTGCGATCAAAGCACTATATTAAATTACAGCCGCTGGTGCTATCATATTACACTTAGGGGAGATGAGAAATGAAATACCTTTGTAAACGCGTGAACGCTGATCTTTGGTTTCTTTGTCTGGAATAATAAAAAAAAAATATATAATACTTCTTCTTTTAAAATCGCAGATGAGTCCTTCTTCATATGATGAATTCTTCTTCATATGATCCCACCCTCGTCGCCAGTTTATGAAGTAAACTGAAACACGTTTAGAGGAAGAGTACTTTATTCAGTACCAAGGAAACAGCTTGTACAACCACTTGTAGGCAAGACTCAGGAGGTATGGTCAACCACCACACAGAGAATGTAGAATGCACATATCAAACATGAACAATTCTAGAGCGATGGTGGAGACAACATAATAAGGCAGTAGCACACTGTTAAATTCCCCATAACTTTTAATTGACAAAACTACTGGAGAAACCCAGGGGGAAGACTCGGTTGGTTCAATGATGCCACGAGTCACCAAATCCGAAAGGATAGTTTTTAGTTTATCTCGATATGCCAATGGGACATTCCTGACTCTGTGTCGAACTGGTGTTGCATTTTCTTTCAAGATGATTTTGTGTTTAAAATTTACAAATTCACCCAAGACATCAGAAAAAATCTCAGGAAATGTGTTCTTGACTAACACAGTAAATTCATCCTCAGCAGGAGATACAATATATACAGGTGGGGAAGCATTAGGATCTAGTTTGATTTTCAACTCATGTTGGTGTGGCCAACTTAAAAGAGAAGCACCCTTGGATGATACGTAAACTTTCCCTTTGATGTTATTACCTTTAAATCCTATATCTGCCCACATGTATCCTAACAAATCAATCTTACGACCAGTGTATCCACCTGGACAAATATCAGATGGTAGTAAGCATGAGGAATTCCAATGCCTGTTGAAAATGTCACTACCAATTATGCTGTACCAAGCACATGAATCTATAAGCATAGTGATTTCTATACCATTGATAAAAACCTTGTCCTTGGGAAAACCTGGACAAGCAGAGTCACCAACACATAGCAGAGTGTTGATTTCTTGGATTTCCTCAGAGACCTCATAGTCGAGGTCAGTTAACAAATTCACTTTCTGTGGAGATCTACACATTTTACTGAAATGCCCCGTTTTTTTACATTTCACACAGATTTTATTCCACGCTGGACAACCCTTATAATTACCAACGTGGTCATTCGCACCACACCTATAACAAATAATAGGATTTTTCTTACCGGGGGCTCTATTATCTCTAGGAAAATACCTAGTCTGAGGAGTAGGAAATTTTCTTTGGTTATGGAACTCCTTTACTAAAGCAACCTCTGGGATTACTACTTTGCTTTTAACATCATGACTTCTGATCTCAGATACAAAGAGTTCCGATTGTTCAATCCCTTTAGCTATATTAATGACAGCATTAAGAGAAGACTCGGTGCCCATCCACAGCCGTTCTTGTATTTTTTTTACTTTTAGTCTTCATCATCAACTGGTCTCTTAATACTTGCTCGAAGTTAATTGTTTCAAATGCACAGGAGGCAGCTAAGGTTCTTAACACAGCTACGTAATTCTCAATTGACTCATCGTCTTTCTGTGCACGGGAATAAAATTTGAACCTTTCCATAACTACGTTTATTCTCCTACCGAATCTAGTGGCTAACTGTTTTACAACAATCTCAAAAATGTTAAAATCGCCTGCTCCATCAATGGGAGGTAAGTTTTCCAATTCCTTAAGGCCTGCACCACCCAAACAATTCTTTAATAAAGCTAGTTTTCTTTTGGCAGAACATCCGTCCTCCTCCACTACATCCACATAGGCCAGAAATGTGGGATACCACAAGTCCCATTCAACCTTAGGATCCCCAGCAGTAGGTAGGAAATGAGATGGAGCAACAATATTGTTAGACATTTCTGTAAGGAAAAGTAAGCTTGCACAAATAAAAACAGTAGAAAACTAGAGCAAAAGAAATTAATAACAATACAAAGTAGGTAGGTTGGTTGATTGTTTGGATAGATAATGAAAATAATAAATTAATAAAATAAACGTAGTCACCGTAGTCAACTTCGTTTCTTGGTAAATGCGATGAAGTAAAATTGTGTTCTTTAGTAATAAATCAGTTCCATTGAGTGTAGCGTTAGTTCAACACGGAGAAGAAAACGCCACCGTTTGGTATTTCAAACAGTATTTCCCAATACGAGGTAAATCGAAACAAAAAAAAAAAAAAAATAGTTGTAAAGATGCCCGCTACGCGGCGCTTTGCCTTTGACCTTTGCGTGTGGGGAGCGCAGGGTAATGCGTTCAATGCGTCATGAATGAAGTTGACGTAGAGCGGAAGAAACACAAAGCTGGAATGCAGACTTCAAAGCGAACCTGGAGCTCGTGGAGAGCTCACGAAGAAGCACGCGATAGAATGTCGGATCGGCTTCAAAAGTAAACAGGTTAGCGCTGTGATTTCTTGTATTAATGAAAGTCCCAACAACCAAATAAAACGTTGAGAAAACAACAACGTAGAAGACTGAAATTAGGCAAAGTCAATGAGCGTAAAGTCGTTACGCGCTGCAGTACAAGGATATGCGCATTAAGTAAAAAAAAATGGTTTAGAAGCACACGTTATGGTGGACTGCCGCAGGTGCGATCAAAGCACTATATTAAATTACAGCCGCTGGTGCTATCATATTACACTTAGGGGAGATGAGAAATGAAATACCTTTGTAAACGCGTGAACGCTGATCCTTGGTTTCTTTGTCTGGAATAATAAAAAAAAAATATATAATACTTCTTCTTTTAAAATCGCAGATGAGTCCTTCTTCATATGATGAATTCTTCTTCATATGATCCCACCCTCGTCGCCAGTTTATGAAGTAAACTGAAACACGTTTAGAGGAAGAGTACTTTATTCAGTACCAAGGAAACAGCTTGTACAACCACTTGTAGGCAAGACTCAGGAGGTATGGTCAACCACCACACAGAGAATGTAGAATGCACATATCAAACATGAACAATTCTAGAGAGATGGTGGAGACAACATAATAAGGCAGTAGCACACTGTTAAATTCCCCATTACTTTTAATTGACAAAACTACTGGAGAAACCCAGGGGGAAGACTCGGTTGGTTCAATGATGCCACGAGTCACCAAATCCGAAAGGATAGTTTTTAGTTTATCTCGATATGCCAATGGGACATTCCTGACTCTGTGTCGAACTGGTGTTGCATTTTCTTTCAAGATGATTTTGTGTTTAAAATTTACAAATTCACCCAAGACATCAGAAAAAATCTCAGGAAATGTGTTCTTGACTAACACAGTAAATTCATCCTCAGCAGGAGATACAATATATACAGGTGGGGAAGCATTAGGATCTAGTTTGATTTTCAACTCATGTTGGTGTGGCCAACTTAAAAGAGAAGCACCCTTGGATGATACGTAAACTTTCCCTTTGATGTTATTACCTTTAAATCCTATATCTGCCCACATGTATCCTAACAAATCAATCTTACGACCAGTGTATCCACCTGGACAAATATCAGATGGTAGTAAGCATGAGGAATTCCAATGCCTGTTGAAAATGTCACTACCAATTATGCTGTACCAAGCACATGAATCTATAAGCATAGTGATTTCTATACCATTGATAAAAACCTTGTCCTTGGGAAAACCTGGACAAGCAGAGTCACCAACACATAGCAGAGTGTTGATTTCTTGGATTTCCTCAGAGACCTCATAGTCGAGGTCAGTTAACAAATTCACTTTCTGTGGAGATCTACACATTTTACTGAAATGCCCCGTTTTTTTACATTTCACACAGATTTTATTCCACGCTGGACAACCCTTATAATTACCAACGTGGTCATTCGCACCACACCTATAACAAATAATAGGATTTTTCTTACCGGGGGCTCTATTATCTCTAGGAAAATACCTAGTCTGAGGAGTAGGAAATTTTCTTTGGTTATGGAACTCCTTTACTAAAGCAACCTCTGGGATTACTACTTTGCTTTTAACATCATGACTTCTGATCTCAGATACAAAGAGTTCCGATTGTTCAATCCCTTTAGCTATATTAATGACAGCATTAAGAGAAGACTCGGTGCCCATCCACAGCCGTTCTTGTATTTTTTTACTTTTAGTCTTCATCATCAACTGGTCTCTTAATACTTGCTCGAAGTTAATTGTTTCAAATGCACAGGAGGCAGCTAAGGTTCTTAACACAGCTACGTAATTCTCAATTGACTCATCGTCTTTCTGCGCACGGGAATAAAATTTGAACCTTTCCATAACTACGTTTATTCTCCTACCGAATCTAGTGGCTAACTGTTTTACAACAATCTCAAAAATGTTAAAATCGCCTGCTCCATCAATGGGAGGTAAGTTTTCCAATTCCTTAAGGCCTGCACCACCCAAACAATTCTTTAATAAAGCTAGTTTTCTTTTGGCAGAACATCCGTCCTCCTCCACTACATCCACATAGGCCAGAAATGTGGGATACCACAAGTCCCATTCAACCTTAGGATCCCCAGCAGTAGGTAGGAAATGAGATGGAGCAACAATATTGTTAGACATTTCTGTAAGGAAAAGTAAGCTTGCACAAATAAAAACAGTAGAAAACTAGAGCAAAAGAAATTAATAACAATACAAAGTAGGTAGGTTGGTTGATTGTTTGGATAGATAATGAAAATAATAAATTAATAAAATAAACGTAGTCACCGTAGTCAACTTCGTTTCTTGGTAAATGCGATGAAGTAAAATTGTGTTCTTTAGTAATAAATCAGTTCCATTGAGTGTAGCGTTAGTTCAACACGGAGAAGAAAACGCCACCGTTTGGTATTTCAAACAGTATTTCCCAATACGAGGTAAATCGAAACAAAATAAAAAAAAAATAGTTGTAAAGATGGCCGCTACGCGGCGCTTTGCCTTTGACCTTTGCGTGTGGGGAGCGCAGGGTAATGCGTTCAATGCGTCATGAATGAAGTTGACGTAGAGCGGAAGAAACACAAAGCTGGAATGCAGACTTCAAAGCGAACCTGGAGCTCGTGGAGAGCTCACGAAGAAGCACGCGATAGAATGTCGGATCGGCTTCAAAAGTAAACAGGTTAGCGCTGTGATTTCTTGTATTAATGAAAGTCCCAACAACCAAATAAAACGTTGAGAAAACAACAACGTAGAAGACTGAAATTAGGCAAAGTCAATGAGCGTAAAGTCGTTACGCGCTGCAGTACAAGGATATGCGCATTAAGTAAAAAAAAATGGTTTAGAAGCACACGTTATGGTGGACTGCCGCAGGTGCGATCAAAGCACTATATTAAATTACAGCCGCTGGTGCTATCATATTACACTTAGGGGAGATGAGAAATGAAATACCTTTGTAAACGCGTGAACGCTGATCCTTGGTTTCTTTGTCTGGAATAATAAAAAAAAATATAATACTTCTTCTTTTAAAATCGCAGATGAGTCCTTCTTCATATGATGAATTCTTCTTCATATGATCCCGATCGTCGCCAGTTTATGAAGTAGACTGAAACACGTTTAGAGGAAGAGTACTTTATTCAGTACCAAGGAAACAGCTTGTACAACCACTTGTAGGCAAGACTCAGGAGGTATGGTCAACCACCACACAGAGAATGTAGAATGCACATATCAAACATGAACAATTCTAGAGCGATGGTGGAGACAACATAATAAGGCAGTAGCACACTGTTAAAGGGATACTACAAGTTCTCGTATTGGTCCCTGTGCTTGCCAGTTTGTTTTCTCAGTTTCTATTGGTTGTTGTCTGTTTTCCCTTCTGGGTCTCTCTTATCAGTTTTGTTATATCCTGCTCTTCCTCTCTCTTTGTCCCTCCTTAGTGTTAGTGTCTGCTTGTCTATGTCATGTCTCTGTGATGTCATCCAGGATTCAACCTGTTGCTGTTCAAGGGATTTATCAGTTACCTGGAGGCTGAGCAGGAAGTTATCTGCTCCCGGTGGGGTTTCTTACCATATTACATTCCTACCTGAATGCTGTACCTTCTATCTAATCTCAAGAATAAATATACTACATGTACATTACAACAAGGACCCATCATCTTTATTTTACCAACTTTTAACTAATAAACATCTACTTAAGAACATCTACGGCTACTGGATCTACTTACATAATTAAGTACTTTTATTATTGTAACACTGGCGACGAGGTAAAAAAGGACCCATTTAAAAGAAAAAGGACTTCATTGAATTTAAAAAGGACGTCATGAACCACTTTTACTGTGCTCTATGTTTAGAGGAGTTCATGTATTTACTTTGAGGAGTTGGGCTCATTTTTATTGTGCTTTATTTTAGAGGAATCAAAAATATTCGAATTTAAGGAGTTGATATTTCATTTTCTATCTACGGTACTGAGCCATACTGTACCTTTGCTCATTTGTATTGAGATGTTCAGTTTTCATTTCATTTAAGCTTACATCCTTTTGTTAGCTTACGGTGCGTGTACAACCTTTGTACCTGCGCCCCTTTGATGTTACCTCTTCTTTCCATTACGTTGAAGAGGGTGTTTATTTCCTGTGCATATATGTTCTTTCTTCTGCTTTTCTGCTTCTGCCATCTGTTTCATCTTATCCATTTTTTCAATTAAAGGAGGCAGGTGTGTTATATCCTGCTCTTCCTCTCTCTTTGTCCCTCCTTAGTGTTAGTGTCTGCTTGTCTATGTCATGTCTCTGTGATGTCATCCAGGATTCTACCTGTTGCTGTTCAAGGGATTTATCAGTTACCTGGAGGCTGAGCAGGAAGTTATCTGCTCCCGGTGGGGTTTCTTACCATATTACATTCCTACCTGAATGCTGTACCTTCTATCTAATCTCAAGAATAAATATACTACATGTACATTACAACAAGGACCCATCATCTTTATTTTACCAACTTTTAACTAATAAACATCAACTTAAGAACATCTACGGCTACTGGATCTACTTACATAATTAAGTACTTTTATTATTGCAACAAGTTTCCTGAGGCCTAACTACTCATTTCCATCCACGTTGGTGGATCAAACTTTTTTCCTTTAGGTTAGCGCTCCATACTGTTTTCTTTCCCTGGTTGCATGCATTTAGAGCTTTCTTTTTGTTTTACTGTTTGTCTGGTCCAGTATGCCATTTTTTTCTGATTTCTCCAACATCTCTTATTTAAAGTTTTTTAGCTTCTAATTTCAAGCTGCTTGTGAACCAGCGCTGAGATTAGAACCTGCTCCCCCGCTCGAAGGTTGGCAGTTGTGACTGTTAGGCCACATCCTCTGTCTTGCCCCTTTGCTCTATTTTTTCATTTAATATGTGGCACTCCAAACGAGCAGCAGCGGTCCGTGCAGGTAAAAGCAGTGGGGCGGCGGGGCCGGGTTAGGGGGATTCCTACGGACGATAACTAGGGAAAATGTATTATTTATTTAATTTCCCCCAGCATGGTCTGTCGGAATCCCCCTCAACCCAGCCCCACCTCCCCACCGCTGTTATGTGTACGGACCGCAGCTGCAAATGAGTGCATGTTTTTGCAGACCGTTCTTTCCTTATACCCCAAGGTTGCTGACTTCCGCCCTTGCATGTTTATTTCAGTAAAAAGTAATGATGGAATCTATTTAAGTGTTGCTATAAAAGTTAATGTGAGTAACTGATACATTCACTAATAGTATGAGATGCATCTTAATTCTCATTCATCTTTAGTTTAAACATCCCTGGTTTCTATCAATTTATGCTATTTTACATGCAGCTCACATGGGCCCCACTGCCCCTCAGTTATATAGTAAAAGGGTTCCGTGGGCTGCTTCTATCACTGCACCAGCTACTTGTTACCAAGTTCCTCACAGTCAATATGCCACCACTTTTTGTGTTTTTTCTCTGTCAGCTTCTGCTTCATTCCCGTTGACAATTTACGCAATCCACTTGATTTATCCATTTCATCTACTGTCCATAATGCTTGAAGAATCACATGACGAAATTCTAAACAAATATATGAGTCGGTTCTCAAATCAATCAATCAATCAATCAAAAACATTTATATAGCGCACTACTCACCCGAAGGGTCTCAAGGCGCTTGGGGGGTGGGGGGCGGGGGGGTCCGCTACTGCTCGAACAGCCAGGTCTTGAGCTGCTTCCTGAAGGCGAGGTGGTCTTGGGTCAGGCGGAGGTGGGTCGGGAGGGAGTTGCAAGTCTTGGCGGCCAGGTGGGAGAAGGACCTTCCTCCTGTGGTGGCTCTTCGGATGCGGGGGACGGCGGCGAGGGCGTGGCTGGTCGATCGGAGCTGACGAGTGGGAGTGTAGAAGTTGAGGCGGCTGTTGAGGTATCTTGGGCCTTGGTTGTGTAGGGCTTTGGGTGCGTGGGTGAGGAGGCGGAAGGTGATTCTCTTGTTGACCGGGAGCCAGTGCAGGTCTCTCAGGTGTCCGGAGATGTGGCTGTGTCGAGGAATGTCAAGGATGAGTCTCGCTGAGGCGTTCTGGATTCGCGTGAGTCTCTTCTGGAGCTTGGCGGTGGTTCCGGCGTAGAGGGCGTTGCCGTAGTTCAGTTGGCTGGTGACGAGGGCCTGGGTGACCGTCTTCCTGGTCTCGGTGGGGATCCACCTGAAGAGCTAACGTAGCATGTGCAGGATGTTGAAGCATGAAGAGGAGACGGCGTTGACTTGTCTGGTCATGGAGAGGGAGGAGTCCAAGATGAATCCCAGGTTCCGAGCGAGGTCTGTAGGTTTGGGTGCGCTGCCCAGAGCGGGGGGCCACCAGGAGTTGTCCCAGGCGGAGGGAGAGGAGCCCAGGATGAGAACTTCCGTCTTGTCTGAGTTCAGTTTCAGGCGGATGTCCATCATCCACTCGGCTACGTCTTTCATCCCTTCGTCTAGGTTGGCTCTGGCGGTGGCGGGGTCGTTGGTGAGGGAGAGGATCAGCTGGGTGTCGTCGGCGTAGGAGATGATGTTGAGGTTGTGTTGGCGTGCGATGGAAGCGAGGGGGCTCATGTAGACATTGAAGAGGGTGGGGCTGAGAGAGGAGCCCTGAGGGACGCCGCAGATGACTTCGGTGGCTTCTGATCTGAACGGGGGTAGGCGGACTCTCTGTGTCCTTCCGGCGAGGAAGGAGATGGTCCACTCCAGTGCCTTCTCCTGGATTCCGACGTTGCTGAGGCGCTGCACTAGGGTGCGGTGGCAGACAGTGTCGAATGCCGCGGAGAGGTCCAGGAGGATGAGGGCCGCTGTTTCTCCGTTGTCGAGCAGGGCTCGGATGTCATCGGTGGCTGCGATGAGGGCGGTCTCGGTGCTGTGGTTGGCCCAGAAGCCAGACTGCGAGAGGCCGAGTGATCCGTTCGTCTCGAGGAAGGCGGCCAGCTGCTTGTTGACGGTCTTCTCGATGACTTTGGCTGGAAACGGGAGGAGCGAGATGGGACGGTAGTTTTTGAGTTCGGTGGGGTCCGCTGATGGTTTCTTCAGTAGAGCGCTGAGTTCGGCGTGCTTCCAGCTCTCCGGGAAGGTGGCGGTGTCGAAGGAGGTGTTGATGATGTCCCGTAGATGGGGTGCGATGACAGCGTCGGCTTTGTTGAAGACGTGGTGAGGGCAGGGGTCGGTTGGAGATCCGGAGTGGATGGAGTTCATTGTCCGGATGGTGTCTTCGGTGGTGATCGGGGTCCAGGCACGGATGGTGGTGGTGGGGGGCATAGGTGTGGTCGTGGGGTGCGTCGGTTGTGCGCTGAAGCTGTTGTGTATGTCTGCGATCTTGTTGTGGAAGTAGGAGGCGAGGGAGTTGCAGAGGTCTTGCAATGGGGTGATGTCGGTGTTTCCGGTGCTGGGGTTGGAGAGCTCTTTGACGATGGTGAAGAGTTCCTTGCTGTTGTGTGCGCTGTTGTCCAGTCATGTTTTGAATGCAGTTTTCTTGGTGGCGTGGATCAGTTGGTGATGTTTTCGGGTGGCGAGCTTGAGGGTGATCATGTTGTCTGGTGTCGGGTCTCTGCGCCATGCTTTCTCGAGGGCTCGGCAGTTCTTCTTGGAGCTCTTGAGTTCGTCTGTGAACCAGGATGCTCTCTTGCTGCCTGGTCTGCTGGGCGGGGACCTCAGTGAGGCGAGGTCATCTGCGCAGTTGCTGATCCACTTCGTGAGGTTGTTTGCGGCCTGGCTGGGGTCCGCTGAGCTGGAGGGTGGGTCCTGCTCAGGGATGCGGCGAGCTGGTCGGCTGTGATCTTGTTCCAGCTTCTACGTGCAACCTGTTGCTGGTGGTGGTGGTGGGTCGTGGTTCTTTTGAAGCTGAAGTGGACGCAGCTGTGGTCCGTCCAGTGGAGTCCGGTGGCGTGGCTGAAGGCGATGTCCTTGCTGGAAGAGAAGACGGCGTCGAGTGTGTGTCCGGCGTAGTGGGTGGGGTGTTCACCAGTTGCTTGAGTCCGAGGTTGTTGAGGTTGTCCAGCAGGGGGGAGGTGTTGCGGTCGTTGTTGTTCTCCAGGTGGAAGTTGCGGTCCCCGAGGAGGATGTAGTCAGCGGAGGGGAGGGCGTGCGGGCTGATGAAGTCGGCGATGTCTTCGCTGAATTGTGTGCATGGTCCCGGGGGTCTGTAGATGAGGGTGCCTCTGAGGGTGGTCTTGGGGTCGGTGTGGATCCGGAAGTGCAGGTGTTCGGCGGTTGTGAGGATGTCGTCGGTGTTGGTCGTGATACGGATGGTGTTCCTGTGGATGATGGCGATGCCTCCTCCCGTCTGGTTGGCACGGTCCCTCCGGGTGATCTTGTAGCCGTCTGGGATGGCGATGGCGATGTCGGGCGCTGAGGAGGCGTTCATCCAGGTTTCCGTGAGGAAGGCGACGTCTGGAGATGTGGTGTCGAGGAGGTTTCAGAGTTCAATGGCGTGTCTGTGGACAGAGTGGGTGTTGAGCAGGATGCACTTCAGGTGGTTATTGCTGGTGCTCGGCTTGGAGGGTGCGGGGGCAGTGCAGGTCCGGATGCAGGCGAACTTGCAGGAGTGGCAGCTGAAGGGTCCGTGGGTGCATCTCGGGGTGGCTCGGTAGCATCCTGGGATCCGGCCGGTGTTGAGTGCGTTGAGTTCGGTGGAGTCGTAGGTCCAGCAGGTGGGCTGGTGTGTGCGGGGGCCAGGGGTCCTGGCGCTGGGCACGGTCCAGGCGAGGACGGGCGTAGAAGGGCTTACCTTTGGCGCACCTTCGGCGCTCAATTGGTGCTCCCGCTGCGTGCGTCCGCTGCGCGGTCGCTCTGGGGGCGTCATAAGTGAGGAGCCGGGAGGGCGGGTCAGCTGGGTGGCGGGAGCGGGGCGGCCAATGGGCAGGAGGGGGGCGGAGACGCCGGAGGGCAGTGGCGGGAAAGAAGGACCGAGGGTGGCTCAGCGGTGGCTGGGTCGTCCGACGGCTGGGCAGGAAGCACACAGGAGGGGTACAGAAGGCAAAAGGGGAGAGGGGAGAGGGGAACACAAAGTTAAAAACACAGGGCGAAAGGCAACAGTGGAACAATGGCACAATACAAACGGCGGAGTGCAGAGGGGGAGACAAAAGTTAAGTGAACAAGGCGAAAGGTCAACAGTGGAACAACAGCACAATACAAACGGCGGAGTGCAGAGGGGGAGACAAAAGTTAAGTGAACAAGGCGAAAAGTCAACAGTGGAACAACGGCACAATACAAACGGCGGAGTGCAGAGGGGGAGACAAAAGTTAAGTGAACAAGGCGAAAGGCAACAGGGGAGACACAGGTAAAACAGACGGCGGACTGCAAGGCAAAATGAAGGCAGTAGCATGGAAGTGCGCAGCAGTCAGCAGGGCAGGGTGCTGGCAGACAGCGGACAGGAGCAGCAGTGTGGGGGCGGCCTCGCCTGGAACAGGCTCAGCGGTCGCTCCCTATCCCTGCGTTTGGTCCCCTTAAGTGAGGAGTCGGGAGGGCGGGTCAGCTGGGTGGCGGGAGCGGGGCGGCCAATGGGCAGGAGGGGGGCGGAGACGCCGGAGGGCAGTGGCGGGAAAGGAGGATCGAGGGCGGCTCAGCAGTGGCTGGGTCGTCCGACGGCTGGGCAGGAAGCACCCAGGAGGGGTACAGAGGCAAAAGGGGAGAGGGGAGAGGGGAACACAAAGTCAAAAACACAGGGCGAAAGGCAACAGTGGAACAACGGCACAATACAAACGGCGGAGTACAGAGGGGGAGACAAAAGTTAAGTGAACAAGGCGAAAGGTCAACAGTGGAACAACGGCACAATACAAACGGCGGAGTGCAGAGGGGGAGACAAAAGTTAAGTGAACAAGGCGAAAGGTCAACAGTGGAACAACGGCACAATATAAAACGGCGGAGTGCAGAGGGGGAGACAAAAGTTAAGTGAACAAGGCGAAAGGCAACAGGGGAGACACAGGTAAAACAGACGGCGGACTGCAAGGCAAAATGAAGGCAGTAGCAGGGAAGTGCGCAGCAGTCAGCAGTGCAGGGTGCTGGTAGACAGCGGGCAGGAGCAGCGGTGTGGGGGCGACCTCGCCTGGAACAAGTTGAGGTCCAGTGTTTAGTAAGTTTTTGTTCGCATACATCCGACTCTGTTTAAGGAAGTGTCAAATCACCCCTATTCAAATGCAGGGTTAGAGCCAACAAAGCGTTGGATGTGTGTGACCTTGTACAGGTGATGATCCTTCATGGCCTGCTAGCACTGCTATTCTGGAAATTACACAATATGGCCTTCGCAGTGCATCACTGTGATATACGTTGCTCTCCATTGCACAACAAACCACAGAGTATATGACACTACACTATCTGCCACAATATTTGATGACATTCAGCTTCAGAAGTGGGCGTTGTAGAAATATGATGATCCTATATTATTCAAAAACAACTATTGTGCAAAATTCTGAATCCTATTTTCTAGCGGTCACAGGGGAAATACGCAAGGATTCACTGGACATATGCAGCATTGAAAGGTATGTATTTGAACCTGCTGCTTTCCTGATGTTTCATATTTTTAATTCTTAAAGACTTGTTTTATGTTTAGGTATGTGTGTGATGCATATACATGTATTCTATATGTGTATATAAGAATCCATGATACAAATAGTTGATTAACTCAAATAAACTTGACTTTGAAAAACAGACAAAGTGAAAGACTCTGTGGAGCCTAGGTGCAAACTTTTTGGATTTGAGCCTGCATTTCTTTTGTAATGCTTCACACATTTTCTGCCTGCACAGGTTCACCTAACTATTGCTGTGGTGCAGACCTTGAAGATGTGTCCGTTTGGTAATATGATGCCTGCTTTCTTGTACAGGTGGTGCCAAGCAAATAGTCAATGTCATTGTTTCAGGGATACTGGTTGTGAAACACAAATACCACATCAGGACTGTCAGGCTCAAATCCCTGCTGCTGTCGATGAAGTAAACTGCCCACCTTACAATGGGAAGATGATAGTGGATTTCTCATGAAATCCATCTTCCAGTTAACTCACCGCATCAGAAGGTGACCACCAGTAGATGGTGTTCTTTGTGCACTCATTAGAAAATCAAATTTAGCATCACAAGCACACGTGGGTGTTCTAAAGTTGTGTACAGGGTGCCATAGACTGATCAGGAATGATGTGATACAAATTAATGAATGGTGGGAAACTTGATGTCTATCAATGATATCTTGATATCTGTACATTCCATAACTTTAGGTTCTGCTGCCGAAATTTCCGTAGTCATCTAGAAGTATTCCTATGCACATGACAAAATGGAGAACCTTAATTTTGCCTCTGACATTTCTTGAGAGTCACTGATGATTGTCTGAACTCCAGTCTTCACTCAGTGGCTGCTCCACCCTACCTAGAGTAGCTGCCAGAGGTCAGATATCGGGTCACAACCTCTTTGACATAAGACTCCACAGTGATAATCTTGAGACAAAAAGCTGTGTAGGATGGTAGTTACGCAGAAAAGTACTAGTCCCCCCATGATAGCTTAAGTTTTGTGAAGGATTATGCTGATTCCTCAAAGGTATGAAATCCCTTCCCTTCCCCCACATTGTATGGCAATCCGGTAAGATTCAAATAACTTAACCCAGCCTTTCCATGATAGGTTTGATTCACTTAACTCATTAAGGAAAGGAGGTTCCTGTTGCATTCTTGTGACCACCATATTAACTAAGAAACTTAACAAATATAAGGGTTTTAAAATAATTAAAGTACTTAGGAGACTCTCAAAAGTGACCGTAAAAACCTATGTTTTGTTTGAAAATTATGTTTGAAGAAAGAGTAGAAATACAATTAATGAGGAGTTTCTTTTGGAGAAAAAATAATACACCTAAATTATGAACAAAGCCTTATTGAGCTAAGCAGAATACAAGTATTCAACTTGCATGGATGTTATTGTTGTCGCACACTATTCTTTAGTGGTTTGATTGTCCTAATTTTTGTACAGGCTTGCTGTAGGAAAGTAGGACCTGCTTTATTGTTCCTCCCACTTTTTGCCTGGTGCTATGCTGTTTCTGACTAGTCTGACTGGGATCCTGCTAATCAGGACCCCAGTCTCTGTGCTTTCACCCCATAATTGGTAAGGTAAGTTCTTAGGTACATCCTAGACTGAACACTGGTGTAGGCTTATCAGTCCATAGAATGTGGTACTGAGGTACACAGTGCATAGGTACACCAGGGGTACACCATGGGCTAAAGCATGCATTATGCCACCAATGGGGAACCACTCAAACTGATCTACAGGCCTTTCGTTGCAGCCTCTGTAAGCTGGTGCTAGCAACCCTTACAAAAGATATATGTTCCCCTATATTTCAGGTCATTGCACTTAAAACCTATAAGTCACCCCTTAAGCAGGCCTTTCAATCCTGAAGGCGGGGTGCTCGGTTCTAAGAGTGAGGGTGCCCCCACATGAGCAGGACACCCCTACAGCCTGTGGAGTCCATTCTTTCACCTTTTCCAGCAGCAGCATCTTCCTGAAGTCCTCCATTGAGTTTGACAGCGGTTTCCGACCCCACTTCATACCTCTGCACCCGGCTTCCCTGTTGTATGTAACCTGATTCCTAGGGTATCCACGGGTGGGGTGGCGCTCCAACCTTCTGTGTTCCACTGGGTTTCTTCATAGTCCACTGAGAAGGGTACTTTTTCTCTAAAATTCTAATCGCGACTTGCCCATTGACTTGTATTGAGCCCACGGTCATGTTCCCACTCTGCACATGGCTTCCGTGAGGTTCCTGGTAACTTACCTTGGGTGGTTCCTTGGGTCCCTGGCACTTCTTTATCTTCTGGGTATAGGCTTGACTTGAATTGTGGTTAACATACACTATTTTGGTATATGGTTTAGTCTTCCCCTGGAGACCACTGTGTATTTTGTGCTACTTACCTGTTTCTATTGAAAAGTATTGTGTACTCTAAGTATATTTCCAGCTAGGGGAAAACTGTATGTCTTAGTGAGTGTCTAATAATAAATATATATTTTTATAACTACACTGTGTGGTTCTTTTTCACTTGATCTATATTAATAAGAGTATGCTCTGGTAAAACACGCTGCTTTACACTCCATTCTGGACTAAGCCTGAAAGTTGCTCTCCACAGCTACTACTTAGCGAGCTTCTTGAGGTTGTCCAAGACCACTAAAATCTCCATAAAGGTCATCTGGATTAGTGCAAGGTGCCCATCTACATATGTGTGTACCATACTCTAAGCCATATTAGTCCTGCTGATAGAAAACCAGTTAGGTGGCAATCCTAGTCATTGACCCTATCTGAATACATCCAACAGCCTTCTGGGGAGCACCCGTCAGATGTTACACACATTTACCCACCTTCCCCAGAAGAGGACTGCCTACTCGATTTTTTACATACCTCAAAAACACTCCTGAAAGAGATTATTGTGTTGCTCACATCCAAGTCTGCAAGGTCCACTTCTCCTGGGTGTACCACCTTCTTGGGAAAGTTCTGAGACTTTCCTCAATAGCAAGAGGTCATTACAGTGTTATAAGGCATCTACCAGTTGAGACTTCCCTTGTCAACAGACTGCGCTGGTACAACAGCTATGTGGCAGAACAAACCAAATACGGCAGCACACCAGCATCAATGTCAGTGAACTCTCATATTGCTTGAAAAAGTAGCGATTGCCATACAACCGTACTGTCAATTTTTAAGTACAGTAATCTTGCTCAAGCAGAATTTTAGAATTACACATTTATCCAAATTATGGCATATCAAAAGTAGAATTTGGTATGGAAATGAAGTTTGATAATTTCGCTGTGTCCACAGACTTTGTTAGATCTGGCCTAACAAACTTACTGTCTAAATGACTGATATTAATATTTGTGTAAAATGTATTTAGAGAAACATTTGTCTTCAACTAGAGGACTATTACTTTCCCACCTCATCATAATTCCACTTTGTATGTAGTGCTTACATTGTAGAACATGAGTGTCTATATTACTTAAACGTTCTGGAGAACTACTGATTCTGTTCCAAATTTAAAAAGAATGATGAATAGAAAAAGATAGGTAAGTAAATCTGTACCCACCCTACCTAAAACGTTTAGTGGCATGCTAATAGTTCCAGAACTAAAAGGGACTTACCGGCAAGAAAGCTTGCTTATCTATGATGATGAAAGACCTTGTAAAAAAAAAGAAATACTAATATTTGGTATTGTACACAACCCTGCAACACTTGAGAATGGTAATACTTGGATGATGGATGAGACGTTGAAATCAACATCTCATCCATTCAACCAACCATATCTTATTCATGTTTCCATTAACCGCAGCACCATACCACCAATCTATGGTCTACTCCCTGACATGGAACCCTTCAACAAATTTAAATTTCTATGGATCGACGCTGCTGCTGCAGCTGTTAGAGCGGGGACTGCGTTGTCTAGAGTGCTCAGGGTCCCCAGAGGCTGCTCCTGACATCGTGCTCACCTGAGGCTGATCTAAGCCCTGTATAGCACATTTCCTCGTCCCGCAGCATGGGGCAAACACTGCTGTCGCTGCCGTTAGATTGGAAACACTCCAGTGCCCAAAGTACTTATGGCTCCTGGAGGTGGCTTCTGACATCGTACTCACCTGAGGCTGAACTCAGCGCAATTTAGTGCATTTCCTCATTCAGCTGCCTGGAATCAACGCTGCTGCTGCGTTAGAGTGGGGACTGTATTGCCCAGAGTGCTCAACTCCAGACATTGCATTCATGTGACGCTGATCTCAGCACCACACAGTGCACAGGCCATGCACATGCACAGGCCATGCCCGAGCAGAGGGTGGGACTGTCTACACCTCTCGGAGCTAGCTGTTTTTTTCAGGGTGTCTCCGCCGAATGGCTGTGTGTGGTTAAAGCATCCTGAGGGACGTCAGGCAGTGTATATCCACTCGCCATCTATAACCTGTTTGAGCATGCTGGTAGGAGACTTGTTTTTTCCCCCTCCCCCCTCTGTTTACCCCCTCGTGCCCCTTGTCTCCCATTGCTGTGTTTTTCTCTACTTCTGTTGACCCCCTCGTGCCCCTTGTCCCCCATTGCTGTGTTTGTCTTTCCGTCTGTTGACCCCCTCGTGCCCCTTGTCCCCTATTGCTGTGTTTTTCTTTCTTTCTGTTGACCCCTCATGCCTCTGGTCTTCCAAATTGCCGTTTTCTTTTCCTTCTATTGACCCCCTGTGCCTGCTTCCCGCTGCTGCATCCCCTGCGGCCCGCCCCCTGGTTTCCAATTTGCCGCCCTGCTCCCGCATCCCAGCTGCTCCTCCCTCCCACATCCCCTGATATGGAGGCTGCGTGGCAGACGTGCGCAGCGGGCGCGCCACTTGAGTGCCGAAGGCACACCTAAGGCAAGTCCGTCTGCGTCCATCCGCGCCTGAACTGTGCCCAGCGCCAGAACGCCTGACTCCTGCTGAAGCCAAGCGACCCGACTAAAATAGGACAACGCCACACTCCAGGCACTCAACACCGGCCAACCGCCTGCCTGCTACCGTGCCTCCCCAAAGCGCACCCACGGTCCCTTCACCTGCCAAGCCTGCAAATTCAGCTGCCTCCGGACCTGCACCCCACCCTCCGGACCAGGCAACAACAACAACCTCCTCAAGTGCATCCTGCTTAACACCTGCTCCGTCCACAAGCACGCAGTTGAACTCTGGGATCTCCTCGATACAACAGCACCGGACGTCGCCTTCCTCACGGAAACCTGGATGAACTCCTCCTCATCTCCCGACATCGCCATAGCCACCCCGAACGGCTACAAGATCACCTTGAAGGACTGTGTCAACCAAACCGGAGGAGGAATTGCCATCATCTACAGGAACACCATCAGCGTCACAACCAACTCCGAAGACACCCTCACTGCAGCCAAACACCTACATTTCCAGATCCACACCGACCCCAAAACTACCCTCCGAGGAACGCTCATCTACAGACCCCCGGGCCCACGCACACAATTCAGTGAAGCCATCGCCAACTTCATCAGCCCACACGCCCTCACCTCGCCAGACTACATCCTGCTCAACAACCTCGCCAACCTAGGACTCAAGCAACTGGTGAACACCCCCACCCACTACGCCGGCCACATGCTCGACCAAATCTTCTCCGCCAGCGGCCACATCACCTTCAGCCACTCCACCGGACTTCACTGGACTGACCACAGCTGCATCCATTTCACCTTCAAGAAGATGACATCTCATCACTATCCGCAACAGATCCCCCGCAGATGCTGGAGCAAAGTGACCACCGACCAGCTAGAACCTTAACCCAGAACCCACCAACCGACACTACTGACACCAACGCCGCAGCCTACAATCCCACACAGTGGATCTCCAACTGCGCTGACGCCCTTGCAACACTAAAGATACCCTCCAGGCAAGCCCGGCAACAAGAAAGCCACATAGTTCACCGACGACCTCAAAAACTCAAATAAATCCTGCCGAACCCTCGAGAAAGCCTGGCGCCACGAACAGACGACAGAAAACCTGACAGCCCTCAAAAACGCCACGCGCAAACACCATCAGCTAATCCGCACCACCAAAAGGACATCTTTTAAAGAGCGCTGGACAACAACATACACAACAGCAAGGAACTCTTCAGCATCGTAAAAGAGCTCTCTAACCCCAGCGCCAGCAACAACAACATCACACCATCGCAAGATCTCTGCAACTCCCTCGCCACGTTCTTCCACCGCAAGATCACTGATATACATGACAGCTTCCGCACCCAGACCCCGCCCCCAGCCACCAAACCAACGCCCCCTACCACCACCCTCAACGCTTAGACTCCCATCAGCACAGAAGACACCTCCCACGTGATGAACACCGTCCACTCCGGGTCTCCCTTCGACCCATGCCCTCAGCACATCTTCAACAAAGCTGACACCATCATCGCACCTCAACTCCGGAACGTCATAAACAACTCCCTCACATCCGCCACCTTCCCAGAGAGCTAGAAGCATGCAGAAATCAACGCCCTACTGAAGAAACCGTCAGTGGACACCAAATACCTCAAGAACTTCCGCCCCATCTCTCTTTTCCCCTTCCCCTCAAAAGTTATCGAGAAGACTGTCAATGAACAGTTGACTGCATTCCTCGAGGCAAACGGCTCCCTCGACCCATCCCAGTCAGGATTTCGAGCCAAACACAGCACCGAAACAGCCCAAATCGCAGCCACTGACGACATCAGGACCCTGCTCGACAAAGGGGAAACCGCCGCTCTCATCCTCCTAGACCTCTCAGCCGCCTTTGACACCGTTTGCCATCGCACCCTAATATCCTACCTGCTAAACATTGGGATCCAAGGAAAGGCCCTGGACTGGATCACCTTGTTCCTCTCTGACAGAACCCAGCGAGTCCGCCTCCCTCCCTTCCGCTCCGATCATCTGCAGCGTACCCCAAGGCTCCTGGCTCAGCCCTACCCCCTTCAATATCTACATGAGCCCTCTTGCCACCATCACACGCAATCACAACCTCAACATCATCTCCTACGCCGACGACACCCAGCTGATACTCTCCCTCACCAAAGACCCGGCCACCGCTAGTATCAGCTTCCAGGAAGGAATGAGAGACGTCGCAGAATGGATGAAGCTCATCCGTCTGAAATTGAACTCAGACAAGACGGAGGTCCTCATCCTAGGACCATCCCCATCCGCCTGGGACGACTTCTGGTGGCCCATGGCGCTGGGCACCGAACCGACACCCACGGACTATGCACGCAACCTGGGATTCAACCTGAACTCATCCCTCACGATGACCAAGCAAGTCAATGCCATCTCATCCACATGCTTCAACACCCTACGCATGCTCCGAAAGATCTTCCGGTGGATCCCCACCAGAACCAGAAAGGCGGTCACCCAGGCCCTCGTCACCAGCGGACTGGACTACGGGAACTCCCTCTACGCTGGAACCACGGCCAAATTGCAGAAAAGACTCCAGCGCATACAGAACGCATCCGCACGACTCATCCTCAACATCCCTCGCCAGAGCCACATCTCCGCCCACCTGAGAGGCCTGCACAGGCTACCCGTCAATAAGAGAATCACGTTCAGGCTCCTCACCCACGCACACAAAGCTCTCCACGACATGGGCCCCGAATACCTCAACAACCACCTCAGGTTCTACACGCCAACCCGCCAGCTTTGTTCCGCCACCTTGCCCTCACCACCGTCCCACGGATGAGCAGAGCCACCACCGGAGGATGATCATTCTCCTACCTGGCTGCCAAGACGTGGAACTCCATCCTCGCCCACCTACGACTGACCCAGGGCCACCTCACCTTCAGGAAGCATCTCAAGACCTGGCTATTCGAGCAGTAGCAGCACCCCCCCCCCCTCCCTCAGTGCCTTGAGACCCTCACGGGTGAGTAGCACGCTCTATAAATGTACTGATTGATTGATTTAAAAAAAACTCTTGCCCTCATAGACAAGCATTAGAAATCTAGGATTTACAAACTGTGTAATGAGCCCAAACCTTAAAAGTCTGAAGTCTATATCTGCTTAGAATTGATTCTAATGAAGTTTAAAAGATTCCTAAGCTATCGTTCAAAAACAGGCCTTTTTGGTTCAAGCTTACTATATTTGCTATACCACTCCTCTGATTCAGAAGCCTACTCTTCATTCATTCTGTGTTCAGAAAGATCTATAAACTACATGAAGGAAAACAGACCTTTTTTGCAGATGTCCTCCTACTTCTAGCCTCCATTTGAACTACTAGATACTAGTTTTCGACTCTGACAATGCACTGAAACCTGCTAATCAGGTCCTAGCACCAGTGCTCTCTCCCTAAACCTGTACGAATTTGTAATCCCAATTGGCAAGGACTTTACCCCCTCACAATTACAAAGTATATGGTGCCAGTGGTATCCAGGGCATGGGTGGTAAAGGGGTCCTCAGAGCTTACAGCACTGTTTTTGCCAACCTTAGTGACCCAATTAAACTACTGACCGCAGACCTGCCATTGCGGACTGCAGGAGCAATGCAAACATCTCCAATTCGACTTTCCCCTCACCATGTGTTCCAAGGTCAAGCACTATCTATAGTATATGTCAATCACCCCTTAGGAAGGCCTCCTCAGCCCAGGAGGCAGGGTGCATTACATTAAGAGTGAATACATATGAGTGCAAGCTTATATGACCTTATAATGACCTTTACCATTATACAACACTATAAGTGATGGACGGTCTACAGGATAATATAGGCTGGAAACCGGGCAAACCCGGGTTTGCCAGCTCCATCATGGTGCTGCCTCAATAGTCATGTATGGCATCAAACAACATACCTCCTCATCCTTGACATGAATCTTGTGCTAAAGGTGATATGGCACGCACCCAGGTGGCTGCCTTAGAGGTTGTCCCAGCTTTCCTGTGCTCTGGGTGCTAGCCCATGCTTGCTGCCACCAAGACAGGATTCTGACTTCCTGCCAGACAGTGCAAACACCCACTGGAGGTCTGCAGAGGAAGGTCACACTTCCTCCCTCTCAGGGTGGCTAGTGAAGTGACACATCAAACTTCAAAGGCCACACCGCACCTGATATGCATCCTGGCTGCCTCCCACAGGAGGAAACAGCCCTCCCTCAACTCCAGAAATATTTGCCCACGTACAGGTAGTAAATTAGGTATTCACCAGGAGCACTCCCCATGAAAGGCTAGCCACACCTCTAGAATGGGCTACCTGGTCTGTACAGCCGGGAAAGACTTATGACATTTTTAAAAGTGGTAGAATAGAGGTTTCTGGGTAGAAAAGGTGACCTACACCCCACAATGTGGTCACATCAGGGGCAGATTAGCCAATGGTGTTACTAGCCAGTTAGCCACTTGCTTTCACACCCCTACCGCCCTTAAATATAAGATTTAGGCTCACCCCTGACACCAGAACCTCACTTTTGATCCAACCTGCATCAAAGAGGACAAAGAAGAGTTTCAAGATGATGACAACAGAACTTGCACAAACTAAAAGAGGGCAACTCTGCACCTGTGGCAACACTCCTCGAACTGCTTGATCAAGGCTCCTTCTGCAGGTAAAAAAACTCTCTAATCCATAAAATCGCTGGCCTTTGGGCCCTCCGAGTGATTGACCAAATCCATATGGTCTAGTTCAATGTGGGAACTGTAGTCCTTCCCTCTACAAAGTTTCAGGTGGCTACTGTATTCTCCTGGAATCACCACACAATGAATTTACCATCTGCTGTGCTTCCTGCTGTCAAGGCTTGTTGGCCGCCAGTCCAGCTTGTGACTGCTTCACTCGACGATGCATGTAGATGGAACTCGATCCACCATATTCTGACATTCCAACAGTAGCGGCCCCGTTGTTGATCTTTCATGCCCTGTTTCCCAGCAGCACCATGTAAGCAGTAAAATCAGCTCTCCTGTGGCTTCCTTTCAGTACCAGGGACAGCCACGATAACTCTGCAGTCAGGCTCTACGAGCCAGGTATAATTGAACTGACTATCATGGCTTGGACCTGGGACAACATCATCTTTATCCTGTTTGATTTTCCATGCCACTTGACCTGCAAATAACAGATTGTCACTGCCACTTTCTGAGGGTTTGCTGTGATTGATGTTTTCTTCTAAAACCCATAACTCTGGTTATTTGTATCTGATCATGGTCAATTTGGTGTCTAAATTGATGTACAAATCTCCTTTATTTTTATAAATTGGTGTCGGATTTCTTTTGATTTGTGTCAATTACTCAGCCATGTTGGTGCTCTGAAATACTTTATACATGTTTCTCTTGTTCAGCCGGACTGCTCCTTGCCGTACTATCACGACTGAACTAAGGATTTATTAGTATGAATCCAAAGACCATGTTTGAGGGTTTGTGATAGTATTCCATGGTGTAGCCTAACCAGTATCACCAAATAATATTCCACCATCCTATATTAGTACATGATTTGCTCACTACTATATAGGTTTGTTATTTGTTCCCTTGTAACCTACCAACCTGGTAAAAATGTATATGAATGTTTAGTTGGTGTATTTTTTAAGTAAAATATTTTACGTTTTTCTAAAACAGACTATCCTTATTCAGCACTGTTATATTTGGTTCGTTTTAAGGAAATTAAATGTACCTCACCCACTTCTGTTCGTTAGAGGGCCAAACTTTTAACATTACAATAAATACATTTAAAAATATAAAACAACCACTGATAGCAGTATTTAATTTGTGACTGAGGTTGATGGTGGACTCCACAGACTCCACAGGCACTTAGGGAATGAGACCCATTTAGTTGCACGTCACATTCTCTCATTAGGAACGCCAATAGGTTTTGACAGTGAATCCTAATGCCATTTTCAATGACTTTAGTTGGATTAGATAGCTGTAATAAATGTGCACTCATCTTAATTAAAATATTACCAACATATTCAAAGATGGCTGTTGGAGAATCATGCACATCAATTGGATGTCACGAGCCGGCCAGTGGGACCTAGCCACTCGCCTGACTCGCGCTTGACTCGCGCTGCTCTCCGCGCTCTTCGCGCACAATTTAATTTACTTTTAAAACTTTTTAACTGCCTCTTGTGTGTGCCTAACCTTTTTGTTGTACAGGTTGCCACCATCGCGCGCCGAGCATAACATCTCTGACAGCCGCCCTCGCAGGAGATCAATTCCCGCTGGGTCGCGCTGTTTGGCTGCCATCTTGGGTGAGGAGGGTGAGCAGGCGAGCGGTGCAGTCCTCGGCCCCTCACGACCTCAGCCCATAAAAATCATTGTGCTGCCACTCATGACTGGTTGGATGTCACGAGCCAGCCAGTGGGACCTAGCCACTCGCCTGACTCGCGCTTGACTCGCGCTGCTCTCCGCGCTCTTCGCGCACAATTTAATTTACTTTTAAAACTTTTTAACTGCCTCTTGTGTGTGCCTAACCTTTTTGTTGTACAGGTTGCCACCATCGCGCGCCGAGCATAACATCTCTGACAGCCGCCCTCGCAGGAGATCAATTCCCGCTGGGTCGCGCTGTTTGGCCGCCATCATGGGTGAGGAGGGTGAGCAGGCGAGCGGTGCAGCGCTCGGCCCCTCACGACCTCAGCCCATAAAATGGCGCCCCCTTACAGGGAGCGCAGTGGACGGGCGCAGCGGGCACGCCGTCAGCGCGCCGAAGTCGCGCCTAAGTCCAGCCCGTCTGCGCCCGTCCGCGGCCGGACGGGCCCAGGGGCCAGGGATGCTGCCACTTCTATATCCTACTCCCCTTCTGCTCTCAGGTGCCTACAAGCCTCTGCCAGCCCTCTCTCCCCCGACACCTGGACTCGGATTACGTCACTTGGTATCACAGGCACTTCCCCCCCCCATCTTGAGCCGGCGCTATCACTTATTACTATTGCTCCTACCGAGTCGCAGATCCGGGTATTATATCTAAATACTCGCTCTATGGTCAGGCACCAAGCCGATATTCTTCATTTACTTATGACTGAAAGCCCGGACGTCCTACTACTATCGGAGACCTGGCTCACTAATAATTCACTCCCCGACATCTTGGCTGCGCTACCCCAAGACTATTTTCTGCTGAATACCAACCGATCGGGGGGTCGCTCCGGGGGAGGGGTGGCGGCGGTAATACGCAAGGATCTCAAGATCATTGCCTCCGCGGTCATGACTCTCCCAGAAGTGGACACCCTAGTCCTTAGCCGTGGGACCGAGGTGGGTGCAGTCACCCTTATGGTACTTTATCGCCCCCCCCCCCACCCTATGCCGTCCTTCCCCTCATCCTTCATTGACCAGTTGACCAGGATTGCCACTTCCTCCCCCCGTATTGTCATCATTGGTGACTTTAACTACTGGTTTCAGCACAAGGACGCTGGCCCGCATGCTTCCGAACTGTTCGAGGGTCTATCGAGCCTGAACTTTATCCAACTAGTCAGGTCCGCCACCCATAGGGGCGGCCACATACTCGATCATATTTGGACCCATGGGGTCAAGTCCTCTTACCCACTAATAACACCATGTGTGTGGTCTGATCACTTCTTGCTCGACACCACAATTTCGGCAGTTGGCCAGATTAGGATCCCCTCGCGGGAGGGTGGCACTGCCCGTAAGTGGAGGGCTGCCGATTCCCCTAAATTGTTGTCTCACCTGTCCCAAACCCGTCCCCATCGATATTAATGAGCTTTATGGGCATGCGGCTGACTGGCTCACGACAGCCAGCGACATCTTTGCTCCCCTAACCAATTTCCCCCGATCTCGACACAGCAATTCCCATAAATGGTTCACCCCCCATCTTAAAACCCTCCATTTGGAACTCCGTCAATTCGAGCGCAAGTGGAGGAGAGACTACTGCCCTTTAAGTAGAGATGCCTATGCGGCCGCCCGTAATAGGTACAAACTTGCCATCTCTGCAGCAAAAAAAGCTTATGCTTCAGGAAAAATTTTATCAGCCCCCTGTAAGTCCAAAGAAATTTTCAAAGTCCTCAACGAATTTACCTCCGATCCCAGGACGCTCCCAACTCAGGCTCCCACACAGGAAGCGTGCAACACTCTTAGCACCTTTTTCATTCAGAAAATTGTATTGATTAAGGACACCATTCCAGTCACTCTTCCTGGCGCTGGTTCTGTCTCCCCCCCAAACAACGCCTCTTCGCTCACACAATTCCCTCTTCTAGACCCTACATCTCTGGCCACTCTGGCCTCCCGCACAAAGTCTGGATCCCCAGACGATTGCTGTCCCCCTTCCATACTCCGGGACATCTGCCATTCTCTACCCGACTGCATCCTTCTCCTGCTAAACTCTTCTCTTTTTTCTGGTACGGTGCCGAGCTCCTTCAAGGAGGCCGTGCTGGTGCCTCTTCTGAAGAAACCTGGGGCTGACCCCGCCGTCCCGGCGAACTACCGCCCCATCTCCCTTTTGCCCTTCTTTTCTAAAATCTTGGAAGCCCACGTCACCGCCTGTCTCTCACAGTTTATCGAGAGCTCCAACTTTCTCGAGGCTAATCAGGCCGGCTTTAGACCCGGCCACTCTACGGAGACAGTGATCTTGGCCGTGCTGGACGCCCTGAGAGACGGCGTTGACAAGGGTACCCCCCAGGCCTTGGTATTATTAGACCTCTCAGCCGCCTTCGACACGGTGGATCATAACATCCTTTTCCACCGTGTCGAGCAGGCTGGCATCCAAGGCCTGGCGCTGGCTTGGGTCAAATCCTTCCTGACCGGGAGGTCTCAGACCCTGAGCCAGGGCATTTTCAGGGCTTCTAGGGAGCACTCGCCCTGCGGGGTCCCCCAGGGCTCCTCTTTATCCCCTCTTCTCTTTAATCTCTATCTTCGACCCCTTCTCTTTTCTCTGAGGCAGTGGGACGTCACCGTTTTCAACTATGCGGACGACCTGCAACTCATCTTTTCTCTCAATTCCCCTTCTGCTATTCCCAATTTCCAGGCAGTCATGTCCCACATTCTCCAGTGGATGGGCCAAAACCAGCTAAAATTGAACCCCGGTAAGACGGAGCTCCTCCTTCCCGGTAGGAGTGCCACCCTCTGGGGGCCACACTTTTGGCCGGCGGAACTTGGTCCCTCTCCTATCCCCGTGGCCTCGGTGAAGAGTCTGGGGGGTCACCATTGACTCCGGTCTATCCCTTGGGCCTCAGGTGGGGACGGTGGTCTCCTCCTGCATTTACCAGCTGCGCAGGATTAGGAAAGTGGCTTACCTCCTTACACCTGATGCCCTCCTGCAAGTCATCATGGCCCTCGTCCTCTCCCGCTTAGACTTTTCAAACGCAATCTATCACGGTCTGCCTAAAGCATCTTTGGCTAGACTGCAAGCCGTTCAAAATTAAGCGGCGAGACTGGCCCTTGGGATCTCGAAGTGGCAATCCGCCAGGCCCCTCCTTTCCAACCTGCACTGGCTCCCTGTCACTTCAAGGGCGGCTTTTAAGATCGGCTGCCTCACTTTCAAGTTGCTAGCTGGGCCTTGTCCCGCCTTCCTGAAATCTCTTATCAGGCCCTACTACCCATCCCGGAACCTGAGATCCGCCCATCTTCACTTCTTGACCATTCCCTCTTTCAAACTTTGCAGATCTGGAGGCCGAAGATTTGCATATTTGGCCCCCAAACTTTGGAACTCTTTTCCTCTCTCCCGCAAAACCTCCAATTCTCTGATTCTTTTTCGTAAATCTCTAAAAACCTGGCTGTTCCCCCAATCTAGTTAAGTCCCCCTGCCTCCTCTGCATCCAACCAGCGCCAGGAAACCCATGGTGTCAGTGCGCTCTATAAGCACCCCTTACAATACAATACAATACAATCAATAGCGCAAACTTGACCCGAATGTATCAGAACGGAGCACCAGTGGCGTTACAGGTGGACACATTCAATTCAATTTTAAATTATTTGTACTGTTTTAACAAATAGCGATCAAAGATGCTCGCCATAGATGTGCATGCATTCACACTGAATATCTTTGAATGCATTTGTAATATTTTAACATTCCCATTCAAAAAAGTCCATGAAGGATCCATTCCCATCTATGGCAGCAATCTTTGATTGAGTTTGTTAAAAAAAAATACATACTCATTCCTAGCTGCCCACTGTGCATTCATGCTTAGGGGGCTCACGGGTGGCCGTCTTGAAATAATAAGAACATTTTAATTTGAAACCTAATAGCATGGCGGGCAAGAAAAGGAAACAAATAAGAAGGGAGAAAGAATAGGATGCCAAATCGGTAAGGATATGCAAGCAATAAAGGAGCAAGTGTGGGGAAATATTAAAAAAAGCAAGTGGAGAGGGGCAGAAGAAGCAATAAAAACAGTCAAGCGAAAGGGCGTGGCTTAGTCAGTGCATTTGTAAACAACAGGTCTGGCTAAGACACAGCTACATATGTCTGTAGCCAAAACTTAAAATATTCAGGAATTAGCAGTGAACAAACAAGAAAATGTAAAGAGCCCATTGTGCTGCTGACACTTTAGGTGTTTCCCAGTGATTTTCGTCAAGCTTATTTCAGCTACTGCTTTTCAGACATAAAAATAAATATCTAAAATAAATGAAGCAGGAAGACAAAGGTTACTGAAGTACCTTAAAACTGTAAGTGGCAGCACAGCCTCTGCTAAAACCTGTAATAGAATGTTATGATCCTCACTATTAAAAAAATAAAAACCGTCAAGCCCAGGGGCAAGTGCGTTTCAAGGAATGTTGACCTCAAATTTCCCATCAAAAAGGAGTTTGCTGCAGGGTGAATATGTGAGATAACCAAGGGGCATATTATCAAGAACGGTGTTAGAATTATCTCCGGTTTAGCGGCGGAAAACTGCTGCTAAAGCGGTGGTAATGCGCTTGATAATATGCCCTGGAGCAGGGCCGGCCTTAGGCATGTGCAATCTGTGCACCTGCACAGGGCCACCAAACCCCAGGGGCCACCACGCCAATATATATCCTTAATATAATAATCCTCTGAGGATGGATACATATTTGCGTGGCGGCCCCTGGCAGGGATTTGGCGGCCTCTGGCTCTGTTCCACTTCCAAACACCCTGACCCACCCCTCTTCACTGGCATCCGTGCTCCGCCCCGCCCGGACCCCCTCTTCCGTGGCCCCCTACCTATGCTCCCTGCCCAGGGCCGCCATGAGCCTAGAGCCGCCCCTGCCTGGAGAATTCTTATAAAAGCCCATGTTCAACCCAGAACATCGGCTTTTATGGGAATTCTCAAGGGCATATTATCAAGCCCATTATCGCCTCTTTAGCAGCAGTTTTCTGCCGCTAAACTGGCGATAATTTTAACACCGTTCTCTTGATAATATGCCCCCAAGTTTTGTGATGGAAACCTCCCCATGAGGAGTAGTGTCAATACTAATTTGCGACTGATTTGGAGTTTAGTGGACAAAGTACTCCATTGCAACAGTGACGGAGTACTCTGTCTGCCAAACTCAAGGTCCTCTCACCCAAGTTTGAGTCTCGTGGGCTATATATTTTTTTGCAATGCCGTAAAACTTCCTCCTTCAACCAGATGGAGTAGCTGAATTGTGGATAAACCTTTTTTTATCATCCACCCTATTTAGTATGGGAGGTGAGATGGCTGGAGGCGGTGGGGAGCAGTAACAAACTGAGGAGACCCATACCATGGGAAAATACTCCATGATGTGGGGACTTGTTAGCTTTTAGTGCTTTGGGAGTTTATTTCTAAAAATTAAAATACTTTCGAAAAGTTTGAAGAATGCCAGTCATGTTTGCCTGGTCCAGTGTCAAACTCTGTAAATTTGGGGAGAATAAGGTCAGGGTGGCAGATGTATAAGTCCTCAGCCACACTGTCACTCAGTCAGACACCCCTAAATCTGGTCCTCTGTCAATTGTGGCACAGTTGGTAAACAACTATTGGCTGGAATTGCACCCTGAGAGATTGCCAGTGGTTAGACTAGTTGTAAGCATTTGTCCGTCATCTTTTGAATGTTTGATTGCCTTGAAACCTAAGACTGGCAAAACTTTATATGCCTAGTACTGCCATTATTGGCAAAATGCAAAAAAGTGCTACATTTGCTCCCTTTGAAGGAATACTACTGTAGGCTCAGCTTTACTACTTTTTTACTAAACCTATTGCTGTGTATATTTAAATTCCTGATCCCAAAAAATGAACAAGTTAAAACCTCTTAAATCAGAACAATGGAAAAAAACAGACATACTAGACCAAACTCAAGGCCTCCAGACCCAACTACCAAACCAAGTAGGCATGTATTTGGCATGGTGGGGAGGAGTTACAACCAAAATTCCCTCCTGAAGCTACATCCCTGCCAAGGCATTCATTATAGTCATCTTAAATAGTTAAGGATAGTGTAAGGTTCCTTAATTCACTCTGGACATCTATGGTAACAGTACACGCTTTCCATACACAAAGGAATAGCTGCATCATTTGCCATTGCATCCAAGATTGCCCAACAGTGAGATGATGAGCAATGCTATCATTAGTGCAGAAGGTGAAGTTTCAGCGCTCCGTCCATCATCTACTTCTGTATGCTTTGTTTGCCCTAAGTTGGCAGGGTATGCTCAGACGTGGGTCCCTTGCTCACTTTGCAAGTGGATTCAAGCTAGCCTGACTGATGAGGGGTGTTACCCCGAAACCGGTCCCATGATGCTTGTTTCCGGTCCAGGTAAGACCTGGCTTGGCAGTTCGGTCTGGACTGTTCCCATGAGGCACAGGGTCAAGACTGATTTGCATATTGCTGGATCTGAACTGAGGTGGCGAAGTGAGCTAAAGAACGATGATGGATTCAACTCAGATCTGTGACTGGGGGTGAGTGTCTGAAAAGTTTCAGTGCTCTGTCCAACATCTCCTTGTGTTTACGAAGTTTCACTGGTATCAATGTTTGTTAGTGGCATTTTATACCCTAATTGCAGCCACGTCCTATGCAGGTAAGAACAGTGGGGCCGGCAGGAGGGATATTTCGATGGACAATGAAAAGGGGAAATTAAATAAAGAATTAATTTTTCCTCGTCATCGTCAGTCAAAATCCCACCACCTGACCCCACCGCCCCACTGCTCTTGCCTGCACTGGCCACAGCTGCCTAATTGTGTCCTTAAAAGCACCACAAAAGACCCATTTTCAATTTTTTTCCCCATTTTCTCAATATACTTCCAGTGAGAACCCCTCTGAATATCTCTTAATGAAGGAGGGATGACATGCACCTCAAATCAAGTATGATGAGAGAAAGTGGGCAGACCTAGAGGTGAAAATGGACAGCAGCCTGTAAAGAAAAAACTTGGCACCTGCACTTATCTTTTTCAGACATTATCCACTGATTACGTGTAAACAATATTAACTTCTGGGGTGCTGCAACTTTGTCAGGCAGTGAAATTAATAGCTATACAGCAATGTGAAGTGACAGAATATTTAATACCTACAAGTATCGAAAATCCTCAGTAAGCCAAACACCAAGTGAATGCCAATATGCCCATACGTTACAGACATATGAAAGCCCACTTACTCCCAAAATTCGATGACTGGTGATGTGCTGTTTGCTGTAGTATTAAAGGAAGAAGCGTTTCTCTGGAACTCCACACAGCTATCTGCAGGTCAGATATGAAATACCATTAGGGAAAGCCACAGGTGTACATTTTTAACTGCAAAGAAATTCTATAGTAAATGAAAAACCAGCAGATTATTTGAAAAACAAATTGAGTCTGAACCAGCAGCAAACCAGTTTTATAGAATTGTTTTAATAGGCCTTTTGAGCAGAACAACTTAGCATCAACAGTTGGTGTTTGTTTTACTTTCCAGTGGGTGGTAGAACCTTTGTATTTGGTCCCTCAGAAGGAATCAACAAAACAAGGTAGAGACTGTCATCTTGATCAGAATCACATCATTATACCCCCGTTCTCATGATGTTACACAATCTTTAGGTCAAGCTTAGAAACATCAGCAGCTGCTACTCTAGCTGCATGCAACCCAAAGAAATTAGTACATATAAAATAAATAAATAGCTACAAACTTAGGGGTCAACTACAATGTCGGTCGTAAGGGCTACCAAATGGAATTATAGTTTGCCAAATCAGATCACGAACCCTTGTTTCCGACCAACTCATTCCCAGTTTGGAATGACCAAGTATGATGACTGGTAACTGTTTGGACTGACCAAATTAGTTCCTAAAGGCATTCAGACAGGTCAAGCTTTTCTGGAGCTGATTCGTACAGTATTATGGACTTGGTTTCCGAACGAACAAGTACAATGACCGATGTGGACAGCCTTTCCGAATCGGTTTGCCTGGAATGAAATAGCTGCCGGAACAGTCTTCGGGGCCCATAGCAGGCTCTCTTTCACCTTTAGCCCTCCGAATCTGGCCCGTGGGGGCACCCATGGTTCACCCTCTCCAACCATGAACAGTGTGCAGGCATGATTGGGTGCCCGCCACAGGGTGCAAGGTTTTCCTCACCCACCTCTTTCTTCAATGAGAGCTCGTGTTCTCGTTCGGAACCCAGGCTTCCATTGAAGTCAATGGGAGTCTGACCGAATTGTATCCAGATGCATACAGATGCATCGTACTCAATCGGTCGGACTCACTCTATTCGAGTCTTACAGAAAGCATTCCGGAACCGATTCGGTCAGTATGCTTTGTGAACGAGATCGGAATAAGGGCCACAAGTGATTTGCCCAGAATCACAGGATGATGAGCGTCGTTGCCGAGACTCGAGCTGGATTCCCCAGCTTCGAGGTCGACAGCTATAACGGCATGCTACATCCTCTCCCCAGTATGACTGTTTCATCTAATATCTGAGCTTTTATCTATATCCCCATGAGGGACTAACTTAGGATCAGATGTTGTTTTCGATGATTGGTCACATTCAATTCACTGTAGTGTTAGGCAGGGATATCTTGTAGTTCTTTTGTACCTGTTGCTTTCAGGAAATCCCTCCTTAATCCGTTTTAAGCAAGGCAAAATACTTAGGGCTGTTGGTCCAAAGTGCGCATCAGGTGCAGTCCTTATCAATGCTATACCCAGGTGTATGACCACTTTCTCCCAAGTGTGACATATTCTTGACTCAGAAAACACTATTCTTCCAAAATCCAAATTGGAGAAATTCTCTCCCAGAGGGTTAGATCTGGATAAACCAACCCATTGGTGTGGCTAATTTTCCCTAACACTCCTATTCCAACCCTTTCATTTTTTTTTATCTGTTTTTATTCATTTTCCACAGAAATACATCTCAACGATTACATACTTTTGTATTGTTGGGCATTTCAGGCTCAAACAATTTAAACCTAATGTAGTTTCTTACATAATGACAAAACATGTCGTAGATCAGTTTAAGCAACCTAACAGGACAGGTGACAAATGTGATGATCCAAAGCATGCCCAATGCAGAAGAGAGGGGGGTGGGATAGAAGGGAGAAGAGAAGGGGGTTGCACGGGCATAATAGTCCATACATATATCGCAGTCTTAAGCGTCCATGGAATGTGAATCTTGGTGGTTGCTAGTCCGGGCGTTCGTGTGTAGCCGTTGCCCTATAGAGTCCTTGGTTGTATCGGCGGGCATGTATCATTGGTTGTCGAGAAAGATTCACAAATAATCAGGTAGAAAATGTGAATAACAGAACATGTAAAAAACTTTCCGTAATCCCCCCACTGATGCGCGTACAGTGAATCATGTAGTCTAGACAATGTACAGCTCCGAGCTACCCCCCCACTTCCAGGCTGTGCATGCATGTACTATGTGAACCAGTGTGTGCTTGCCTTGGAGAACATGATGTGGTGCATATGCTGCGACTAATGATACATGCCCTAACGATCTGTAGCAGGAGCCTCTTATAGGTTGACAGATGACGTGTCTGCCGCATGCTGCAGCTCTGTGTATATGGCTGCTGCAGCTCTGTGTATTTGGCATCCAAGTACGTGGCCATAGGAATCTTACGGAGCCCCAGAGTTTCCTCCCTTTTAATTGCAAAACCCTCCGCTTTGGCCCATTTCTTCCAGTCCCTTCATTAAACTAATTACTGGGGCACCTGTCTGTCTGGGGGTGCAGGATGTGGGGGTGAGACTGTGCTGCCCTACATTGTCATTCCTTCTTTGAAGACCAGTTTGGCTACTCCACCCCGATCCAGCCTTTTGCTCTGCAGCTTGCAGTTCTCTTCCAACTGGAAATACATTGTCTCTAGTCAGGCCACTTCGCACCTCATTAAGACAGCTTGGCTCAGCCTGGCAGAGCAGGGCTTCTGGAAGGCTGGATTTTGCTTACAGAAGAGACAATTATAAATCATATTTTCTGTGATACTTAGAATACATTTAACAGTGACAAGTTTTGGGATTTATTCTATCATTTGATACTTTGCAGTATATTTTAGCTCCTTTCTTTCAATAGTTACGCTTTAATAAAGTATTTCCATAATAGCCTAGGGAGCCATTGAGTTACAATGGGGGACAAATGAAATTTGGCAAGTTTTCCCTCACCAGGCCATATAAAACATTGTTTATAACGTCCCTGCTTATAGTTAGTTGCAAGGCACCCCTTCCCTGAGGCACCTTGGGGAGACTCTATGGGTAAATTACATATAAGGATAAGGTAGTTTGAGACTTTAGAAGCACCTTTAATTTAAATTTAAATAAAATGTGCATATTGTTTTAATTTTAAAGCAGCCTGCAAGGCAGGGCTGGATTTACAATGACAACAGGCACCACAGTAGTGCACATGAAATTGCATTAAATCTACTGGGCATCTAAACATACTTGCCCTAACATATACTAGAGACTTACAGGTAGGTTGTCAGTACCAATTGTAATTATACCTAATAATTGTGTACTATAAAATAAAAAATCTTTTTATTATTTTTCAAACAAAAAAACATATAAGTATACAAACAAAAAGCAGCATACAGAGATCTCTAGGTAGTGACATTTGGTACAGCAGGTAAATAGAAACATTTCCAGGGATCACATTTGGGGAAATAAACTAGAAGGAAGTAGCCAACACATTTTGCTGCCTTCTTATGTCTAGACATAGAGTGTGTCATATTCGCCATCTTACAACCCAGGGGTGGGTCCTGTATCAAAGCATCTATAGGAGCGCTATACTGCCCAAATGTTCTCCCACTTTCATGGGCTGATCCTTCCCTGATATATTGGCATCTAATTGATCATACACCAGTCTAAGTCTCACTTCCAATCTCCCACCAGTGGAGCCACAGCCGCTCCCCTCAGGTCTGCAATATTTCGCTTGGGTGCTATATGGCCCAGTGAGAGTCAGATCCTGGCATATTTTGGCAGTGGCTCCTCTCCCCAAATATGTAGAAGGCACTTCTTTGCTGTTGTTGGTGGGTTCCATAGTCACTTTGTTTCATTATTTGCTGCAGGTCGCTCCAGAAAATTTGGATCACTGGGTTCGCCCATATCATGTGGAAGAAGGTTCCCTCACTCGCGCAGCCCTTAAGACACAGGTCCATTGAGGTGCCCACCATGTGCCCAAGAGTTGTGCATGAATGGCAAGATCGGTGTAGTATACACAGAAATGCTAATCTGAACCCCTTGTGTATAGCAACCTCTTGTAAGGTCCTCATTCTCCATCATCACAGTCTCCAATTCCTGCCTCCCAGTTGGTTCTCAGCACAGTGAGGATGTTGGGAGAGTTGTTCCATAGTTTTTTTACAATTCAGGGAGACTGTCTTTTTAGGCAATGATTCGGATAGGGCTCTGTCCTCTAGGGGGGAGGATTCTGAGAGGGGGGTCTCCCCGGAGATATGTGACTTAAGGACATGTCGAAGTTGGAGGTATCTAAATACTTCAGTGGCGGTCGGTGTATAGTGGGTCTGTAACTCCTCCCAAGTGAGCATATTACCATCCCTCCATACATCTCTGAATGCAGAAATCCCTATTAAGTTAAGATGCTCATGTGCGTCGGACAGCCCCCAGCACATGGCACAGGGAATCCCTCTGGTACCCACACTAGAGGTATTCCCTTTACCTTTCCCAACTCCCAAGGGTGCAACTTTGGTTTCCCTGACATGACGATCAGCGCGCACGTCGCGCTGACGTAATTTCAGTGAAACCGAAACTGAAATGAGCCAGTAGGCTCATTTCAGTTTTTCTTTCTAGGTGCTCAGGGGGCAATCTCAGCCCCCTGAGCACCAGGAGGGTGAACCCCAAGCAGGGATCCACCCACTAGCCACCAGGGACAGGGGTGCGGCTCCTTGGGCTAAGGTCCTTGCCCCCCCAATAAATGGGTACATTGAGTCTTTCTGTCCCCCCCTGGGGGGCAGATGGGACAGTAGCCCCCAATCTTCCCTCCTGGGGGTCAGAAAGCCCACTAGAAACCAGGGATTTTATTTGGCAATTTCAATTAGGAGTGTGGACTGCCCAAAATGGGCATGCCAATGCCCCCACCCCCACTCCTGCAAAAAGTCCAGTCTTCCTCCCTCTATGAGGGACAGAAAGCCCACTAGATACCAGGGATTATTTTGGAAATTTGAATTAGGGGTGGGGGCTGCCCAAGATGGGAAAACCAATGCCCCCACCCACCCCCGCAAAATTGCAGTCAGGGCAGATAGGGGACGTAGCCCCCAATCTGCCTCCCTGAGGGGGTAGAAAGCCCACTAGATGCCAGGGTTTTTTTTCCATTGAAGTTAGGAGTGGGGACTGCCCAAATTGGGCATGCCAATGCCCCCCAAAAATCCCACAGTCTTTCTGCCCCCCAGATGCAGATGGGGCAATAGCCCCTGATCTGCCCCAGAGGGTGTAGAAAGCCCACTAGGCCCCAGGGATTTTCTTTTAGACTTAGAGCTGGGTGCTGTCCTAAATGGGCATGCCAGTGCATCCCCCGCCCCCACCCCAAAAATCACAGCCTCTCTGCCTCCCCGGGGAGGCAGATGGGGGCAAACGTCCCTAATATTCCTCCGGGGGGCAAAAAGCCCATTAGGAGCCAGGGAATTTGTTGTTTTATTTATACGTAGGGGCGCTTGGCTGGTGGTGTGTGTGCATGTACTGACTCTTGGCTGGTGGTATGGCCTGCAAGGATCCCCCAGCAGTTTCTTACCTAGAATCCCCTACAAACCTCAGGTTTACTTACAAATTCACATTTTCCTCACATTTCTGTGTAGGTAAGTTGTAGGATCACTGTGCAGGCACAAATTTCCTACTACCCAGCAGTCCCCTTGATCTCCAAGGAAAAAGGATACATCACTTGTGTTGCTGCCCAAAGTTGCGTCAGCTGACAAATGTATAAACCAACTGCCCTTTTAGACATGCTTTGAGCCCCCCCTTAATTTCTGCACGTTTTTGGCCCTTCCATGTCATAGGCACTTGGCTCATCCACACAAGTAAGGAATCATTTTTATCGGGAGACGGAAGGGAACGCTGGGTAGGAGGAGATTTTTGCTGTGCGGTGATCCCACAATTTTCCCACACAGATATTAGAGGAAGATTTGACTTTTTAGCTAAATGTGAGGTTTGCAGCAAATTTTTGGAAGGAAAATGTTGGGGAATCAATGCAAGACACACCTCCCTGGACTCCCTTGGGTGTCTAGTTTTCAGAAATGTCTGTTTGTTTTAGGTTCCCATAGATGTCTGCAAACCCGGGTCAAAAAACACAGGTGCCCACCCATCTATCACTAACCCTCCTGGTGTTTCAAGTGGTCACCTGCATTTTTGGTCCCGGGCTCAGCGGCCATCTAAGGAAACCTACCATATCCCAAATTTCTGAAAACTATCCACCCGGGGGAGACCAGGGAGATATGGCTTGCGTGGACCCACCAAAATGTTCCTACCCAGATTCCCCTGCAAACCTCACACATATTTCCTACCACCCAACATTCCCCCAGTTCTCACGACAAAAATGGTACCTCACTCTTGTGGGTGGCCCAAGTACCCGCAAAAGGCAAGGAGCCAAAACTTATTGAGGAGACATCAAAATTGCCTATCACAAAACGACCTGGTTTTGCAAGTGTGGTCACCTGGGAGTTTGGCCCCGCTCTCGGCGGCCATCTAGGAAAACTTACCAAACCTATACATTTCTGAAAACTAGACACCCAGGGGAGTCCATGGAGGTATAGCTTGCATGGACCCTCTAACGTTTTCCTACCCACAATCCCCTGCAAACCTCAAATTTAGTTGTAGAAATCACTTTTTTCTCAAATTTATGTGTGGGCAAGTTGTGGGATCACCGGGCTGCCACAAATTTCCTACCACCCAACTTTCTCCCACATCTCCTGGTCAAAAAGGTACCTCACTTGTGTGGGTGGCCCAAGTACATGCCACAGGCAAGGGCCCAAAATGTATTGAGGAAACATCAAAATGACCTATCACAAAACAACCTGGTTTTGCAAGAGGGGTACCCTGTGTCTTTGGCCACAGGCTCGGTGGACATCTAGGGAAACCTACCAAACCCACACATTTTTTAAAACTAGACACCTGGGGAGTCCAGAGAGGTATGGCTTGCATGGACTCCCCAACGTTCTCCTACCCAGATTCCCTGCAAACCTCAAGTTTAGCTGAAAAAATCACATTTTCTCGAATATCTGTGTTGGCAAGTTGTGGGATCATCGGACTGACACAAATTTCCTACCACCCAACATTCCCCTGTGGATCCTCTAACATTTTCTTACCCAGGAAAAAACAAATGTTCCACATATTTTTTGTGGAATCACTGTGCCGGCACACATCTCCTACCCCACAGCATTCCCTTAAGTCTCCTGAGTAAACTGATACCTCATTTGTGTGGATGGGGCAAGGGTCTGTGACTGGGAAGAGCCAAAAACGTTGGGATTAAGGGTATAGCACTGCGAATTCTAAGCACTACATTTAAAAACTAAAATGTTTTGAGCCAATTCTGCATTGTACACCCATACAAGTGAGGTATCACTTCCATTCATTAGACTGGATGTTGTGTTCCACACTTTTTAGAAAAGTGTCAGTATATGTCACACAAACTAAGTTTTGAGGATCCACAATATCATGTGCGGGCCCTTCTTCGGGTAAATCTTGAGTTTCCTGGCTTGTTAAAGCATCTGCTATTTTGTTCTCACTTCCTTGCATCCATCTCAACTGTCGAGGTATTAAATGCCTTGCCGCCATCATGAATTGAAGGTTATGGTGGTCGGTAAATACTTTTTTTTTTTTTTTTTTTTTGTGTAAGACATTTATTGCACATTGTCATAGAGGTGGTACATACAATTCGCCTACAACCCATTAAGGCCGGCTGTGCACATTTCTAGAGAATTGAGTCAGAGGGATTTCCATACACAGCCCATCAGCCGACAACCAGAGGCCCGGCGGCGCGTTTTCAGTGACAGTGTAGGCTTATTATACAACAATGCAACAGTATGGTATACATGTTCGTTCGGTCTCACTTTTTTCAGTATTTTTTTTTTTGGCCAGAATCCCCAAAACCCAGGGGAAAGGCATAACATCAGAACAAGAACCCCCCATTAAAACTCAAAGCACTGTGTCACAGCATTCTCCCTCCTTCATTGCCCCTCCATGTATCTCACAAAGTAGCAGATGACCCGCAGTCAGTGTGCGCTCAGCATGTTTCATCGTCAGAGGCCACTGACAGCAGATATTGTCGGAAAGGTTCCCAGTAGTCTCTGGGGCGGGATCCCATAGGCAGGTCCTCCTCATACGTGAGTAATGTATCCTTGCAGTAGGTCAAGTCCTCTAGCCAGTTTTTTACCCTCGGTTTCCGCTTGCTGTTCCAGTGTACGGATATTCTCCTTTTCGCCACCAGTAGTGCAATCAGTGGTCGGTAAATACTGTGATGACATGCTTGGCTCCCTTTAGAAAGTGTCTCAATCCAGGAAGGCATCTCTGAAATGCCCCTTCTTCCCACAGTAAATACACAGACCTTTCTTTCTTTGGTAATCTCTTTCCTCAAGGGTTAGTGAGGAGCGCACGGTTCCTATCGCCTTGGGATGATGTTTTTTAACGTGACTGTTTTTAAAGATCCATGGACGATCGAATCGGGGACTGGATCATTGCTTCTTCTTGTTTTCTCCCTTTCTTTTGCTGATGGGGTGATCCAGCCTTAATACAAGGCTTATTAAATCCTCACAAGAAGTTGGTTGGGGATCGATTTGTGCCAGTAAATCCTTCATTTCCTCTTTAATCCTTGATGAAAAATAGCAGCTTGTTTAGCCTCTGTCCATTCTTTTTCGGTAACCAATCTACAAAAGTCATTCAAATAAGATATCAAATCACTGTTTCCTTGCCTCAACTCTAGTGAGTCTCGATCCCCAGACGTCGCCTTCTTCACGGAAATCTGGATGAACGCCTCCTCAGCGCCCGACATCACCATCCCAGACGGCTACAAGATCATCCGAAGGGACCGCATCAACCACACCGGAGGAGGCATCGCCATCGTCCACAGGAACACCATCCGCATCACGACCAACACCGACGACACCCTTGCAACCGCCGAGCACCTGCACTTTCAGGTCCACATCAACCCCAAGACCACCCTCAGAGGCACCCTCATCTACAGACCCCCGGGACAACGCACACAATTCAGCGAAGACATCGCCGACTTCATCAGCCCGCACGCCCTCTGCTCCGCTGACTACATCCTCCTAGGGGACTTCAACTTGGAGAACAACAACGACCGCAACACCACCACCCTGCTGGACAACCTCGCAAACCTGGGACTTAAGCAGCTGGTGACCACCCCCACCCACTACGCCGGACACACACTCGACCCCGTTTTCTCATCCAGCAAGGACATCGCCTTCAGCCACGCCACCGGACTCCACTGGATGGACCACAGCTGCGTCCACTTCAGCTTCGGAAGGACCACGATCCACCAGCAACAGGTTGCACGCAGGAGCTGGAACAAGATCACAGCCGACCAGCTCGCGACCTCCCTGAGCATGAACCCTCCCACCAGCACAACGAACCCTAGCCAGGTGGCCACCAACCTCACGAAGTGGATCGGCGACTGCGCAGACGAGCTCGCCCCCCTGAGGACCCCGTCTAGCAGACCCGGTAGCAAGAAAGTCCCATGGTTCACCGACGAACTCAAGAGCTCCAAGAAGAACTGCCGAGCCCTCGAGAGAACCTGGCGCAGAGACCCAACACCGGACAACATGACCGCCCTCAAGCTCGCCACCCGAAAACACCACCAACTCATCCACGCCACCAAGAAAACTGCATTCAAGGAACGAATGGACAACAACGCACACAACAGTAAGGAACTCTTCAACATCGTCAAAGAGCTCTCCAACCCCAACGCCGGAAACAACAACATCACCCCTTCGCAAGACCTCTGCAACTCCCTCGCCTCCTACTTCCACAACAAGATCGCGGACATACACAACAGCTTCAGCACTCAACCGACGAACGCCACGACCGAACCACCGCCCCCCACCACCACCCTCCGCGCCTGGACTCCGATCAGCACCGAAGACACCGTCCGCACGATGAACTCCATCCACTCCGGATCTCCGACGACCCCTGCCCTCACCACGTCTTCAACAAGGCCGACGCTGTCATCGCACCCCACCTGCGGGACATCATCAACACCTCCTTTGACACCGCTACCTTCCCGGAGAGCTGGAAGCACGCCGAACTCAGCGCCCTACTCAATAAGCCATCGGCCGACCCCACCGACCTCAAGAACTCCCGCCCCATCTCGCTGCTCCCGTTTCCTGCAAAAGTCATCGAGAAGACCGTCAACAAGGAGCTGGCCGCCTTCCTCGAGACGAACGGATCCCTCGACCCCTCGCAGTCTGACTTCCGGGCCAACCACAGCACCGAGACCGCCCTGATCACAGCCACTCATGACATCCGAGCGCTGCTCGACAACGGAGAAACAGCGGCCCTAATCCTCCTCGACCTCTCCACGGCCTTCGACACTGTCTGCCACCGTACCCTAGTACAACGCCTCAGCAACGTTGGAGTCCAGGAGAAGGCACTGGAGTGGATCATCTCCTTCCTCGCCGGAAGGACACAGAGAGTCCGCTTCCCTCCGTTCAGATCTGAAGCCACCGAAGTCATCTGCGGCGTTCCTCAAGGCTCCTCGCTCAGTCCAACCCTCTTCAACGTCTACATGAGCCCCCTCGCAGACATCGCACGCCAGCACAACCTCAACATAATCTCCTACGAGGACGACACCCAGCTGATCCTCTCCCTCACCAACGACCCCGCCACCGCCAGAGCCAACCTTCACGAAGGGATGAAAGAGGTAGCCGAATGGATGAAGAACAGCCGCCTGAAACTGAACTCGGACAAGACGGAAGTCCTCATCCTGGGATCCTCACCCACCGCTTGGGACGACTCCTGGTGGCCCCCCGCCCTAGGCAGCGCACCCAAACCAACAGATCACGCATGCAACCTGGGCTTCATCCTGGACTCCTCCCTCTCCATGACCAGACAAGTCCTCGTCGTGCTTCAACATCCTGCGCATGCTACATAAGATCTTCCGGTGGATCCCCACCGAGACCAGGAAGACGGTCACCCAGGCCCTCGTCACCAGCCGTCTGGACTACGGCAACTCCCTCTACGCTGGAACCACCGCCAAACTCCAGAAGAGACTCCAGCGGATCCAGAACGCCTCAGCACGACTCATCCTGGACATCCCCCATCGCAGCCACATCTCCGGACACCTGAGAGACCTGCACTGGCTCCCGGTCAACAAGAGAATCACCTTCCGTCTCCTCACCCACGCACACAAAGCCCTACACAACCAAGGCCCAGGATACCTCAACAGCTGCCTCAACTTCTACGCTCCCAAACGCCAGCTTCGATCGACCAGCCACGCCCTCGCCGCCGTCCCCCGCATCCGAAGAGCCACCACAGGGGGACGGTCCTTCTCCTACCTCGCCGCCAAGACATGGAACTCCCTCCCCACCCACCTCCGCCTGACCCAGGACCACCTCGCCTTCAGGAAGCAACTCAAGACCTGGCTGTTCGAGCAGTAGCGGACCCCCCTCCCCCAGCGCCTTGAGACCCTCTGGGTGAGTAGTGCGCTATATAAATGCGATGATTGATTGATTGATTGATCCACTGAAAGTGTGGCTGATCTTTGATTGAAAGTTTTCTTGAATTCTCTAATGAAAGAATTACAGTCGTATAATAATGGGTTGTCCCTTTTTCTAGTGGTACTACCCACTGGGCCGCATCTCCCGCCAGATATGACTTTAAAAATGACACTTGTGCATGGTTGGTGCTGAATGCCTTAACCCTACATGAGATGTGTAGCAGCACTTGTATGAAGAATACCTGCACCTTACTACTTTCCCCATGGAATCTCTATGGGGTAGCTAATTGGATAGGGGTAGGTATTTCTACCACAACAGGAGCGGCTTGATGTGTTTGGGCTAGTCCTGCATAAAATGGATTTCACTGTAATCTTAAGCTTAAAATTTTCCATAAATTAACAATGAGCGGAACATTGAATTCACCACATTTTTTGTAATACTTCACTCTTCATAGTATAGGATCTCATGGATTAAAGTCGTCAAGGGTGAATTAGTTTTAGAATCCTATTCGATAAGGAGATAAAGAAGAAGAAAAAAGTGTTTAGGGGAAAGTGTCAGTTAAAGGGAAAGCCAATACAGAAAAAAGCCAAATGTCCTCAATGTGTCTTGCCTACCTTTAAAACTGTTTGGCCATGGTGCATAGATACCACTTAATCAAGCAATGAAGTACACTGAGCATAGTGAATTATAGTAGTGAAATATGAAGGTGAGGGTTTTTGTGTGCCTGCCTTCTTTTCTAAAGTGCTTCCTGGAGGTTCAAAGAAACAGATCTCTGGTTTATTTCAAGTGTAAAGGGATCAGGGTATTAGTAAATAAATGCATATTGTATATGAAGAATGCGTTCAAGAAACAGTTTTCAAGGTTTGGAAATTAAAGAAGGCTTTTTAACCACCTGATTGATATGATAAATATTAATATATCGATCTATTGATAGCACCCTAGGCCCAGATTCTTCTTTTGAAAGCCATAATTAAGCTTCATTCATACTTTGAATGTTGCTTGCATGTATTTTGAAATATCCAACATTACTCACACCTTTTATTGCTTCCTAAATCGATTTCATCTGGCCGCTGATGTTTTAAATGCGGCTCCAAGCAAGATAAGTCAACTTCCTACTTAGCTCATGAAAAGTCTTATATTTTAGAGTTTAAGATTAGTATTTTATTATTAATTTACCTTAATATCGTATACTGAGTAACCCTCTTTTATCCCTACAGGAGTAAATATTTATATATACAATGTAAGGATATATATATGCAATGTTATGTTATAAGGTACAATGTTATAAGGTACAGTAACACCTTTTCACTCCTTGTTTTCGGTTTCGCAACCTCCAATTTACAGAGGTTGGCTTCCGTTTTTTCCTTCCCTTCGTTTGTCTTTATATTTCATGAATGATACTAAGTCTTTGAAACTAGCGCGTGAAATGTTTAAAAGCACACATTGACTCGCGTCGCAAGTGTAGTTACCTTCCCCACTGCTTTGGAGTTCATTTATATTTTCGGAAACTTTGCCATGCTTGAGGCTTCATGTTTCTTACTGCGCTTCATTTCTTTGATTATAAATTGGGAAATTATAATATTTAGTTACCTCTATTAACATAATCCGATTATCTGTGTAACCCCCCCCCCCCCAATAATCAGAAAGTTTATTATATTATAAAAATTAAAAAAAGGAAATCAGACAGTTATAATTATATAGTTTATTATATTATAAAAAAAAATAAAAAATTAGAGGATCAGACATTTATATATATTTATTTGACTAACATGTCTGACTCAGATTCGGATTCAATTCATGGTAATACTGTTGAATCTGATTTTACTAATGATGCCATCAAAAAACTTATCCATAAGGAAATGAGATCATGTATGTTTTCTACTCTCTCTCAAGTTATGTCATCTAAGAGATCCTTGATCCATGAAAACGATTATTTATCAGATCTGGACATAACAGAGGTTAATGATCTCACTGAACAAAGGGGTAAGAGGCATAAAAAAAGTTAAAATATGGATTATACCCCAGAGAGCACGGTAGGTCCTAGCACCTCAGGTTTTACAGGAGGTCCTCGCACCTCATTTGCCTCAGGTGTCCCTTGCGGCACAAATTTGAAAGGTGTCCTTAGCGGCACAAATTTAATGGGTGTCCCTCGCGGCACACTTCATCAAAGTGCTCTAGACAATGATCCTATTGATATTGATGATGGCTCAGAATTTCCTGACGAATATATTCTTGATCTCGATGAGGATAATCAAGTTATTGATTTCTTTCTCTTAAATGATAATAGCGGTCCTTCATCTTCTAAGGATAGTATTTTGGACCCTTTGGGGGAGGAGATGTTATCCCCTTTTAACATTAAACACCCTAGAAGCTCAGAGTGGACCCCACACGAGCACGTATCTAAATTCATAACTAAATGGATTAGAAATCCTTTAGAAAGAGAGACTACTAATCTCTTAAGAGCAGAGTGTACCAGACCTTCAATCGAAGGTAAAATTTGTCAAACTCCTAACCTTGACCCAGAATTAATTACCTACCTATTTAAATTAGGGAGAGACCCGCGTAAAGGCCTGGAAAGATAGCTTAAGATCTGTCAAGATAAAGTTCTCGACATTCTAGGACCCCTAACAAAAATAATTGACGCAGCAGAAGAGAGTTACCTTAATGGCTGCCCTCTTGATAAACACTCCATTCGGTGGTGAAGCCAAAGGGCACTAGTCCTCTTAGGTAACGCGAATGTGGGACTTAATTGTGAAAGAAGAAAAGTGGTCCTCACTAAAATTAGCCCTAAACTAATCGATATGGCTGAAAAAGAAACCTCAATTAATCCAAAAGGTTTATTTTTTGGAGAAGATTTAATAAAAAGTTTGGGGAAATATGTATCGACCTTTACCGCTTTCGATAAAGCGCACCAGAACATGAAAAAAGTTTTTAACAGCAACCTTTTGGAAGGGCCGGTAGAAGGGGGCTATCTTCCGTCCGGTTCAACCGACGCCCCTTTCCAAGAAACAGAGGGAATTTTGGTAGAGGATACCCTCCATCCAACCAACCACAGTTCTATCCACCCAGAGGAAGAAGTTTTCGCTCGAGAGGATTCCGAGCTAGAGGAGCACCTGCCGAATCCACCCCTCAGAGTGAGTACAGCTGCCCCTTCCCTTTCTTCGAATCCAAAAGTGGATGGGAGACTGAAATTCTTTTACCACAATTGGAAAATTATTACACTAGACCCCTGGGTTCTAAACACTGTTCTCGGTTTTTCAATAGATTTTATCCAGACTCCAATCCAGAACTCTCTCCCATGACCGATTCCCCTTACACTAGATCAAGAAAAAATCATAGAGGAAGACATTTCCTCAATGCTAAAAAAAGGAGCAATTTTAGAAGTTCCCATGGAATTTATGAGATTCATAAGTACTCCCTTCCTTGTGGAAAAGAAAGACAAGGGTTGGAGACCGGTTATAAATCTCAGAGAACTTTCCTCAATGCTAAAAAAATGAGCAATTTTAGAAGTTCCCATGGAATTTATGAGATTCATAAGTACTCTCTTCCTTGTGGAAAAGAAAGACAAGGGTTGGAGACCGGTTATAAATCTCAGAGAACTCAACAAATTCCTTGTCTACCGACATTTCAAGATGGAGGGCATCCATCTTCTCAGAGACCTCTTACTAGATGGAGACTGGCTGGTCAAATTAGATCTGAAGGACGCCTACTTTACCATTCCCATGGCAAAGGAACACCAACCCTTTCTTCAGTTCATTTGGAAAAACCATCTCTTTCAATTTCAGGCTCTCCCCTTCGGTCTCTCCTCTGCCCCATGGTGTTTCACCAAGGTACTGAGAGCAGTTGCCTCATGTCTAAGAGAAAAAGGTATTCGTCTCATCATCTACTTAGACGACATCCTGATTCTTTCTCAAGATTATGCTCAAATCATCAAAGATCTCAAGACAGTTATAGACCTCTTAGAAAGTCTGGGTTTTATCATAAACAGGGAAAAATCCATTCTAATTCCCTCAAAGAAGATGGAATTCCTGGGTTTCACAGTAGACACAACAGAATGGCCATCGTCCTCCTTGGTAATGCCAACTCGAGCTTAAATATTGAACGAAGAAGGTCCATTTTGAACAAGATTGACCCTAAATTAGGTGATATGGCTGAAAAAGAGCCCTCCCAAAACCCCAGGGGCCTCCTCTTCGGAGAGGACATTATCAAAGAAATTGGCAAATACGTTTCCACCTTCACCGCCCTCGACAGAGCCCAAAGTAACCTGAGGCGGGTGTTCAACAACAACCTTTTTGGCCAGGCCGGTAGAAGGGGTCGCTCTTCCGGCCGAGGCAACCAACGACCCTATTCATCCTTCAGAGGAACAGGCAGGGGCTTCTACCCCCCTAGATAACCCTTCTTTCCCCAGAGAGGAAGAGGCCCGAGAAACCGCGGCTCAAGAGGTCGAGGTACTCCCAACACCTCCAACTCTACAAGTAAGTACTACTCCTTCTTCTACCCCTCCCATAGTAGGGGGCAGGCTAAAACAGTTTTATCATGTTTGGGATTCAATTACCCAAGACCCATGGGTTTTAGAGACCGTCATGGGTTTCAAGATAGATTTCTTACAGATTCCCGTCCAGTCACACTTACCCCGCCCCTTTGTCCTCTCAGAAGATCAAGAAAAGATCGTGGAGGAAGAAATCGCTTCCATGCTCAAAAAGGACGCAATAGTGGAGGTTCCCTGGTCCGATGCCAGATTCATAAGCACACTGTTTCTTGTTCAGAAAAAGGACAAGGGCTGGAGACCCGTAATAAACCTTCGAGAAGTCAACAAATTCCTAGTTTATCGCCATTTCAAAATGGAGGGTATCCACCTCCTGAGGGATCTCCTTCTGGAAGGGGACTGGATGGCCAAGTTAGACCTGAAGGACGCTTACTTCACGATTCCCATGTACAAGGAACATCAACCCTTCCTTCAATTTGCTTGGAAGGAACATCTCTACCAGTTCCAAGCTCTTCCCTTCGGCCTCTCTTCTGCCCCTTGGTGCTTTACCAAGATCATGAAGTGTGTCGTTACAATTCTAAGAGAGAGAGGTATCCGCCTCATCATTTACTTGGACGATATTCTTATCATGTCCCAATCCCATTCAGACCTCCTAAGAGATCTAGAAACCTCCATGAACCTGTTAGAGAGCCTAGGGTTCATCATCAACAGAGACAAATCCATCCTCTCTCCCTGCAGAACTATAGAATTCCTCGGCTTCACTCTAGACACCACAAAATGTCTCCTCCTTCTTCCGGCCAAGAAGATTGCCAAGATCCGGAAGGAAATCAGGTCCGTTCTGAAACAAGAGTCTTTAACTCTCCGCGAACTAGCCAGACTTCTTGGGCTCCTTTCTTCTTCCATCCAGGCTATTTTTCCCGGCCCTCTGAACTACCGTGCACTTCAGAGAATAAAGAGGAATGCTCTCAATTCAGGTCTGTGGTATGGGGACCTTGTCTCTCTGGATCCGGATGCGAGAACAGAGCTCTTTTGGTGGCTGGAGAACTTAGACGCCTGGAACGGCAAAGCTATCTTCGGCTCATCCCCGGATTTTGTCCTAGAATCAGACGCCAGTCTTCATGGCTGGGGTGCTCGTTTGGGGGACCAGGACACCGGTGGGGTTTGGACCCTATCGGAATCCTCCCAACACATAAATTTTCTGGAATTAACGGCTGGCTTATACGCTCTTATGAGCTTCAAACACTCCATCCAAGGGAGGTCCGTTGTTCTGAAGATGGACAACGTTTCCGCTGTGGCCTATATCAATCGCCTTGGAGGGACGAGATCTGCGGATCTCTCCAATCTTGCAAGGAGACTTTGGATGTTCTGTCTGGAACACAAAATCTCCCTCAGGGCGGAATATCTTCCCGGGAAATCGAACATTTCAGCAGACTGGAATTCGAGATTCCTTATAGACTTCTCGGACTGGAAACTCGATGTGAACGTCTTCAATTCCCTCTCCCACTTTTGGGGTCCCATGGACGTGGATCTATTCGCCAGCAGGCTTACCTTCCAACTTCCCAACTACTTCAGTTGGATGCCAGACCCGGGCGCTCTTGCTGTGAACGCGTTTCTCCAACCCTGGTCCCACTTCCTGGGTTATGCCTTTCCTCCTTTCGCCATGATTCAGAGAGTCCTTCAGAAAGTCAGATCGGATCAATGCTCCCTGATCCTGATAACTCCCTTTTGGCCGTCCCAAGCCTGGTTCCCGACAGCCCTGGAACTAGCATGCGACATCCCCTTTCTGATCCAAGCCTCTCCAGGCCTGGTCTCAAACGTAGACGGGGAAGATCACCGTCTTATTCTCGAGGGGAATTTGAACCTTCTTGCCTGGAAAGTGTCAGGCAATCTAACGAGCTGTCTGGACTTTCGTCGACAGCTCTCTCTCTTCTCGGAGAATCTTGGGCACCTGGGACACACCTTAGATACAACAGCATTTGGAAGAAATGGTTTCATTGGTGCCTGGAAAGGAGTCTGGATCCCGTGGAGACTCCTGTCGTGAATATCGTTAATTTTCTGGTCGAACAATTTGACAGAGGCCTTTCCTATCGCTCTATTAACTGCTTCAGATCCGCAATCTCCGCTGGTCACGCTCCTATCAACGGTAAATCGATAGGTAAAAATCCTATCATTTGTAGGGTCCTCAAGAGTATAAGACTAAGGAGACCCCCTAGACCTAAATACCAGACCCTTTGGGATGTCAAGTGCATTTTGGACCTTTTTTGTTCCTGGCCAGATAATTCTTCCCTTAATAGGAAGCTTCTCTCCTTTAAGCTTGCTACACTCTTGTGCTTAATTTCCTGTAGGAGGGTTTCTGACATCAGAAGCTTAGACATTTCAAATAGATGTTATGATATGTTTGGTGTCAAGTTCGAATTACTTAGAAGAACCAAAACGATGTCAGATTTTATCTTCTATCCTCGTTTTGACACCTTTCCTAAACTTTGTGTGGTTGCTTGCATGAAAGAATATGACGCTAGGATGTCTCTCCTGCGCCCCAATGGCGCAAATCAACTCTTAGTTTCCTTTGTGAAACCTTTCAAACCTGTTTCTTCCACCTCCATTGCTAGATGGGTTAAGTCTACCATGAAGCTCGCTGGTGTCGACCTCTCTAAGTTTCAAGCACATTCTGTCAGAGGAGCTATGGCCAGTAAGTCCTTCTGGTCAGGTGGTAAGTTGGATGATATTCTAAAAGCTGCTGACTGGTCAAATGCTAATACCTTTGCTCGTCATTACTGTAAGCCTATCGAGCATATGTCTGAGGTGGTCCTTCGGGGCTACGAACATGCATAATGTAGTCTCCGGTCTTGTAATGAAATTGCGATTCTCCTATTAACATGACCAGAGAATCTGGATTTCATTAAAGACACGGAGGCTGACATTATCCCTCCCTCCTCCCTTTCACAACTTGTGGGGTGTCAACTTATTACATCTACATCTTTGATATATTGTATTTGTGCATGATTTTATGAATTGCTTCAATTGGTTTTAATCTTTGCTATGACCATGTGATGAATTTGCTCTTCAGGCTCTTGGTTCTTACTCATTTCTTTCTTTCAGGCAACTCCGTTTAACCGTCTGGCCTTTTACTTGCCGAAGTTTCTTCCTTGATGTTTCATCTCATGAAGTTGTTTCCCGTTACCGGATCTCTCAGTTCCTTTTGAAGTTCTTCCTGCTGCGATTCTTTTAAAAGAGGCAGATCATCTCCTAGATACATCCTTTGTTATGACTCTAGAACTTTATCCTTTGTGATTTAGTGCGGCTGTGTGAGTTGCTATTAAAGGATAATGCATAATGTCAGCCTCCGTGTCTTTAATGAAATCCAGATTCTCTGGTCATGTTAATAGGAGAATCGCAATTTCACTGTAATCCCTCTACTCTGGCCTGTAATGCAGCTGTTTCTGCCCTTGATGATGTTAGCTCTGTTTATACCAAGGCCAAAGTGGCCAGGACATCATCTAAGGTAGCCATACTGCAACTTACGACCGGGAGAATTATAATTCTTGGGCCGTTTGTTCTGACAGGGCCTTGAATCATCGGGCTTGTATGTTGCTATGTATGGTCCACCTCCTGATAGCCCCAAGGTTTGATCTGAGTACACAGAATTAATGGAGTGATCAAGTGGGGGAAGGGAAGGAAGGTAACAGCAGGGAAGGATATCTGAAATAAAAAAGCAAGAATTATGACACAGTTCAGGAGGGTATTCACTGACTATCAAACCTCGATTAATTGAATGCTAGATATACCCGAAATAAACAAAAGGGGTTGCTTTATTCCTATATGGGAAATATTGAAGCATGATATCCACCTTGCAATCTAATAAGAAAATATATAGTAGAACACAATTTCTATTGACTGCTCTAATACATGATTCTCATCACTGTAACAAGATGGAACGTTCTAAGAAACACAACTACCGACATTATACATATGTGAAGAGCAACAGGGGCTCTGTAACTACCCCAAGCTGTGAGAAACATAAACACAGACAGCCTCAGTAAATCAACACTGGTCAACAACAAAAGGTCATAGTTGATTCACCCATAAAAACTTAATGAACATCTTTAGTGAGTAATATCCTTTGTCTCCTGGGTATAACTACCAAGAATCAACTGCCCCAATTTAATTCAAATGGATTGTGTTACAACAGTTGTAACTTTATGGAATCCCTATGTGTCCATAATAAACTGAAGAAAAGGTCCCCTAAGACCGGTATTACCAACTGTGAAACACAGCCTATTAACATACAGCGTGAGCGATGAACCATAGGTTCTAACAATAGTATCACTATAAGCAATGCTTCCCCCAATAACTCCCTGGAGAAATATTAAGTACTAGTAATGCCAGTATTATTGTATCTGCCAGTTGACAAGAAACATTCTGTTTCTTCTCCTTGCATGAGTCGGAGCCCCGACTCGCCAACATGGGAGAACAGCGGGAAGTCCTTCACCAGCGCGAGATGCAGCCACGCAATTAGTGCAGTCTGCTTTATTTACTAAGAAAAGAGCCACTGCTCTGAGCTCCGCTCGTTCTCCCTGCACGTGTCAAAGCTTTGACTCTCCAACATGGGAGAACAGCTGGAAATCCACAAGTGCGTAAGAGAATACCAAGGGTAATATGGTGCTAGGAGCACCCTTACTGGACCTCCCTCCGTTGGTGATGAAGTTCCACAATCAGAATAAATGGCCCGGATTCAGACCCCGAAAGCACCTTTGTTCTCCTGCTTCTTCTGACGGGACCATGGAAGAATACGGCAGAATTCCCCTGGAATCATGGAAGTTGTAGTTCACGAAGGAGTATGGAAATACATTGCTGAATGTAGATTCTGATGCCCAGATGCATCAAGCATTTTTGGAGTCGCAAACGGTGCGACTCCAAAAATGCTTTTTGATATGCATCATTAGTTTTTGTTCAAATTCGCTAATTTTGCAAATTTCTTAAATGCGATTGCATTTAAGGAATCGCATTTGTGCGATTCCTCAAATGGAATGCATCATTGTTAAAAAATTAGCGAATTTTAAATTTGCAAGTGCAAATTACCACGAGTTTGAACCTCGTGGTAATTTGCAAAATTGTTTAAAAAAGCACAAAAATGCATTTTTTAAACTGTTAAGTTACAGACACACATGTCCTAAGGACATGTGTGTATGTAACTTACATGTAAAAGTGCATTTCATGGGTGCAGGGGGGGGTCCTTTGGACCCCCCTCTCCACCCTTGAAATGCTTTGTTGAATTCCGATTTTCAAATTGCGAATTCGCAATTCCCATTCAATCAATTTCAATTTGTAATCTTTATTCGGTTCTTAAAAAGACACCATAAAAGCACAAATACAAAATACACACAAAAATGTTTAAAACAAGAGTAATATTTCCATTAAAAAGGTTATAAATGTTAAAATTATCTGGCACCATAATTCATTAAGCTAGGGGAGGAAGAGTTTAATTGTTCAAGGGACCGGTAGTATTGGGGTCCGGATTCTCTAGTGTTCCTCAGCCGTATTGCCATCCGGATAAAGTTTATGATACAAAGAAGGGTATAAGCATCCTCAGCTTCCTGTAAAAACCTCAGGGCCAATTTTGCGTGTTTAAACTTTAAGTCTTTCAGGATTCCCACCAGGAACTTGCGTCTTGGGACAGTATAAAATGGGCACAGTAAAACAAAGTGAAGGGTATCCTGCGGAGACCTGTGGTCGCAGCCGCAGGTACCCTTCTCCTCTACTGTGTGAGTGAACCCAGCCGGGACCGCAAAAAGATGGTGTAGCATGTTTAGTCTGAAACGGGCCATGACGTAGCGATCCTGGGCGTTATACATGACCCTCAAATAAGGTTCCATTCCATGCTTCGCTGTGAGTTCACTATAAGAAAGACTAGTGGGTTTATGGCTTTCTTTCTCTGCCCTTAGTAACTGAAGCTGTACCGGGAAAAGTTTTTTTACCAGGCCTTTGCTCTCAGGTGTTAGAGAGTCTGGGGATGTAAAAAAGTTTATACAATCAATCTCTGCTAGTGATTTCTTGACGTATTTCAGCCAGGGGATAGCTTGACCTTTATCTCGTTTGAGGCAGTCCGATATAATTTGTCTTGTTAGGGCCGCCTCTGGGTTGGTCCATGCTTTGACCCATGCCAGGAGGGGTTTAATTTTGATCCTGTCTTCTATGAAGGGTTCTCCCACTTCTTCATGGATGATGTGGGCCGGTACGCTCTGAGGCACTTTCAGAATTCTTCTCAAGGATTTATTTTCTTCTGTCTGGATCTGCTGTGCTTTGTTATCCAGGAAGCCCCACACTTCTGCCCCATAGGATACCTTCGCACAGCAAATTGACCTGTACAGGTTCAGTATTTGTTCTGGGGACCATCTTCCTAGTCTTTGACCGTACCCCATGATGGCTCCTACTGAGGCTGCCAGTTTCATAGAGTGCTTTTCTACCAGGGGTTTGAAGTTAAGATGGTTATCGAACAATACCCCCAGGTATGAAAAGGTCTTGACCTGGTCTATCCTATGTGACCCAATGTGGTAGGTGAAGTTCCCTTTTATCAGTTGTCCTGATGACATGATATAGGATTTTTCCAGATTTGTCGCCAGGTCCAGCTTGTCCATAAACATGACGAACCCGTCAATCAGTTTTTGTAATCCTAGAGGGGTTCTGGCAAGCAAAACCGCGTCATCGGCGTAGAGTAGTACAGGCACTGCACGATGACCGATTTGGGGTGAATCCACCTTAAGTTTGAGGAGATCTTTTTCCAGCGAATTAATATAAATGGAAAAAAGGAAGGGCGCGAGGATACATCCCTCCCTTACTCCACTGGTGCAGGTGAAGGGATCGGTCTTTTTTCCCTCTTGATTGTACCTCACACTTGCGGTAGTGTTCCGGTGGAGATTTTGCAGGGTGTCAACTAACGGTTTATCCACTCCTAGTTCTAGCAGCATGGACCAGAGCTTTTTTCTATTTACGCGGTCAAAAGCCGCTGATAGGTCCATAAACCCCATGTGAATGGACCCTTTCCCGGCGATGGTGTATTTAGCTATCAGGAGGTATAAGTTTAGACATTGATCGGTGGTAGATCTACCCTTCCTGAAGCCATATTGGATTTCCGAGAGGACTTGGTGCTCCTCGGCCCAGTCTTGCATCCGCTGTAGAATGACTCGCCCCAATACCTTTGCTGTCACATCAATGAGAGAGATGGGTCGGTAGCATTGGGGGTCGTCACGGTTCCCTTTTTTGTAGATGGGAACTATGGTCGCCGTTGACCAGGACTGAGGAAGTCCTGCCACCACTGCCTCATTCAACACCCTGGTAAGCAACGGGGCCATAGATCGGGTCTGCTTAAGAATAAGTCCGGTGGAATTCCATCCGGGCCAGGTGCTTTATTTTTACTGAGCCCTGCTATTCCCATTTCGACTTCTTTCAGGGAGAAGTCCAGCTTGGCCGGCTGAAAGCCCCTTAGTGCGTCCCCCTGGGTTGGGTGGCTTGAATGATTGTATAGACTCTGGAAGTGGTTCTGCCATTGTTCCGGCAGAATAATATTCGTAATCTTTGGTGCCCCTTGGTCCTGAAAGCATGGGGAGTTAATAACTTTCCAAAAACTTGCAGAGTCTTTCCTTTCGGCAGCATCCCTTAGGTCCTCCCAGGCTTGATTTTGTAGGCTTTGCTTGTGTTTTTTCAGAGCTTTTTTATATTCAGCTCTGTTCTGTGCGACCATGATCTTATCCCTTGGTTTGGTGTGGAGGCTGGCCTTCAGTTTTTTGAGTGCCTTGGTGCAGTTCGAATCAAACCAGCGAGGATTTGAGGGCGTTTTATTAGTCCCAGTGGTCTTTAGAGAATTATTTACATGGGATGCAATTTCTTTGAATGCCCTGACCACCAAAACACCATCCACGCTTGGATCAAGGCATTTGTTTATTGCTTCTGAGGCCTCTGCTAATAGTTTTTTATAAAATCTGTCCCCATCGATCTTGGCCCATTTGATTCTTCTTCCTTGATCCACTGCTTTTTCTATGATGTCAGATCTCTTTGGACCCAGATTAAAATCAAAACCTTCAATTGTGATAATAACCGGATTGTGGTCACTAAAGATGCTAGCCTCTATTATGGTTTTGCTAATGTTTCTTTTTAGTATGGGAGAGACTAGAACTTAGTCAATATAAGAATGGCAACCTCTTCCTTTGTATGTAGGGGTTAATTCGCCTTTTTCACCCAGCACAACAAGATCTAGAGTTTGAATCAGGTTATGCCTTTTCGTTAGTCTCTCCAGGTCCCATCCCTCTTTTGAATGAGTGAAGTGTGGGCCTTTCATTATGGTGCATCTTGACCAGTCTTTGTTAAAGGGTTTTAGTTTATCACAGAGGTGGCAGTTAAAATCTCCCGTCAGTATTAAACTTGGGGGGTTTGGAGTCGTATTTAAAGAGTTCAAATTTCTTAGGCAGGCTTCCAGCTCATTTACGGCTGTTCCCTTTTCCATCATTCCAGGAGCATTATACCAATTGACTAAAAAAAAGGTTAGTCTTGATGAGACGAACCTTAATGCTTGGAGGTTGTGTGAGACCCATTTGATATTGGACCAAGTGCCCTTGATGTCTAGATTGACATATATAACGAGTCCTCCACTGGCTCTCCCCGAGGCTACCTTTTTAGCTGGGACAGAGAAACTTTTGTAGCCTTCCAAGCTATAGTCATTTAGTTCGGTAGCCCAGGTTTCTTGCAGGCATATGATTTGGAATTTATTTATATAGCTGAGCCATTCCTGGGATTCAAATTTGGCCGCTATTCCTGCAATGTTCCAGGATACAACTTGTAAATTTTCTTGAGTCATTTCCTTTGGAGTTCCTTTTGGGTCTCTTGAAGGGGGCACTGCCTGTTTTCCCGCTTTCGCTAAATTAACAAGGCTGGGTTGTGTACTGCAGGGAGCAGCTAATCTGCTCTGTTTGGTGGTTGACCTATGTTTTGGGGATTTTATCCGGTCGCCTTTTCCCCTACTTATATTCGGCGACTTGGTGCTGCCTCCTTTGCTGGGCACGAGTTCTGATCTGTTTCCCGCCCCCGTTCTCCTTCCTGTTGGGAATGGGCTTGCCTCCTTCCACCTAACGATCTTAGGGGATTGTTTGTCCCGTCCCTGTCAGTCGACCTCTTCGAGTGCGCTAAACCTGTTCCAGTGTGCATGCTGCATTAGGAAAGAGTCATAGTCATAGTTTGGGGTCACATAATTTGGCCTTTGCCACTGGAGTGATCCGTATTGAAGATCCATATGGGGCATTCTGAACATTGGTGGTCTATTACTCTGCCTGGGTCTTTGGGATGCGAATGGGTAAAAGTAGGATAGATGTACCGGATGAATTTGTGAGTGAGTATAGCTGGGGGGGGCATTACAGATAAAATTAACTGCTGCCATATCTCTGAAGTTTATCGTGATTATGTCCCCTGCTATGGTCTTTGTACCTTTACCGATCCACTCCCCCCTTCTTACCGAAAGAATCTCCCCATGTATATTGGGGGGCAGTGGTCTATGTATTTGTAACCACTGTGCACATTTGTTTTTTAGCTCTTCTTGTGATTCCCGTTTGCCCTCCCTTAAAGGTGGGACTCCTGTTAAAACTACTACAAATGGTAATGCTTCAGGCGGAAGGTTAATTGTCCTGAAGCGGGTTGCTGTTTTGTTTTCTTTAGTAGTTGTTGTAGAAGGAGTCGGGTTGGTCTTCGGACTCGCTTTGGGGGCTTGAGCGTTGTTTCCTTCCAATGTTTGAGAGGGTCCAGGGGGTGGTTTGTTATTTTCAGTAATTATTTGTTTATTAATTTTACCTGTGTTCGGTGTGGTAGTGACCTTTTGTGTATATTTCGTGCTTTTTTGTATGACTCTGTTGGAGTTCTTAGCTGCCGTGTCAGGTGTTGGGGCGGCCTTATCTTTGGTTAGTTTTTTGGATATGGCCTCATTCTGTTTTGTTGGGGCGCCTTCTTGTGCTAATTGGCCTTTCGAGCCGATCCCCTTGTTGTTTACGAGTGATGTTAATCTGTCGATTTTGGCTATAAGGGGTTTTATCAGCACGGTGATGGAATGTTCAAGATCCGTTTTAAGGTCAGCCACCATGTTGGTGATCCAACAGGGTATTCCTGGTGTGGGTGGATTTATAGGCGTTACCAAATTGTGATTTCTAGTTTTAATTGGTCCTTTTTTACCCCCACAGTTAGGAGCTTCCTTATGCAAGGTTTTATCTGTGATATTTGATTTCTTCTTGTAGTTGTTTATTTGTAAACCCGTTCGCTCACTACTAGTTTCGGCGGGCACCTGGGCACATGGGAGGTCGACGAAAGAAGAGGGTGTAAGGGGCAGGCTGGTGTCAAGTTCCTCTGCCGAGTCTAGGGAAACTTCAGATAAATTAATAAGGGATTCCTGGGTTTCTTGAACAATAGTCACGGGTGGTAGGGACAGCCTTCTTTCTGTATTTGCAATGGCATTGGATACCGCCCCTATAGTTTGTTTAAGCATCTTATCAATAGCGGTTAAGGTTGGTAATGGCGGGGGCAGATCCGCTTTGGATTTTGTACTTGATCTTAGGGGTGGGCATCTTGGACTTCTTGGCACTCTTCCTCATAATCTACTACTGAAGGGCACGGGGGCAGTGGATGGGTTTGACTGGAGTATGTAAGTCAAGGTTAAATACCTGATATTCAAAGTGCGTTAGATGAAGTTAGGGGGGTGGCCCAGCCCAGCCTCTTTTGGCCTCTGAGGGCCACAGAGGGCCCGCCCTTTGCCCGGGCTTCGCTCGGCGTCCCGCTCGCGTCCAGCTAGGCGGTGGGACGCTGTTCATAAAGGGGGCGTTGCAGCCAGGGGGCGTGTCTTGCTGGGGGCGCGGCCGTGCACACCTGTGCAGCGCAGGGACTCCTGGTCTAGAGAGTCCCTGCAGCGCGCGCCCTCAGTTGGATCACGGTGCTCCCTCCTCCTTCCTCAGCCTCACGAACACTCCAGCAGCCTCGGCCCCACGCCACACGCCGCGCAGCGGCACCGGCGAAGCGGGTGCTGCAAGTTGTAGAAAAGCGGCAGGGCGGTCAATCCCTCCAGGGACACAGGGAGGCTGCGAGTGAAACCGGCGTTGTTCCTTACAGATTGGGCGGCAAGACAGTACAGGTATGATTCCAAACAGGAAAGGGTCCCACGTCAAACAGGATGTCTTCCGCTTAAAAGCTTTGGTCAGCCGGGGGGCGTGTCTTGCTGGGGGCGCGGCCGTGCACACCTGTGCAGCGCAGGGACTCCTGGTCTAGAGAGTCCCTGCAGCGCGCGCTCTCAGTTGGATCACGGTGCTCCCTCCTCCTTCCTAAGCCTCACGAACACTCCAGCAGCCTCGACCCCCACCGTTAGGAGCTTCCTTATGCAAGGTTTTATCTGTGATATTTGATTACTTCTTGTAGTTGTTTATTTGTAAACCCGTTCGCTCACTACTAGTTTCGGCGGGCACCTGGGCACATGGGAGGTCGACGAAAGAAGAGGGTGTAAGGGGCAGGCTGGTGTCAAGTTCCTCTGCCGAGTCTAGGGAAACTTCAGAAAAATTAATAAGGGATTCCTGGGTTTCTTAAACAATAGTCACGGTGGTAGGGACAGCCTTCTTTCTGTATTTGCGATGGCATTGGATACCGCCCCTATAGTTTGTTTAAGCATCTTATCAATAGCGGTTAAGGTTGGTAATGGCGGGGGCAGATCCGCTTTGGATTTTGTACTTGATCTTAGGGTGGGCATCTTGGACTTCTTGGCACTCTTCCTCATAATCTACTACTGAAGGGCACGGGGGCAGTGGATGGGTTTGACTGGAGTATGTAAGTCAAGGTTAAATACCTGATATTCAAAGTGCGTTAGATGAAGTTAGGGGGGTGGCCCAGCCCAGCCTCTTTTGGCCTCTGAGGGCCACAGAGGGCCCGCCCTTTGCCCGGGCTTCGCTCGGCGTCCCGCTCGCGTCCAGCTAGGCGGTGGGACGCTGTTCATAAAGGGGGCGTTGCAGCCAGGGGGCGTGTCTTGCTGGGGGCGCGGCCGTGCACACCTGTGCAGCGCAGGGACTCCTGGTCTAGAGAGTCCCTGCAGCGCGCGCCCTCAGTTGGATCACGGTGCTCCCTTCTCCTTCCTCAGCCTCACGAACACTCCAGCAGCCTCGGCCCCACGCCACACGCCACGCAGCGGCACCCGCGAAGCGGGTGCTGCAAGTTGTAGAAAAGCGGCAGGGCGGTCAATTCCTCCAGGGACACAGGGAGGCTGCGAGTGAAACCGGCGTTGTTCCTTACAGATTGGGCGGCAACACAGTACAGGTATGATTCCAAACAGGAAAGGGTCCCACGTCAAACAGGATGTCTTCCGCTTAATAGCTTTGGTCAGCCGGGGGGCGTGTCTTGCTGGGGGCGCGGCCGTGCACACCTGTGCAGCGCAGGGACTCCTGGTCTAGAGAGTCCCTGCAGCGCGCGCTCTCAGTTGGATCACGGTGCTCCCTCCTCCTTCCTAAGCCTCACGAACACTCCAGCAGCCTCGACCCCACGCCACACGCCGCGCAGCGGCACCCGCGAAGCGGGTGCTGCTAGTTGTAGAAAAGCGGCAGGGCGGTCAATCCCTCTAGGGACACAGGGAGGCTGCGAGTGAAACCGGCGTTGTTCCTTACAGATTGGGCGGCAACACAGTACAGGTATGATTCCAAACAGGAAAGGGTCCCACGTCAAACAGGATGTCTTCCGCTTAAAAGCTTTGGTCAGCCGGGGGGCGTGTCTTGCTGGGGGCGCGGCCGTGCACACCTGTGCAGCGCAGGGACTCCTGGTCTAGAGAGTCCCTGCAGCGCGCGCCCTCAGTTGGATCACGGTGCTCCCTCCTCCTTCCTCAGCCTCACGAACACTCCAGCAGCCTCGACCCCACGCCACACGCCGCGCAGCGGCACCCGCGAAGCGGGTGCTGCAAGTTGTAGAAAAGCGGCAGGGCGGTCAATCCCTCCAGGGACACAGGGAGGCTGCGAGTGAAACCGGCGTTGTTCCTTACAGATTGGGCGGCAACACAGTACAGGTATGATTCCAAACAGGAAAGTGTCTTAGTACTCAGCATGCCGACCTTTGAAGGCTGAAAGTGTTAGTTGGCCCTTTCAGGGTTTGACCCCGTGCGCTTTCATTTGACCCGGTGCCATTCATTCCTATGGGCATTTCATGGGAATTGCGAATTCGCTATTTGAAACTCGCAATTTTATTGCGATTCGGTAAAAATTGCAATTTTTACCGAATCTCAATAAAATTGCGAAATAAATGATGCATTGCCATTTGCGATTCCTTATTTGCGATTCCTTATTTTTCGCAAATAAGGAATCTCAAATGACAACGTTGATGCATCTACCCATGACAGTGTTCTAGCGTAACCTTGCTCCCCTCAGATGCGCTGCGTCACAGAGCATAGGTTAATTGGGATTCCCTCCTAGGTGCCAGTTTGTGCCACATAGGTTCCCTGTGGGTCGACCCAGGTTTTATGGAGAATAAAAAGGGATGGGATTTTTTATGAGAATGCCCACCCCCTGGAATCAGTAGTGTATCCTGAATGTGCCACCATTCTATATCCACCCCTGGTCATTGCTCTGCAGATGTTGCCTAGTAATTGGGTTTCTTGCAATAATACAATATCAGGGGTATGCTTATGGATAAACTGATGGACCATACTCCTTTTGATCTTGTTGCCAAGTCCGTTAACATTCCATGATAAAACTGACAGGCAGGACGTAGTTTTATGAGGGGGGTGGTAAATCATAAGGAAACCAAGAGGGTGCGGACCGCCAATATAGATGGTGCCCCAATGTGATATCACTAACCTCGATTTCCAAATGCTTGTAGCTACTCTTTCAACTAACCCCCTATAAACAAGAACTCCCCCCACCCTGCTACCCTGGCTTTTGGTAACTAAATAGCCTACCCATCCCCAACTGGCAAGGTGCCTATCACTAACCCTGGGCGGAGTTCGCGGAGTGGGGCTTCGCGGAGCTACGCGAAGTGGGCGAGAAACTACGCCCACCTCCGCACTCCGCGTAGCCCCACTCCGCAAAACCACTGGCCGCCAGCCCCGCCACCCGCCTCCCTCCCGCCCTCCCTAAATACTTTAAAATAAAGGAACGCAATAATTTTAAAAGCACTTACCTTGCCGCCGCTGGCCGCCGCGTTCCCCGGGGCTCGTTATCTTCCGTCTTCCGTATTTTTCAATAATGCGCATGCGCGGACGGCCGCGCATGCGCATTTTCTCGTGAAAATGCGCATGCGCGGCCGCCCGCGCATGCGCATTACTGCAAAATACGGAAGACGGAAGATAACGAGCCCCGGGGAACGCTGCGGCCAGCGGCGGCAAGGTAAGTGCTTTTAAAATTATTGCGTTCCTTTATTTTAAAGTATTTAGGGAGGGCGGGAGGGAGGCGGGTGGCGGCCAGCTACGCTCCGTCTGCGGAGCGTGCGTAGTGCCGCCTGGCTCCGCCAGCTCCGCAAAATGCGGAGTGGGCGGCACTACGCACACTCCGCAGACGGAGCGTAGCTGGCCGCCCACCGTTACCTATCACCCCTAAAAGGAAAAAACATGTTAGAAATTAGCACCTGGGGGTAGAAAGGAAAGGCTGCGTCTAAGCTATTCCTCTCCGCTCTTCCCTAATGGAGGACTAGATTTCAAGAGGAGATTGTTGTCTCCCAAAATGTGGAGCTGACTTAGAATATTTGCTATTGTCGCATTGTCAGCTTTTCTGCTCCTTTGTATAGCATTCTGTGTTTCCCCTTTGGCATAAGCAGTGAGAACCCCCCTTGTGACTCGTGAAACGTGGCCGGTGAACATCATGACTGTATCACAACTTGTACAAGCAGTGTGGGTGGATGGTGACTTTCAACACATTTCAGCGATCCGGCTGGTCTTGAGTCTCATCGGAACTTCTCCTCTTATTTGCAGCATTGTCTATGTCGTCTTGTGGCAGACGATCCCGGCCTGTCCATGCTCCCTTTCTGTGTACTTCGGGCATGATATCCGGTGTTGCCTTCCATCTCCCACCGTACGCCAGCCCTCTAGCCAGTCCATTACTAGATAAGGGGAGTCAAAGAACCGTGAAGCTTTTCTGTAGTTGTTGGACCTTGATGGTGTAGTCCGGATAGAGCGCAAAAGAGGTTCCTTCAAATTTCAGATCTGGGGTACATCTTGCCGCCTGCAGGATTACATCTCTGTGGTTAAAGATGTGAGCCACAATGGTGCGGGGGGTCATACCTTGTCTAGGCAGAGTGGGTGTACCCTATCGACTGCAAAGAACTTTGAGAGGCCCTTTCAGCTCAAGCACTGCAGTAATGAAGTGTTCAACAAAGAGATTAGTGCAGTGCTTGTCCGCTTTTTTGGATATTCCTACCAGGTGCAGGTTATTGCGCCTCAATCTACCTTCCATGTCCTCCAGGCAAACCTGCATTGTGACATGGTCTTTCAGTAGAGAGGCTTCTTGTTTCTGTAGTGGTCTTGCTAATGCCAGCGACTGAATGTTGCGACTCACGGATCCTCTCTTTCTCTTTTTTAAGCTCTGCTCTGATCAATGACATTTCAGCAACTACTGAGTCTAGTTTAGGCTCCAGAGTGCATTTGATACTCTGAATGGCTGCCATAATGTCTCTAAGTTATGGAGTGGTGCGGATGTGGTGTGGCTCACTGGTTAGAGGCGGCAGACCCGGAAGCAGAGAACGGCCCGGGACCAGGGTTCAATTCCCGACGCGGCAGGGTCGTGGACCAGGGTCAACGGACTCGATAATTCTCGCCTCGGTGCCTACTCTAACCAGGGATCACACTCGGCAACTCTGGGCATTAAGCTTGCCTCATCTCTACAACGGCCCCCCACAGACGCCGGGGATGCCTGGTTTCACCTTGGAGATACCCAGAAGGGACCATCTCACAGGGAAAGCCAGGACGGGTTCCCCAGCGGTCTTCAGCGCCAGGACACCCCGAGATGGGGTAACAGTGCGCTTTACAAGTATCATCATTAGTTATGGCTCCTGTGCCTCCTCACCCAACTGGTTTGCAATCAACTTGGCCCCATTCTCAGCTTGCGTGTGCAGTGGGAGGATATAGCGCCCTAATTTTGCTCTGTTGGGGCTTTTTCCCACCTTCCTTGCCTCCCGCCATATTAACAGAACGAGGCTCAGGGGTCACTTTGACTGTTGGCTGTGTTCTAAACCACTCCGCCACCTCTCGCACCGCTGCCTGCCGCAATGGGGACCCCAGGGGCAAGGAGGATAGGTACAGGACCCCGCCTCTCCAACTGTGGGTCTCAATCGCGTGGCCTGTCAGCGCGGAGGTCTCGCAAGTTGGCCCCAGACTCTGTGCATCGTCAGGATGGTAGTTTTAGGCCACAAGTCTTCGGTGCAATTGTAATTGCGCCAACAGGTAGGTTTTAATTCCACTCCCCATCCAAGAGAGCCCAACAGCTGTTATTTGCGGGAGGGGGGAATCGCTGGTTCAGCCCCCACCGCCTCAATTGGCCTCTATGCTAGGCAGGCTGCCTCAAGACTATGGCTGTTCCCGGGACCTTTTCCACCACCCACTGTAGCCAGTCGGCCAACCTGCGGAACATGCATACATAGCCCCAGGCACGAGCAGCCTCTGAGCTTTGGTGCCCTGTTCATGCCTCAGTGTCTCAGGTATATGTCCCACCGGGGGGTGGGCTGTGGTTAAGATCACTGTTGGTCCCTGGGTTCCCACTCCTCCCTTGTCACACTTTTTTGCACAGCTTCTCAGTGGGTGCACCTAGGCCTCACCACATCACCATCTCAGCACTCCGCTCATCTGTGTCCTTGTGGCTTTCAGTTGGGGTGCCAGAGTGATGCCATGATCTTCCCTGATCTCTGAGACCGATCGCTGGTCCTTGCTCACCCTCCTCACCTATGGCACACCCTCTTTAGCCGGGACACCCCGCGGTTCGAACATTCGACTCCGGTCTCCACGCTCCTCAGGCCGCTCTCAGTATTTCAGCGGCATCAGACCTGTTGTGTGCTCAGTGCCAGAGACTGCCAATTGCGGTGCACCACCACCATCTTGATCGTAATCAAACAGGGACAGCAGGACCCATCAAGGGAGGGGAAGTCAGGAGTGCTTTCCTTCCCCTAAACTATATTGAATTTTGCCAGGATTTTGGGGCAGAGCAGCTCGATCTTTGGAGCTCTCCTAGCTGTGTCCACCATGTTTGGCCGTTAGCCATGCTTTTAATCAGAGTATAGGCCCTGGGTCTGGTTAGCAGAGCCCAAAAACCAATCAGAGCCATAAAACCAGCATATTGTAGTCAAAATGGGAGCCAAATGTTGGGAACACAGCAAACAGGCTCTTGTTTCTCGTACACCCCCCTCACACCCAACCAACAGCCCAGGATACTCAGCCCAAAACTGGGAGTGTTTCCCTAGTCTGTAATGCGAGGAAGAAATTGAAGAAACCAAGCTGTACAATTGTAAGGCCTAATATGCCTTACAGACTCCTGCCAAGGTCATTTTCTCTGGGATGCTGACCCAGCTCTACAGTAACAGGACCCATTTTAAGCTGAAACTTCATCTCAACTGTTTGATTTTCTTCCTCTCTTTTAGTTTGCACAGTGAGGTCCCCACCCCCTCTATCGCTAACTTTGTTAGGGCAACAACTAGCTTACCCACAGAAGTTGCCTAACACTTGAGCAACCCCATCATGACCAACAGGGCCAGTGGTCCTTCCTTACTTTTGGCCATGGGATCTGCCTCCCATGCAAAGGACAGTGTTGCCATGAAGGCCGTAACCCAGCAGAGACTATTGACAGCTGTCAGAATCCAGAACCTCACCCTAAGCTCTCTACAGACAGGTGGCTAAGCTGCCTAAATGCTCAAGACTTCCTTTCGGTCATGTGAAGCCTCACAAGTACCAACTTTGGGATTCTTCCTTACAAGGACAGAAGACCCATGGCTCACTGGAACACACTTTAAGAGTGGCTTACCTTTCCCCTTCTTTTTCTCTTTCTTTTGAGACCTCTGTCTCATAACTGTAGGGACTGGTTCCCCAGGAACTTTGGGTTGGGAGGTGCTCTGGGCGACCGCCCCACTTTGGATCAGACTAACATCTGAGTGGTCATTGCCCAGGAGGCAATCTAATGGGAGGTCTGAACTGACTAACACCTTATACCAGCTAAGGATACCCTCTTACTCTTCGGGCACTATGGCTACAGGTTTGGTTGTGGCCTCACCTGGGACTACCCTTACACTACTTGTCTCTCCTGGCACATACACGTCTGAGGGCACCAACTTGTCACTCACTATAGCGTGACTGTCAAATGAGTTTTGTAGGCCAACCGCAGAGATCTTATTCCTCTGATTGGAGGGGAGGTGCCTATTTCCACCCTCAGAGTTCACCAGCTTATCATCTGAACCTATCTCCCAACAAAATGTTATGTCGACCTCCTCATCTGAGGAATCCTCCTCTATGGCAACACTGGATAGTCCAGTACTAACCAGCTTCTTCAAACAGGTGGGATCACCCCTGAAGTGACCTAACTGCTGACAGTCAAAGAATACCCTGTTGTCCAAGTACTTTAGAAGCCCTGAGTTCCCCTGCTTTGTGTGCTTTGTGTATCAGATTCAGGATGGAATCTGCCCTCCTCCTTTTTAGAGTTCTGGTGTACTGAGGAATACACTGTGGTGGGTTTACCACCTCCTTCCTCATGTTTTTGTGGGCCTAATCCTCCCTTCTTGGAGTCTCCTCTCTGGGACTGCCTGCTTAGTTGGGTTTGCACCCACTAATCAGCTTTCAGAGCCAACTCCCTGGGGCTAGAAAGCTTTGACTCAAGTAGATGCTGGTGTTAATCTTCTGAGAGGCAACCAACCATATGGGCTCCTTCATAAACACATTTTAGAACCCCTCATAGGCACTTACCTGGATACCCTCCATCCAGTCCTTTAGCTCGTTCACTGAGATGTTTACAAAGTCTGCAAAGTATTGGGTGCCTACTTTCTAGGTATTGCTGATCTTCACCGTGTACTGCTCTGGGGTCAGACCAAATTACCTCACTACACATTATCTCATGTGGGAATTACATTTCGCCTCTGCCTACTGTAGGGTCAGGAGCCTATCCCTTACAGCTACTGGGATTAATTCCCACAAAACTGAACCTCAATACTTTAAGTGGACCACTCATCTCAAGGGCCCCTTTAAATGCAGGCAGCCATTTAACAATGTCCTCCCCTCTACATACTTGGGCCCTATTCCCTTTGGAAGCCTGGTGTGAAACCCACAGTCCTGGACATCTCAACACATTCTTCTTCATTGCTGCCACCATTTTTTCTTGATTCCTCCCTTGCCCACTTCTTTCTTGCCAGTTCTAGTTTCTCCTTTTCTAAAGCTATGGATGCTTACTGAGCCTCAAGCTGCCTCTCTACAAGGGATAGTGCTGGTTTGCTGTGTGTGGGAGCTTCTCCTCCCTCCAATAGCTGGAAGTATGGACCGGGTGCCAGAAAAATTTGACAAGTTGTCATCATCCTTCACCTGGAGGGTTTTGGAAGGGCCATCTACCCCTTCATTCTGTGGAGATGACTCTGCCCAGGCCTTGAGGGACCTAACCATCTCTGCCTTTCTAATCCTATTAGCATCAGGTAGCCCTACACTATATCCTAAGCTCAGCTACTGTGAGTTTAGACAGGTTAGCCAGATCAAGTTCCATGGTATCCTTAGTTTTGGGTCACAAACATTTTGGATCAATTTAGAAAAATAAAAAAATGGATTAAAAAACAAATGTAGTCCAAATTTCAAAAATTCTCAAATCAATTTTAAGTCTAAGTCAATTAAGAGGATTTTTAAAGAGCTTCCAAATAATTACTGTATGTTGCAGTCAAACACAGGTACTTATCCTCACCAATGAACTCCAAGGGGTCGATTCCGATTCGGGAAACAAATCCGTTCGCCGATTCGTATTCATAGCTGTTTCTGTACGAATCGTACAAAGCCGTCTGAATCGCGTAGTACGATCCGTAGGTTAGAAATATGTCCAAATCCGTGCAACCCGTACGAAAAACAAGGCTAAATCCGTACGACTTAGACTCTCACAGTGAACCGTACGATTCGTAAACATGCAGTACGACTGCCAAGTACGATCCGGACCGGGTAATGAATACGCGATTCGTACGGAACACGTCGCGCATAGGCAATTCGTACAGAGAGCAACAAATTCACATACACACCGCACCCCTAAACTCAATGGGTGTGCGCACGGGGTGTATGCACCGTACACCTACAACTTTGGGGGGTACAAACCATACCCCTATGGTCCATACACCTACGATCTTGGGGTGAGCGCACAGGAACATATGCACTGTACCCCTGAAATGCAGGGGTGTACGCACCTTACCCCGACACACCATAACCCCTGCTATCATGGGGTGTACGTACCGTACCCGGGGGGGTCGTATCGTACGCATTTCGAGGCAGAATCAGCTTTTATGGACGTTTTAAGCTCCCATAGAAAAAGAGTTGTACGGAGTGTTGTCAACACGAATCGTGCTTGCTGGGCCGTAAAAAGCTGTTCCATACGAACATCGCGTACTGCGTGTTCCGAGTACGATCCATACGGATTATTGAACCGTACGGTCTTTGGTACGATTCGTACAGAGAACTGCATTGGGTGCACATCGTACTACGGGGACGGTTCGGGATACGATTTGTATGGGAAAAACACTGCATACGGCGATTCAGACAGGATTTTACCGAATCGGACTCGGCCCCCAAAAGTTGGAAAGTGGTTGATTAGTAGGGATAAGTAGGTACTTATCACTAGTAATAGGCTGCAATGACAATAAAAGGTCCTGTCTAGGTTAAAACAAATATTTCCTTGTTCAACCCTTGGTAACTGGCAATGAGCAGGCAGGTTTAACGTCGTAGACAGGTGTATAAAGCCTTTAAAAATACCAATATATTAGATGAGTAAGACTTAATACATAGTAAAAATCCAACACAAATTTATGAAAATGGGAAATATTTGTATGACTAAAATGACATAAAAAACTGCAAAAATCCAATGTAGGGAACCAGAGATAGGCATGTTTAAACATTAAAAGTAAAACTAACTCTCAGATACAAATAGTGCCCATAGGGTTAAAAAAGGTCACGCTGGACCAGGACAAAGTCCAGATTTCAGGCCACTCATGATGTAACACTTTTACACTTACTTCCAGAAGTGTTTCTTGATGCAGGAAAGTAGTCCACAGCACCAGTCACAGAATCAGATACCCTGGTGTGCCTTTTAGGGTCTGGGACTACAACTCCCACAATGCACTTGGTCAACTTATGGAGCTTTTTAGTTCAGAATAATACAATGAAGCGTTATCAGTCAGTCAGTCAGTCAGTTAAAAATCTTTATTTCGATTACTTAAAATCATAAAAGAAACATCAATACATACATCCAACGAGCATAAAATAGATAAAAGAATAAATATGCGTTCAATTGTTATCGTTCATATATGTACACTTTTTACAATTCAGCGCCATGAAACCGCTGGTGAAAGCGCGCTCTACAAATACTTTTAAACTCAAACTCAAACTCAAACTCATGGCTTAAACAATTACAGTTGATAGGCCGGTGTCTAAAACAAACATTTAGCTCAAAATGGGGAAAGATAAAATACAGACTGTAAAATCTAAAGTGCATATTTTTTATTTCCATAAATTTGAAACAAGAATGCCCTCCTCTAGACCTACTGTGCTATTACATGCAAATAAGTATTTTATTGTTCACCCTTGCTGCAGCCACCAAGAAGCTTGCTACGCTAAAAATAACGCGCGCATTTCGCAGCAATTGCAAATGTAAGAGCGCGGGCCTTACTTGAAGAAATCCGGCTTCTCGTAATATGGGATTTAAACATTTTTTACGCGCCTTGGAAAAGTTGTCACAAAGCATGATAAGATGGAGTGTGTCTTGTATAGAAAAGTTGTCACAGGAGCATGGTGCAGTCTCTTACGGTTTACCCCATTGCGGGAATATTCCCAGGGTGAAATGAATTAAATTGAATCTAAATCTTGTCAACAAAAAGCGATGGAAAGGCTTAGTGACGATCTTCAAGTAAAGTTCAATTGAGGGGGAAGTCTGTAGGGCATAGATACTTCTTGCACCTAGTTTTTTAAGCTCCAGCTCCTCCCTTTCTGCCTCCAGCATAATGTTATGTTATGTTAAAAAATATTTATTAAGCGCACTGTCACCGATTGGTTTCCTGGCGCTGAGATAGACGGAGACCAGAACCTGGGAACGTGAATGAGAAGGGATTAGTGATATGCTTGTCTGAAGAGCCATGTTTTCAAAGCTTTCCTGAATTACAAAAGATCCAAGCAGGACCTGATCTCGAAGGGGAAGGTGTTCCATAGACGAGATGCGAGAACGGCAAATCTGCACCAGAGCGTTTGCGTTTGAAGGCGGGTGTCTGGAGGAGGGCTAGGTGGGCAGAGCGCAGATTGCAAGAGGGGATATGTCTGAGGATGAGATTATCAATGAATTTAGGACTTTTGCAGTAGAGAGATTTAAAAATCATGCAGCCAGTTTTAAAAGCACAGCGTTGGGCCACGGGGAGCCAATGAAGGTTCCTGAGCAGGGGAGATGTTGAGTGCCATCTGGGTTGAGCAGTGATAAGTCTGGTGGTGTAAATCTGGACCATCATGAGGCTCTTCAGTAGATATATAGGTAGGCCTAGATATATGGAGTTTGTATAATGCAGGTGGGAAAGTACCGTGGTGATCACCACCTGGATAATGGTTGCTGGGGTAAAAAAGCGTCGCACCTTCCTGATTTTCTGAGCTGGAAAAAACACTTGGAGACCACTTGACCCACTTGTGTTTTTAAAGAGAGGTCACTGTTCAGGGTAACTCCAATTGTCTTTGCAGAGGAAGTAGGAGTAGGGGCTTGACCCATGTCTGATGGCCAGCAGTGTGATCCCCAGTATTTGGCACTGTCACCTGTGAGCTCCAACTCAGTTTTACCAGGGTTTAGTTTTAGGTGGTTTTTGGTTCATCCAGGTTTGGATGAACCTCAGGGTCGACTGGAAGTGAGAAATGGAGAGGGTGGAGTTGTCTACAGTGAAGAGTAGTTGCAGGTCGTCCGCGTAGTTGAACACTGTCACCTGTTTGTCTCTTAATGTCTGTATTAGAGGAAGAATGTAAATGTTAAACAGGTGAGGTGAAACGAGGAGACCTGAGGGACTCCACAGGTGATGGACTGTTTAAAGCCGACCAGAGTGCCAAAACGGACCGACTGGGATCGGTTCTCCAAGAAGGATCTCAGCCAACAAGCGGCTAAGCCCCTGATGCTGGCCTGGTTGACACGGTCGATCAATATGTCATGGTCGACCGTGTCAAACGAGGCCGACAGATCCAACAACACCAGGGCCTGAGGTGAATGTCTGTCAGTGCAATCGCGGAGCGAGTCTAAGACCGCAACTACCAATGCCTCTGTTCAATGGGCAGGGCGAAAACCTGCCTGGTGGGGATCAAAACAGTTTGAGCCCTCTAAAAGGTTAGACAGGTGTTTCGCGACATGAGCTTCCATAACCTTGGCCAAGAAAGGAAGCAAGGAGATTGGCCGGTAGTTTGCCATGCTATATCAGACTCTGCACACACCTTTCCCCTCCTGAGGCGGAAGCCGGGAGGTCTCCTGCTTTTCTTTCAATTTTAAACTAATTTTCGTAATTTTACTCGTTTTTTCACCTGTGCTTGCTAATTGTATTTTCTAGCCTGCAGCAGTGTGTAGAGACCCCCCAGCGCTCAGCAGCGCTTAAAAACTCTTTTTTCCCCCCTCCCTGCAGCTCCGGTCCCACCCTCGGCTGAGTGTTGATGCCGAGGGCTGGGCGCCGGTTTTGGCGGCCATCTTGGTTTGGGCTGGGTTGGGGAGGCCATAGACAAGGACTATAAAAGGCACCTGAGACTTGGAAAGCGGTAATATCAGACTCTGCACACACCTTTCCCCTCCTGAGGCGGAAGCCGGGAGGTCTCCTGCTTTTCTTTCAATTTTAAACTAATTTTCGTAATTTTACTCGTTTTTTCACCTGTGCTTGATAATTGTATTTTCTAGCCTGCAGCAGTGTGTAGAGACCTCCCAGCGCTCAGCAGCGCTTAAAAACTCTTTTTTCCCCCCTCCCTGCAGCTCCGGTCCCACCCTCGGCTGAGTGTTGATGCCGAGGGCTGGGCGCCGTTTTTGGCGGCCATCTTGGTTTGGGCTGGGTTGGGTAGGCCATAGACAAGGACTATAAAAGGCACCTGAGACTTGGAAAGCGGTAATATCAGACTCTGCACACACCTTTCCCCTCCTGAGGCGGAAGCCGGGAGGTCTCCTGCTTTTCTTTCAATTTTAAACTAATTTTCGTAATTTTACTCGTTTTTTCACCTGTGCTTGCTAATTGTATTTTCTAGCCTGCAACAGTGTGTAGAGACCCCCCAGCGCTCAGCAGCGCTTAAAAACTCTTTTTTCCCCCCTCCCTGCAGCTCCGGTCCCACCTTCGGCTGAGTGTTGATGCCGAGGGCTGGGCGCCGGTTTTGGCGGCCATCTTGGTTTGGGCTGGGTTGGGGAGGCCATAGACAAGGACTATAAAAACAGGCACTTACGGCTCCGCGCAGCGGACGCGACAAGCGGATGCGCCGGACCTGCGCTGGAGTCGTGCCAGAGTCCTGCCCGTCTGCGCCCGTTCGCGCCCAGGCGGGCCCAGGGCCTGACACCATGCCTCACACAGTGACGCCTGTCACCTCCAGGTTACAATACGGAAGAGACGCCCTTATCGCCTTGCGTCCGCCCCACCCTACTAGTTGTAGCTTTGCACAGATGAGGATTATCCCATTTTTACCGTGCAGAGCGTGTTCCTCCGGCCACAATTCAGTGGCTGTGAAATCCGTTCTCTCCATGGCTTTACTAAACTGCCGGTCCTTGCCGAGCCATGCCATTGAAATCAATTCACTTATCCTAGACCACGAGCTCGATGTGTTATTTCTCACGGAGACCTGGCTCTCCCCCAGCTCTGGCCCTGACATGGTCAGAGCACTCCCCCCAGGCTTTCATATACTCCACCTTGATAGACCTAAAGGGAGGGGAGGAGGAACTGCAGTTCTCTATAGAGACACGCTCGCCTGTAAGATCCAGAATGGAGGGGTGGCTGATTGTGAGAGCTTACAGTTCTCCCTTCGGTTGTCACCTACAGTGTCTCTGGTGGGCTTGTTGATCTATCGCCCTCCCGGACCTTTGGGTAGTTTCCCTAACTCTCTCTTGGAAATTACTGCACTTCTTGCCTCTTCAACTGCCAACTTTGTTGTTCTCGGCGATTTTAATATCCATCTTGAGGACCCAGCCAATGCCACAGGAGTCGATCTGCTCGACGATCTCAGATCTTTTGGATTCAATTTGGCCAATTCGGGCGCGACCCATGAGAAGGGCCACCTGCTTGATCCCTTATTTTCTAACCTGGACCATCTTACTCCATCTCCGGCTCTTGCCCTACCTTGGACAGACCATTATTTGGTGTCCGCGTTATGGCAATTCGACAGCCGAGCTGCGGTGGTCCCACGGGTTCACACCCTGGAGAGAGCCTGGTCGAGGCTCCCAGTTGACACCTGGGCGGCACACTTGGAGGCCACGCAGCCCTCTCAGGGAGCCAACCCGATAGTCGCTGACGCGAACTTCCACACCTGGCTCGTGGATTCTCTAGACACTCTCCTACCCAAAAAGAAACAACTTACGAGGGGGAAGAGAGTGGGCTCGGCACCTTGGTATTCATCAGAATTAAGAACTCTGAGGAAAGGATGTAAGAAGCTAGAGCGGTCCTGGAGGAGAGACTGGAGTGAGGCGAATCGTAAAGAATATCGTGCGGCCCTGAGCAGGTACAAATCCGCTATTCGGGTGGCAAAATCAGGATTCTTCGAAGAGCGCATTGGCTCTGCGGCCAACTCTTCCAAAGAGTCATTTAGGGTCATTAAGGAGCTACTCAATGCCCCGACCCTCAGGTTTTCCACGAGGACCCTCGCAAAAAATGCACAGAACTGGCCTCGTATTTTAAAAGTAAAATCGACAACATACTGGCTTCCCTTCCCCGGCTAGGTGAGATCTCCTCTTTGGAGGACAATCCCAGCTCCCAACCTGAGTTACCATTGGCGGAGTTGGCTTCCCTCGGTCCAGTTACTAAGGATGAAGTCCTGTCGGTGCTGAGATCTATGAAGAGCGGCTCCCCGAAAGACCCAGCACCTATTAAATATCTTAAACAGGTGTCATCTACTATCGTTGGCCCTGCTACGGACTTGAAAAACCTGTCTCTCGCCCATGGGGTGGTCCCCCCCAGTTGGAAAGGGGCGGTGGTTAAGGCTCTTTTGAAAAAGCCTAACCTCGATCCCGCCGATCTCGCCAACTTTCGGCCTATCTCTTTGCTGCCGGGTATCAGTAAGGTGGCTGAGAAGCTGGTGAATAGCCGCCTCTCCAACTTCTTGGAAGCCAACTCCCTCCTGGGCGACTCCCAAACGGGTTTTCGGCCCGGTCAGGGGACCGACACCGCCCTGCTGGCGGTCGTGGAGAATGCGAGGAGCATGCTGGATTCGGGGGGATCAGTGGCAGTGATCCTCCTGGACCTCAGCGCTGCTTTTGACACCGTGGACCATCAGGTGCTTCTCCAACGGCTGTCAGGGGTCGGGGTCACGGGTTTGGCCCTCAAATGGTTCGCCTCCTTCCTGGAAGGTCGTACATTTGAGGTGTGGGAAGGCCAAGAAAAATCATCTTCTACCCCTCTCCAGTGTGGTGTGCCACAGGTCTCTTCATTGAGCCCTACCCTATTCAACGTTTACATGGCCCCCCTGGAGAATGTGGTACGGCCGCTGGGTATCAAAATCATCAGTTACGCTGATGACCCAGCTGGTGGTAGGCCTCTCCCAGTCGGCGTACCATCCCGACCGGCTGCACACGTGTCTTGAAAAGATCTACACGTGGATGTGCAGCTCAGCCCTAAAGTTAAATGGCTCCAAAACGGAACTGATGCTGTTGGGGAACTCCGCTCCATCTTTGCCCCCCAGCAGCTGGCCAGACTGTTTGGGACCGATGCCCCCCCCCCCAAGCAGGAGATCAAGAGCTTGGGGGTATGGCTGGAGCAGGACCTATCATTTAAAACCCATGCCAAAAAGACTGCTGGCGTGTGCTTTGGCCTGCTCCGTTCAGCCCAGAAGATTCTGCCCTTGCTCCCAGTGGCCACTCGAAGGCTTCTCATCCAGGGACTTATCATCTCGCGGCTGGATTTCAGCAATGCGCTTTTCCTGGGCGCACCCGAATCTACCCTGAACAGACTGCAGCAAGTGCAGAACGCGGCTGCTAGGCTTTTGACGTGTCTCCCTAGGCGGCAATCTGCCCGCCCGGCGTTGAGGGCACTGCACTGGCTCCCTGTGAAGGACCGGGTGAAATTCAAGTCACTCTGCATCGCCCACAAAGTCCTGCACGGGGTGGGTCTACCTATTCTTGAGGAGATGGTCCAGCCCTATAAGGCCTCTCGTTCCCTCCGCTCTGACCACCAACATCTCCTTCAGGTTGGCAGGGTGAAAAAGGCAAGAACTGGGGGCAGAAGGTTTTCAATAAATGTGGCCTCCTTGCGGAACTCACTGCCCCTACAACTGCGCTCCGAAGCCAGTCTCTTCAGGTTTCGTAAACTCTTAAAAACTTTTTTGTTCTCTGTTTAATCCTTGCATTCTTGTAGCTGTGTTATGTTCTGATAAGCGCGGGGATGCCTATTGGTAACCAGGCGCTATACAAAACTCGGAATAATAATAATAATAATACATGCAGGTAGGGTCCGCCCTAGGTTTCTTCAAGAGTGGAATGACTGTTGCTTCCTTAAATGCCAGGGGAACTAACCCAGATGTAAGAGAGTCATTCAGCAGAGTATAGGCTGGAGTCGGGACGATGGACAGACACTCTTTAAGGATGTAAGGGGGGCATTTATCAAAAGGGGCCCTTGATTTGACTCTTGCCAATAGCTCTAAGAATTGCTCTGCGGTAATAGTGGGCCACCTATTTAATGTGACCTTGTTGGTAGTAGTATGGGTAGCAGAGGGAGTATCGCTAGGGGAAATTGGAATGCTCTCTTTGATGTCCACAATTTTGTCGATGAAATAAGTATTGAGTGTATCACAGAAGGTCTGGGTAGGAGCCACCTTAAGGCGGACGCTGTCTAAGTCAGTCAGCTCATTTAAAATTGAGAAAATATCCTTGGGTCTGTCTGATAAATTAAGAATGCAGGAGGAAAAATAAGCAGTTTTTGTGGCAAGAATGGCTTTCATATACTCCTTCCTGGCCGTAATAAAATCCAATTTTAATTCGGGGGAATAGCAACGACGCCACTGTCGTTCCAGTTGGCGCAGGGACAGTTTCTTAGCTTTTAGATCCTAGGAGAACCAGCGTTAAGCGTCAGCTCGCCGGGCCAGTTTAATCTCCTTATAAGGTGCATGGATGTCGCTTGCATCTTGAAGCCAGTCGGCGAGGTTGGATTCAGCTGAATTGATATCAGTGTGGGGGAGTGGAATCGTATTATTTAGTGTTTTTATAAATTCTGGTTTGTCAAGTGATTCCAATTCCTTGCTCTGCTGCTAACCAAAGTGGCAGATGACTTAGAAGAGGAGCAGGTAAGTTTAAACTTAAGGAAAAAATGGTCTGACCAAAAACATGGAATAGTAACTGGGCTTGTGGTTAGAGGGAAGTTGGACCAAATCTGGTCCAGGGTGTGTCCTTTACAGTGGGTAGGTGAGTGGA